>NC_069683.1:26338017-26663798 GCF_023699985.2 Odocoileus virginianus
GTGATATCTAAAATAAGTTGTTATGAAGTGAGATATACTATTGGACTTAAATAGGCTGTATTATGAATCTTGCATAAAGTGAAAAGACCTCTCAAAAAGTACATATCCTTTCCTAATGTTTTCGGGAATCAATATTTTAAAAATATCTAGCATACTTAAAATGACATATGCTTGCACTTCAGGGAAAGGTACTGCCAAATGCGCATAAGCGAGAAAATGAGAGTGGCAAGACATAATCCACACGATTAGTCTGGAGTTACAGTGATTTTCTTTCAAGGAACAGAGGCATCCTGAAAAGATCACAAAACTCACAGGAAAAAAGAATAGGCTCCTCTGGGCCTAGAATAGCCAAGTTACACTGGATATGGTGATGCGTATTTTTAAAGTTGTACAATTTGGAAACAGTGGGCCAGAGATACTACCGAGTCAAAACTTCAGTTTTTCTAGTGTGCACGTGGCCAGGGCACATTTCTTTTTCCCTAGTGTTAGAGAAGCTGGGATATGATTTGTCGAGCATTTAGGTGATAACACAGTCCATCCCAAGGAAAGTGGACATAAGGGTATATCATTTAATTATGGCAGTCAGGCTCATCAATATTTCTAATGGGTTAATACAGGCACTAAGGCTGATGAATACAAACTATCCAAGTTGGTAATTAGAAAACACTTAAAAAAGGTATGACATATTACAGGGAAAACAATGTCACTGGTGCATGAAGATAAACATTAATAAAAACAAAGCAATAGGCTGCTTTGTACTCAGCAGAGATTTATGAGAAGACATATTTTACACAGTACTAGAATTATAGATTTTTTTGTTGCTTAAGAGGAGGACAGTGAATTCTTATTTCAGGCACCTTTTATGATAAACTTTTTAAATGAGAAGATACTTTGAACATCCATAAATAATATATTTTTCTTACCCTCAAAGATAATACTAATGTTAATACAACTGCGCCATTCAGGATTAGATAAATTATATTTATATATTTAATTTTGGCAGCATCCCACGGTATGTGAGATCTTAGTTCCCTGACCAGGGATCAAACCCACATCCCATGCATTGGAAGGGTGGAGTCTTAACCACTGGACTGCCAGGGAAGTCCCAGGATCAATTATTTTTAATTTTTATTTTTTTCTTTTAAATTTATTTATTTTAATTGGAGGCTAATTACTTTACAATATTGTAGTGGTTTTGCCATACATTGACATGAATCCACCATGGGTGTACATGTGGTCCCCATCCTGAACCCCCCTTTCACCTCCCTCCCCATCCCATCCCTCTGGGTCATCCCAGTGCACCAGCCCCGAGCACCCTGTCTCATGCATCGAACCTGGACTGGTGAGGATCAATTATTTTTAAGCAGACAATTCCTGTAGAATTACACATTGAACATTCATGACAGAACAAAGGGAAAGACTAAAAATAATTATCTAATTTTGCTTTTTTACTACAGGGAAACATGAACGGGGAACAATTTCTTGATTTGATTACTTGAGAGAAGGATTAATGCATTATTTGGGCACACTAGGTAAAACTTCTCTTTGCTATTTGGTTTCATAGGCACCAGAATATAAGATTAATTTCTTAACATGTATAGTCATTTAAATAAAACAGTATTAAGCAATTTTGCTAATTTTCACTGAACAGAATGATGGACAAAAGTAAGTCACAAGCTGTTATCTTGCAATAAGATGAGATATGTTACATAATATGACATGGGCTTGTTATTTAAGATCTTTAAATGTTATTGTTTTATTAAAATGTTCCACCCTTCTTGTCAACGTATCATTAGCAACAGAATGAAAATCAAAGCTTGATCAGTTCATCTAAATGTTTTAGAATGAGGTGAGGTCTTACACAATACCTTGTGACACATAACTACTTGACCAAACATGTGCAGGTTACTGTAAGCAGTGCTGCAGTAAACACTGGGGTGGTGTATCTTTTGGAATTATGGTTTTCCCTGGGTAATATACCCAGGAATGGGACTGCTGGGTCTTATGGCAGCTCCATTTTTAGTTTTTAAAGGAAGCTCCATACTGTTCTCCACAGTGCCTGTATCAATCTACATTCCCATCAACAGTGTAGGAGGGTTCCCTTTTCTCCATATCCTCTCCAGCATCAACTGTTTGTAGATTTTTGGATGATGGTCATTCTCATCAGTGGGAGGTGATACCTCATTGTAGTTTTGATTTGTGTTTCTCTAATAATTTATTGACTAAGCCAAAGCCTTCGACTGTGTGGATGACAATAAACTGTGGAAAATTCTGAAAGAGAAGGGAATAACAGACCACCTGACCTGCCTCTTGAGAAACCTGTATGCAGGTAAGGAAGCAACAGTTAGAACTGGACATGGAACAACAGACTGGTTCCAAACAGGAAAAGGAGTACGTCAAGGCTGTATATTGTCACCCTGCTTATTTAACTTATATGCAGAGTACATCTTGAGAAACACTGGGCTGGAAGAAGCACAAGCTGGAATCAAGACTGCCAGGAGAAATATCAGTAACCTCAGATATGCAGATGACACCACCCTTATGGCAGAAAGTGAAGATGAACTAAAAAGCATCTTGATGAAAGTGAAAGAGGAGAGTGAAAAAGTTGGCTTAAAGCTCAACATTCAGAAACTAAGATCATGGCATCTGGTCCCATCACTTCATGGGAAATAGATGGGGAAACAGTGGAAACAGTGTCAGACTTTATTGGGGCTCCAAAATCACTGCAGATGGTGATTGCAGCCATGAAATTAAAAGACGCTTACTCCTTGGAAGAAAGTTGTGACCAACCTAGATAGCATATTAAAAAGCAGAGACATTACTTTGCCAACAAAGGTCCATCTGTTCAAGACTATGGCTTTTCCAATGGTCATGTATAGATGTGAGAGTGGGACTGTGAGGAAAGTTGAGCACTGAAAAATTGATGCTTTTGAACTACGGTGTTGGAGAAGACTCTTGAGAGTCCCTTGGACTGCAAGGAGATCCAACCAGTCCATCCTAAAGGAGATCAGTCCTGGGTGTTCATTGGAAGGACTGATGCTGAAGCTCAAACTCCAATACTTTGGCCACGTCATGCGAAGAGCTGACTCACTGGAAAAGACCCTGATGCTGGGAGGGATTGGGGGCAGGAGGAGAAGGGGACGACAGAGGATGAGATGGCTGGATAGCATCACCGACTCGATGGGCACA
This sequence comes from Odocoileus virginianus, assembly GCF_023699985.2. NCBI lineage: Eukaryota > Metazoa > Chordata > Mammalia > Artiodactyla > Cervidae > Odocoileus > Odocoileus virginianus. Next base: position 26,341,207 of record NC_069683.1, read on the forward strand.
GTTTGAGTAAATTCCAGGAGTTGGTGATGGACAGGGAGGCCTGGCGTGCTGCAATTCATGGGGTCACAAAGAGTCGGACACAACTGAGAGACTGAACTGAACTGAATAGTTAATAATTAATGATGATGTGCATTTCTTCATGTGTTTGTTGGCCATCTGTATGTCTTCTTTGAAGAAATGTCTATTTAGGTCTTCCACCCATTTTTTGATTTGGACTGTTTGTTTTCTGATACTGAGCTGCTTGAACTGTTTGTGTATTTTAGAGATTAGCTCTTTGTCAGTTGCTTTGCATGCAAATACTTTCTCCTATTCTGATCGGTATGTGAAGTGAAAGTCATTCAGTCGTGTCTGACTCTTTGCAACCCCATGGACTGTCCATGGAATTCTCCAGGCCAGCATACTGGAGTGGGTAGCCTTTCCCTTCTCCAGGGGATCTTCCTGACCCAGGAATTGAACCGGGGTCTCCTGCATTGCAGGTGGATTCTTTTACCAACTGAGCTATCAGGGAAGCCGAGCTGATTGGTACAGGTGAACCTATCTGCAAAGCAGAAATAGAGACAGAGATGTAGAGAACAAACACAGGGATGCCAAAAGGGAAAAGGAGGAATGGGATGAGTTGGGAGATGGGGATTGACGTATATACACTACTATGTATTAAGAGATAACTAACGAGAACCTATTGTACAGCACAGGGAACTCTTCTCGGTGCTGTGTAGTGACCTAAATGGTAAAGAAATTAAAAAACGAGAAGATATACGTGTACATGCAGCTGATTCAGTTTACTGTACAGCAGAAAATAACCTAACACTGTAGAGTAATTCTACTCCAGTAACATTTTTTTTTATTTAAAGGGCTGGATAAAAAAATGTAAAAGTGGAGAAGTTTCTAGATTGACAACTTTTAAGTTCAAAATGGTCTATTCCAGTTGAAAGACACAATACAATTACCATCCATGAACCCTTGGATTTATAAACTGAAATTCCTACAAGCCTATCTATTTCAACAACCATTAACCTCTTAACTATATTACTACACAACTCAAACAGATCCTATTGCTGGAATGATAAAGAATGAACGTGAGTGAGATCCACAAATTCAAATAGAGGCTGGATGTTTTAATAAATCCTTGAGGAATTTACTTGGGGGTAGACTCAACCCTGGTGGCACAGATGGTAAAGAATCCTCCTGCAATGCAGGAGACCTGGTTCACTCCCTGAGTCAGGAAGATCCCCTGAAGGAAATGGTTACCCACTCCAGTATTCTTATCTGGAAAATTTCACGGACAGAGGAGCCTGGCGGGCTACAGTTCATGGGGTTGCAAAGAGTAGGATATGATTGATTGACTAACCCTTTCACTTTTTTTAGACTTAACCCTAGGATGGAGTTGTGAACACTCTCTGAGATTAGAAGATGAAAACTTAGTTGAATAACTTGAAGCTGTTTGGAAGACTTTCAAAACTATATAGTAAATTAATAATATTAACCACAGCGTGACTTAGAATTTACATGAAATTTACCAATGACATTAAACATAAAATTGCTTTATAAGTTTCCTGAACTTTGGTGGAAAATGATAGTGACTAGCTAGGCAAAACAAATAACCCTAGACAGGAAACTCAGAGCAGTAAGTCAAATAGTTTGACTTCTTATCTAACCACTTCCCCCACCCCCCAAAAAAGAGAGATGCTTTTCTTGTATATAATCTGTAATATTAATAAGAAATTATGTTACATTTCTGTTTTAAAATGACATATCTGGCACATATTTTTATTAGAAATACAATAAACTGTTAATCTCCATTTCCACAAGCCAGTTATTTTTTTTAAACCAAGACATTTCCTTTTCTTAGACCAAAGTTTGAGCAAACAGTTAGGCCTGGCATCTTGTGTAATGAGTCCTATCAAAGCCCAGGATTCTTTTAATCACATTCAAGTGGCATTTGGAAGTACTTCACCTCTGACAAAGTTTGGTGTGCATGTCTGCACATGCATGAGTGTTTTCAACTTCAGAAAAGGAGCACTGAAGAGGGATACTGAATAACCCTAAGAGCTTATTAACCAGTACTCCTTGTCATCTCCTTAAAGAAACATGGAAAGCTTAAGAGCGTCTGTAAGGATGAGTGGAAATAAAGATGTGTGGCATGTTATGTGTAAGAGGAACAGTATGCTTATTTGTCAGCTTCCAAGTGACAAGCTGCTGCTCTGTATTACTGTTACTAAAAATACTGTGTTTGGTGTGATAGATGTGAGAAAACTCTATAGTCTTATTCAGAAAGAATTCACTGAGGTAAAAATGCAACCAGGACCTTCCCTCTTTCACTAGCCTTAGACTTCCACTTTTTTCCTTTAGAAATTTCTCCTCACTGCATCCTGAAGTAGACCCCAAACTCAAGGGCTAATTTATTTAACCCCTTCCAAGGCTTTCCCCACTCTGGGAATAGCAAATAGATACCAATTAAACTTCTCAGTACATTATAAAGAGGAAACATATCAAGTAAGCAATCCCATAGACTATACAGTCCATGGAAGTCTGCAGGCCAGAATACTGGAGTGGGTAGCCATTCTCTTCTCCAGTGGATCTTCCTGATTCAGGAATTGAACCGGGGCCTCCTGCATTGCAGGCGGATTCTTAACCAACTGAGCTATGAGGGAAGCCCAAGTAAGTAGAAGGTGAACTCTTAATTTCTTTGTATTCCTTAAGATGGCACACACTGTTTTAAAACTCACTTTTTGGTGCTATTTCTAGATTTCACTAGATTATCAGATTCTCTGAAGGCTGACATGAGAGAAACATTCCAGTCTCAATCTGGTTCGGTATAATCTTTATCAGTAATAGCTTATAGCAAAGTGGAAATAGCTTTTCAATATTTCTCATTAATTGATATTAATGTTTCATCTATGTCAAAGGACAGGCAGAGAATCAGGTCAAATAAATTGTTTACATACATAAAACTGAGGTCATAGAAATACAGAAGAAGAAAGAGTGAGGGAAGAGTTTATCATATACAATATACACAATACATACAAAACTTAAAAAACACCCTTCCTGCTTTCTCATTTTTTTCTTCTCTCCCTTCCTTCCTCAACAAACATTTATTGAGGGACTACTATGTGCCAGCCAACAAGCTATCTGCAGGTTCAAGGAGCCCTTGCCCTCAAGAAGACGTGCTAATCAAGAGAAACTTCAGCGGATGAACAAAGACTGAAGAACAGGTACTGCTCCGGCTGAATTTTAAGGGCACGCCACAGTCAGGCGGAGCTGGAGAAGAACAGTACCAGCAGATGCAAAGTCAGAGACCGGATGTGACAAGCAGACTGGGCTGTTGGTACAACTGAAGTTTATGGTTTGCATACGGAAGCAGTCAAAGATAAAGATGGAGAAGTCAGGAGGGGCCAGCACGTGTGAGGCTTTCATCAAGTCAATGGAGAGTCAGGAAGGGTTTTCATTGTCGGAAGTGACACAATCAGATTTATCCCCTGAAGATATTACTCTGGCTCTACTGATAGATATCACTGTTGTTGGCAGAGGGTTGGAGGTGTAGAGAGGGAAAGGCAAAACTGGAAGCGGGCAGACCAACTGGGGGCTAGTGAAGCAGTTCAGGCAAATGACGAAGAGAACTGAGATCCCATCCCCTAAGCAGGCAAAGCTGGAGACTGTTAGTACTATCTGGAATCACTTCTGTTTTTTGTTTTAATAAATCTTCCATACCCTTCAAGTATTTACTCTTTAAAAGTAAAATCTTATCCTGGGACTATAGGGAAATTCACATCTGATCTACCCAAAAGATGTGCTGCTGATACAATTTTTCACGTAGTCTCTCTGCATGAGGAAATAGATGTTGAAAGAAATGAAGATTTGGTGAGAAGTTGGATGTGGAGCATAAGGAAAAGGAAGGTACTGAGGATAGGATAGGATAGATGGATGATGGATGGACATAACCAATTCAGTAGAAATTTATTAAACTCCCACTAAGTGCCAGATATTATCGTGGGTACCAGTTTCACTTATGTTGCAGGTTGGTGGGCCAGGGGAATGAGTAAATACAGGAAAAAGAACTTTGTGAGCCATGGTGAGTGTGCGCTAAGTTGCTTCAGTTGTGTCTGACTCTTTGTGACCTATGGATTGTAGCCCTTCACGCTCCTCTGTCCATGAGATTCTCCAGGTAAAAGTACTGGAATGGATTGCCATGTCCTCCTCCAGAGGATCTTCTGGACCCAGGGATCGAACCAGTGTCTCCTGAGTCTCCTGCACTGGCGGGTGGGTTCTTTACCATGAGCGCCACCTGAGAAGTCTGACCTATGGTTACGAGGATAAATATTAACTTCTATGGGAAGCCACTGGAGTGTTTTGAGCAGGAGAGAAGCATAATCTGATTTATCAATTGTTGTTCAGTTTCTAAGTTTTATCTGACTCTTTGTGACCCCATGAACTGCAGCATGCCAGGCTTCCCTGTCCTTCACTATCTCTTGGCATTTGCTCAAACTCATGTCCATTGAATTGGTGATGCTACCCAACCATTTCATCCTCTGTCACCCCCTTCTCTTCCTGCCCTCAATCTTTCCCAGCATTAGGGTTTTTTCCAGTGAGTTGGCTTTTCGCATCAGGAGGCCAAAGTATAGGAGCTTCAGCTTCAGCATCAGTTCTTCCAGTAAATATTCAGGATTTATTTCCTTTCAGACTGACTGGTTTGATCTCCTTGCTGTCAAGGGATTCTCAAGAGTCTTCTCCAGCACCACAATTCAAATACTTGGTGACAAATGACTATTTTGAGTAATGTGCAGCAAATGAAATGTGGGCAGGCAATTCAGGAGGCAACTGCAGCAGCTCTGGGAAATGATTAACAGGGCAAGATGCATGGGGTAGGGCCAGGACTTCAGCTGCAGTGGTGGTGAGAAGTGGCTACATTTGGTGCATGTGTGTATTCATATAGAAATACTTTAAACATATAGAAAATTCAGAATATAACACTAAAGGAAATACATATGTACTTGTCACTAAACTTTACCACATTCTAACATTTGGTCACTCTTGCTTCAGAATAAGACAGTGGTGAAGACCCCGGTATACCCCACTGTAAGCCATATTGTCCCAGAGGTAAGCACTAAAGTAGATTAACATTTATTATTCTTATGGATGGCTTTAAGTACAAATAAACATAAATATAATATTTCATGTTTAAAATTTTATACAAATAGTATCATAATGCACATATCATTTTGCACCTTGTTTTAATTCATACAAATTTATGAGTTGGAGATTTACCTGGTTGATACACGTAGTTCTAGCTCATTTGTTTTATATTTCTCTTTCTTTTTTAAAAAATACATTAGCTTATTTATTTTGAATTGCTTTGCAATGCTGTTTCATTGTGCAAATATATAAATTAATTTATCTAAGATATTTACAGTGTTTCAGTTTTTCTGTCTTACAAGAATTGCCATATTGAACATTCTTTTCTTCTTCTTGTGCCTATGTTGAAGTTTTTCTAGAATGGGTATCCAGAAATGCAGTTTGGGTCAAAAGATGTAACAGTATCGATATAACAAGGTATTGCTAATTTGTTCTCAAACATAGTTGTAGCACTTTACAGTCACATCAGCACTGTATGGAAGTTCCTGATTCTCTAAATTCTCAACAATTTATATGACTGCCAGACTTGAACATTATATTAGTTTTCATTTTCCTGGGCTACCAGTGACTTTGAACATTTTTTTAAATTACCTCTTCTGTGAATTATATATGCTCGTTTTTTAATCAATTGGTTCATTTATGAATGCTCATTCTGGGTGTTAATCCTTTGTTGGCGGTGTGGGTCGCAAATTCTTTACTTTTTACTTACTTTTTGATGCTTTTTTTTTTTGATCAACCAGACAAGATGTAACATAGTCCAATACTATTGCCCTATTTTTTCTCCCAGATGTTTTAAAGTTTGTCTTTTCACATTTAATCCTTTATCAGGGAATTATTTTTTTGTATATATAATAAATATTTTTTATACAAATAACCAATTATTCCACACCAGTCCTTCCTTACCCTACTGATAGTGTAATGCCACATCTGACATTTAAAAATTTTCTACATTTGAGGGGGTCTGTTTTTCTAAGTTCTTTCTTGTCCTTTATTGGCTTATTTGTCCATCCCTGGACTATCAGATATTAGACTGGTTTAACTCTTTATGCCTTAGGAGAAGGTTTGCTATTTGGTAGGAAAATCACCCTCCATGTTCTTCCTTAAAATTGCCTTACTCTTGATGCTTTGCTTTTCCATTTGAAGTAAGGGTCAGCTTGTCAAATTCTAAGGCAAACTCTGTCAGGAATTTGGCTATAGTTGTGTTGAATTTCCCATTTTTATGACACTGAGTTTTCCCACCAATGAATATTCCACCTAAATGGTCTTAAAGGGTTTTTAAAAAATAGTTTTGAAACTTTTTTCCAGAAGAAAAGTTGTCCATCTTTTGCTAGTGTTAATCTCAGGTGCCTAAGAGAGTGCCCACACTGCAATTAACCAGCTCTGTGATCCCAGGATATAGCCTCTCTGTGCCTTGATTTCCTCCCCAGTAAAATGAGTAAATGCTTACTGGGCTTCCCTGGTGGCCCAGATGGTAAAGAATCTGCCTATAATGCAAGAGACATGGGTTCAATCCCTGGGTTGGGAAGATCCCCTGAGTGGGCATGGCAACCCACTCTCAGTATTCTTGCTTGGAGAATTCCATGGACAGAACAGTCTGGTGGGCTAGAGTCCATAGGGTCACAAAGAGTTGGACACAACTGAGCAACTAATGTACTTACTGAGTTCTATGATGTATTAAAACTTCATGATATATTCTATGATGAGTTAAAGAGATGGGAATACCAGACCACCTCACCTGCCTCCTGAGAAACCTGTATGCAGGTCAAGAAGCAACAGTTAGAACTGACATGGAACAATGGATTGGTTCAAAATTGGGAAAGGAGTACGTCAAGGCTGTATATTATCACCCTACTGATTTAACTTATATGCAGAGTACATCATGAGAAATGCCAGGCTGGATGAAGCACAAGGGGGAATCAAGATTTCCGAGAGAAACATCAATAGCCTCAGATATGTAGATGATACCACCCTTATGGCAGAAAGTGAAGAGGAACCAATGAGGTGGAAGAGGAGAGTGAAAAAGCTGGCTTAAAACTCAACATTCAAAAAACTAAGATCATGGCATCTGGTCCTATCACTTCATGGCAAATAGATGGGGAAACAACAGAAACACTGACAGACTTTATCTTCTTGGGCTCCAAAATCACTGCAGATGGTGACTGCAGCCATGAAATTAAAAGACGCTTGCTCCTTGGAAGAAAGAGTTATGACAAAGCTAGACAGTGTGTTAAAAAGCAGAGATGTTACTTTCCCAACAGAGGTCCATCTAGTCAAAGCTATTGTTTTTCCAGTAGTCATACATGGGTGTTGGACCATAAAGAAGGCTGAGCGCTGAAGAACTGATGCTTTTGAACTGTGGTGTTGGAGAAGACTCTTCAGAGTCCCTTGGACTGCAAGGAGATCAAACAAGTCAATCCTGAAGGAAATCAACCCTGAATATTCAATGGAAGGACTGATGCTGAAGTTGGCACTTTACATAGTTTAAGTCATTAAACCCTTTCAACAACCTTTACAGATGAGCTAACTGCAGTATAGATAGGCTAAGTAATGACCAAAGTTACATGAACGGTGAGTCAGTTGTAGGTCTGAGATCTTATAACTGGTGACCCTGTTGATTCTCTATTAGTTTTGGATGCCCTTGGATGTAAACAATCACATTATCTGATGGTAAGTAAGGATAGCTTGGCTTTGTCTTTTACAGTCCTAATTCTTTTCCTTTATTTTTTTTTTTTGTGGGGGGTGTTATTAAAATAGTGTTTCTAGCACACAGAAATCCCTTGCATCCCTATACACTAACAATGAGAAAACAGAAAGAGAAATTAAGGAAACAATACCATTCACCATTGAAACAAAAAGAATAAAATACTTAGGAGTATATGTACCTAAAGAAATGAAAGACCTATATACAGAAAACTAAAAAACACTGATGAAAGAAATCAAAGAGGACACAAATAGATGGAGAAATATACCATGTTCATGGATTGGAAGAATCAATATTGTGAAAATGACTATACTACCCAAAGCAGTCTATAGATTCAATGCAATCCCTATCAAGCTACCAACAGTATTTTTCACAGAACTAGAACAAGTAATTTCACAATTTGTATGGAAATACAAAAAACCTGGAATAGCCAAAGCAATCTTGAGAAAGAAGAATGGAACTGGAGGAATCAACCTGCCTGACTTCAGGCTCTACTACAAAGCCACAGTCATCAAGACAGTATGGTACTGGCACAAAGACAGAAATGTAGATCAATGGAACAGAACAGAAAGCCCAGAGATAAATCCACGTACCTATGGACACCTTATCTTCGACAAAGGAGGCAAGGATATACAATGGAAAAAAGACAACCTCTTTAACAAGTGGTGCTGGGAAAACTGGTCAACCACTTGTAAAAGAATGAAACTAGAACACTTTCTAACACTATACACAAAAATAAACTCAAAATGGATTAAAGATCTAAATGTAACACCAGAAACTATGAAACTCCTAGAGGAGAACATAGGCAAAACACTCTCCGACATATATCACAGCAGGATCATCTATGACCCACCTCCCAGAATATTAGAAACAAAAGCAAAAATAAACAAATGGGACCTAATGAAACTTAAAAGCTTTTGCACAACAAAGGAAACTATAAGCAAGGTGAAAAGACAGCCCTCAGAATGGGAGAAAATAATAGCAAGCAAAGCAACAGACAAAGGATTAATCTCAAAAATATACAAGCAACTCCTGCAGCTCAATTCTAGGAAAATAAATGACCCAATCAAAAAATGGGCCAAAGAACTAAACAGACATTTCTCCAAAGAAGACATACAGATGGCTAACAAACACATGAAAAAATGCTCAACATCACTCATTATCAGAGCAATGCAAATCAAAACCACAATGAGGTACCATTACACGCCAGTCAGGATGATTGCTATCCAAAAGTCTACAAGCAATAAATGCTGGAGAGGCTGTGGAGAAAAGGGAACCCTCTTACACTGTTGGTGGGAATGCAAACTAGTAAAGCCACTATGGAGAACAGTCTGGAGATTCCTTAAAAAATTGGAAATAGAACTGCCATATGACCCAGCAATCCCACTCCTGGGCATGCACACTGAGGAAACTAGATCTGAAAGAGACACGTGCACCCCAATGTTCATTGCAGCTCTGTTTACAATTGCCAGGACATGGAAGCAACCTAGATGCCCATCAGCAGACGAATGGATAAGGAAGCTGTGGTACATATACACCATGGAATATTACTCAGCCATTAAAAAGAATTCATCTGAATCAGTTCTAATGAGATGGATGAAACTGGAGCCCATTATACAGAGTGAAGTAAGCCAGAAAGATAAAGACCAATACAGTATACTAATGCATATATATGGAATTTAAAAAGATGGTAACGATAACCCTATATGCAAAACAGAAAAAGAGACTCAGATGTACAGAAGAGACTTTGGGACTCTGTGGGAGAAGGCGAGGGTGGGATGTTCTAAGAGAGTAGCATTGAAACAAGTATACTATCAAGGGTGAAACAGATCTCCAGCCCAGGTTGGATGCATGAGACAAGTGCTCAGAGGGATGGGGTGGGGAGGGAGGTGGGAGGGGGGATCAGGATGGGGAACACATGTAAATCCATGGCTGATTCATGTCAATGTATGGCAAAAACCACTACAATACTGTAAAGTAATTAGCCTCCAACTAATAAAAATAAGTGCAAAAAAATAGTGTTTCTAGTAACAATGCTAAATAGGATTGGAGAGAATGGGCATGCTTATATCTGACTTTAGTAGAAATGTTTCTAAATTTTTGCCATTAAGGAAAATGTTTTCTCTTTGTTCCTGAGGGTCTTATCCTCTTATCAGGATAAGAACTTTTCTTTCATGCTCAGTTTCCTAGGAACATTTTAGAAAAAAATAATCCCAAGAAAGAGTACTGAATTTTACTACACACTTTTCTACATTGTGATATTGAATCACTCCTGTTTTTACAAGAGAAACCATATCTAGTAATGTGTGTGTGTGAGAGAGAGAGAGGATGAACTGCCAAATTCCATCCAATAGTGTTTTGTATAGGATTTTTGTACCTATGATCATCATAAGTGAAACTGATCTATAGTTTTCTACAGTTTGTTTTGTTCTATTCTTGTTTAGTTTTCATACTTGTTTTATAAAATGAGCTTTTCCTTTGTCTGTTCTCTTTGTTAGAATGTCATGATTGAAAATACACATATTACCCTGAGTTGAGGAGGGTTTAGGAAGTGAAATGTGCTGTGCTGTGATTAGTCACTGAGCTGTGTCCGACTCTTTGTGACCCCAAGTGCTGTAGCCCACCAGGCGCCTCTGTCCATGGGGATTCACCAGGCAAGAATAATGGAGTGGGGTGCCATGCCCTCCTCCAGGGGATCATCCCAACCCAGGGATCGAACCCAGGTCTCTCACACTGCAGGTGGATTTTTTATCAGCTGAGCTACCAGGGAAGCCCAGTGAATACTATTTAATATTCTCACACATAAAGTAAAAGGTTACAACATGGTGACATCCTAGATTCTTTCAGCCTTTAAAATTTTATATAGTTTAAATGCAGAGATTCTGACAATGACACATTAAATATTAGAGGAATTCTCTTCTGTGAAGGTCTTCAGAAAAAGGTACGTTGTTTCTGCATATTTCAGTGACATGCATGCCTGCCTAAAGGCTAGAGAAAGGAGAAGCAGATCATGAATGCAGGGAACTAAACGTGGACACAGAACTGAACAACCAGGGAAACCACAGGGACTAGAGACAAAAGCCTGGCTTTCACCACAGAAGACATTTAAATGAGCCCTCTGAGAAATGTGCTATCAGAAAGATATGCTGGCAGAAAGGAGAAATTGGAACGCACACATTTCTTAACTCTTTGAGGACTCAGACTTACTGGACAGAAAGCAGAAAATGTAAAAACAAAACAAACAACAAAAAAACCCCAATACTACTTATGTAAGAAAACCTCTGTGGATGTGAACTGAACAACAGGACAAGGGCACAGCTCACATCTATCTAGGTCAGGCTGTACCTTCAGGCAAGACAATCAAGGACTTTGAAAAACCAATGACTGCATCCCAGGTAGCCTGAAGGGAAGACCCTTGTGACAGGGAAGACCGACCTAACTGTGACAGGGAAGAGAGAGTGCTTTTGAGTGAGAATGAGCTAACCATGTTCTAAGAAAAAGGCAGTTGCTTTCCTGAAGGTTTCAGTACGCTGAAAAGCTTCAGGTTTCTCCAGAGTCCAGAAAAAGCCTTACGGTAACCCCTGGGAGCCTCTGTTATTCACCTGGGGGTTGAGCTTCATCACAAATCCAATCCCCCTTCCTGCAAGTGCTGTTGGGCCAGCAACAAAATTGGGAGAAGAATAAATACCAACCAACCAATCTACTTCCGGGATGTATCTACATCAATATTTTAACAGCCGTAAGGGTTCACAGGGGCGTCCTAGGTGGCACAGTGTTAAAGGATCTGCCTGCCAATGCAGGAGACACAGGAGATGCAGTTTCCATCCTTGGGTTGGGAAGATCTCTGGCAGTAAGAAATGGCAACCCACTGCAGTATTCTGGCCTGGAAAATTCCATGGACAGAGGAGCCTGGCGGGTTACAGCCCTTGGGATCACAAAGAGTTAGACCCAACTGAGCATGCACGCATGCATGCAAAAAGGTTCACAGATGCCAACAGGGAATAAAGCAGCTTAAATGACTCTGACCATGTCCAATAAAATCACCCATATTTAGTTTTATTTTCTAGTTGCAGGAACTGCTATGTAGTTAAATTTATGTATTTTTTTTTGAGTACCTTTTCTCCTTCCTTTCCCCCTCACTCATAATTTCATCCCTCTTTTTACCCTTATTCCAGAGAACTTGTTTCAATACCTGTAAAAGCCTCCAAATTCTTATGATAGACTATAATTAGAGATTAAGTAATGGATGTTTCAAAGATCATTTGTTAGAATTAGAAATCACTGACAGAGGACATAATTTGGAGTAATAGCTGTGTGGGTATGTATAAAAGATTTAGGTCCAAGTTGCAGAGAGAAATGGCTCTCAGAAAAACCAATGCGATGATACAGGGCCAAAGATAACAGCTACATTTTTATCATATTTTTCTTCACTGTATAACTGTATAATCTGTGTCTGAGCCTTGTTGATTATTTATCAGAAGTGAATTCCTGCGTCTCTTTCCTTTCTCACTTTTAATATAGTTTTGAAACTTTCATAACCTCACACTTACAATAACTACATCCCTGACTCTTCTCTCTGCTTTTACCAATATGTCTTGTATACTTCCACCAGACTAACATTTATTAAGTGCTGCTTTTAGCAAACAGCATTGCCAAGACTTTGCAATGACTCTCCACAGTCCCTTCGGTTTGCAAGGCATTCTACAAATCATTCCCATCTCAGCCACTTTCCCCAACACAAGGTTTCTTCAGTCAGGCAAGTTTCTAGACTTCAAATGTGTCATTGGCATTCAAACTTCCCTGCCTTTACTTATGCTCTTCTCTTTCAGGAAGACGTTCCTCTTTCAATGTTTTCTTAATTCTACCATGCTTCATGTTTGGCCTAGTCCTAGCACCTTCTTTATTTGAGAACTAATTGACTGTCCTTGCTGACCTATAATCATAGACTACTCTGTACAATTTACATTTCTTTATATGTGGCTGTTTCTTACCTCCTAGCCTTTTCTGCCCTGTATGTAACAGTGATAGTCTGATAGTGGGGTGGGGGAAGACGCTAATAATACAGTTTGAAAGTGTTAGTCGCTCAGTCGTGTCCAACTCTGTGACCTCATGGACTATAGCCTGCCAGGCTCCTCTGTCCATGGGATTCTCCAGGCAAAAATACTGGAGTGGGTAGCTATTCCCTTCTCCAGGGGATATTCCCAACCCAGGGATGGTACCTGGGTCAAAGTTTGGTGTTTATTAAAGTAAATATCAACTAGAAATCTATGCTATGAGATCTGGGTTTACTCTGCTGAAGAGGAATTTATTTAGATGTATAAGAGAAAGAGATACTACTAATAATATTAACTAGTACTGTGATGAAACACAATTAAAGAATCTGTTCACTGCAGAAAAAGAAAACAATTGGAGGATATTCTAAAATTATCTATAGTTGCTTATCTCCAAGAAAATTTATAATCTACAATTATAAAATATTCTGTTTTGCATATTATAAGAAAAACCTTTTTTTGGATAGAGTCCAAATATAATTTTAAGTCATAATTTTTATGCTTTAATTTGCTTTTGTCTTGAAGAAAAATTGTGTGGCATTAAATATAAGGAAGGCTGTCATGACTTTATGCTAACTTATCTCCCAACTTTATTTTCTACTACCTGGCTCCTAGGTTGCTTGCAAAAATCATTAATCTTTGTTAAAGAAGCAAACCTCTTATGCCACTCACTCTGGAGTACACTACAAAGAGTTGCCTATGAGAGAAGCAGCCAGATTTAGAGCATCTCTTCTTGTTTCTTTTTCTTCGGGGTTCACATTTAAAATCACCACTGCTTTCCTCTATCCACGGTGATTTATTACCAATGGCAAGTCTCTCTGGAAAGGCAATCACACTACCTCCTCAATGCACCTCAGTTTTGGCTGTCTGGAGGATGACTCTTGGAGTGACCCCAGGTTGCCCAGAATGAATTTTAAGCAGGCCATAAAATGAATATCTTATGATCATCTCAAATATATCCTACATGTGATGCAAAATTGCATCCAGTACTTAGCCTTGATTCCAGAGAGAAACATACCCTATTTCCAGAACTTCCATCTCTTCCCCTCCACCTTCCCCTTTCCACATCTGTGGCTTGTATACTTACTTCTGTTTCTTTGCTTTCCCCACCATGAGGATCAATGTTTAAAGGTTATTTACACAAGTCACTTACACGAGGCTCCTGGGTCATCCTTTCTAACACAGCCCCTGCCAATATTCAAATTCTCTTACTCTCTTATGCCATACTAACTTTTGATTTTTATCTATGTTAAAACACAAGAACTGTCTGCTTTGTGTTAAAGTTAGTATTTGTATTAGCTGCATGGCTTCCTCATTTGATTGTAAGCTCCTTAAACGAGGTTATATCATATCTATCTTTTCATGTTTATCTTTCCAACCATGGTTTCCATAGCATCACACACATATATATGCATATATACTCACTAAATGTTGATACATTTAAAAATGAATAATATATATCCTTCAGAGCCTGGAAATAAAAGAAAATCTGTAATATATTACTCCAGCTCACTAAAAGTCCAACATTATTCTGGCAAAGGAAGTTAAGAGGTTCACTGTCAACAATCATCAACCTCAAAGTTTATTTTCCTGGTTCACATTTGTTGGTAGTATAGAAGCTGCTGAAGTGGCATTTTGCATTAAAGCAGTATTCTTACATTTTATTCAAGTCTGGAATGACGAGCATTTCCATATTATTTAAATCTGCTTATGCAAAAGTCATGGACAACTTGCTTCTATTATTAAGGCACCATAAGGCATAATTGTATCTAAATGATTCAGGATAAAACACACACCAAACTGTTTTGCTGAAATCAACTTATGTAGTTGAACAGTTATTGTGTACTATTAAACAGTTGGCACATTTTGCATTTTTGGCATGTAAAAGCCAATTTGGATTTAGACTTATGTTGTTTAAATGATGCCAATGTGTACTTCTCACCTTCTTAAATATATCAAAATTCCTCAGGATGCCAAACAAAATCTATCCTCTGGGAGTAAAATGTGCCAATAGTTTAATGGTACATGGAAGCATTACTGGATTAACTTGAGAGAGGAAAAAAGATACTTTTCCCAGTAACTGACTAAGGTCTCGTAAGTGAAAATGAATTATAACTCTGGAAATTATTCGGTGAGCTTAAGGTCAGAAAGCCGAATCAGACAATCTAGTACAAATTTCAGAAGGATGTCTGTATAATTCCTTCAACTTTTACAGCCTCTAGGTATAAAATCTGGTTTCTTAAATCTTCTCTTGGCAACTGTATTTGCTGTTTTAAAGCCTGAGAGCAAAGCATGTCTAAGAATTTGGAAAGAAAAATTTTCTTCACTTTCCTAATTTGGTCTATGTGGTAGCGATTAAGGAAATGGGGACTCTGTGAGCAAATAGTCAGATAAGGACGTGCTACACATTCAAAATAAAGGGAAATTTTGATATTAATCATGCAAATTATGGATTTGTTCGTGGTCTGGAAAGTATATGCTTGTTTTGCACACACAGAAGAGGGAGTTCAGCAAGCAATAAACAAAACCTAAGATATCTGTAGATGAACATGTCACATTTGAATATCACTATCTATTGGTATTTAGGGTCCCACGTGGCTCAGATGGTAAAGAATCTGCCTGCAATTCAGGAGACCCTGGTTCGATCCCTGGGTTGGAAAGTTACCCTGGAGAAGGACATGGCAACCCACTCCAGTATTCTTGCCTGGAGAATTCCATGGACAGAGAAGCTTGGCACGTTACAGTCCATAAGGTTGCAAAGAGTTTGACACAACTGAGTGACGAACAGACACAAACACATAGGTATTTTAACTTGTTTAAAAACTTAAGTAGGAGGATCACCTGAAAGGTTTGTTATAATGCAGATTGGTGGGTCCAATGCCAACAATTGGTGTTTCTACAAGTTCCTAGGTGATGCTGATCCTGCTGATTCTCTGATTATACTTTGAGACACTCTGTCCTAGAACGTCAGGAGCAGATGAATCAAAGCAGTGACTGAATCAAAAGAGGAGATGAGATGTGGTCAGATGAAGTAGAGTCGTCCTTCCTTACCTGTGGTTTTACTTTCAGTGGGTTCAATTTGAAAATATTAAATGGAAAATTCCAGAAATAAGTAATCTGTAACTTTCAAACTGCAGGCAATTCTACGCAGCATGACAAAATACTGTGCCTTCCTGTTTCCTCCTGCCAGGGATGTGAATCATCCTTTTGTCCAGCGAACCTGGCCCATGAGTCACTTAGCAACCCTCTTGGTTCCCAGACTGACCATCGAGGGTATCACCATGCCTGTGTTCAGGTGGCCCTTATTTTACTTAACAGCTCCAAAGCACAAGAGAAATAATGCTGGCAATTCTGAAGAGAAGCCATAAAGCGCTCCCTATAAGTGAGAAGGTAAATGTTCTCAACCTAGTAAGGGAAAAAAGCTGTATGCTGTGGTTGCTAAGATCTACAGTAAGAATGAATCCTCTGTTCGTGAAATGATGAAAAAACAAAAAGAAATGTGAGCTAGTTTTGCTGTCCCACCTCAAACTGCAAAAGTTGTAGCTACCATGCAAGATAAATGCTCAGTGAAGATGAAAAAGGCATTAAATTTGTACAACAGGGTATCTGGAGAGATAGATCATATGCATGTTACTTTTATTATAGCATATTGCTATATTTGTTCTATTTTATTATTGGTTATTGTTGTTACTCTCCTACTATGCCTAACATAGAAACTTTATCTTAGGTATGTATGTATACAAAAAAAACCAAAGGATGTATAGGATTCAGTACTATCCTTGGTGTCAGGCAGCTCTTGGAGGTCTTGGAAAGCATCCCCTGCTGATAGGGACAGTATTCAGTATGCAGTATTCAGCTAGGAATCCAGGGCAGCGGGTGAGATGAGGCAGGTATGGTCCCAGGCTGAGGCAGTAGGAATGGAACAGTGTCTACCTGAAGATGGCCCCTGGGCCGGCTGTGAGAGGTGACAGAATACGGGGGCTCAGAGCCTGTGTAATGAATGAGGGAGGTGCTCCACTGAGTAGATTTTGTAAATTAATTTATTTTTAAATAGAAGGATAATGGCTTTACAGTACCGTGTTGGTCTCTGCCAAACATCAACATGAATCAGCCATAGGTATACATATGTCCTCCCCGCCTTGAACGTCCGTCTCACCTCCCACCCCATCCCACCCCTCTAGGCTGTTACAGAGCCCCAGTTTGAGTTCCCTGAGCCACAGAGTGAATTCCCACTGGCTATCTATGTTACATATGGTAGTGTATGTTTCCATGTTACTCTGAGTGGTTTTTGCGCTCACAACCTGACTGGCTCTTTGGCTGGCTCTTCCCTGCGGTAAGGACTTCCCTGGTAGCTCAGCCGGTAAAGCGTCTGCCTACAATGCGGGAGACCCGGATTCGACACCTGGGTCAGGAAGACCCTCTGGAGAAGGAAATGGCAACCCACTCCAGTACTCCTGCCTGGAAAATCCCATGGACAGAGGAGCCTGGTAGGGTACAGTCCATGGGGTTGAAACAGTCAGACATGACTGAGCGACTTCACTTTCCCTTCTGTAAACTGAGTTAACATTAATGCCTTCTTGGTAAGGTTTCTGTGAAAATCAAATGGGTCAAAGCCATAAAGAGATTAGCATAATGCCTAGTATGTGGAAGCATTTAGCAAATATTATTTTTTAAAATTATATTAATAAGTGGGTCAGTTCATGTATCTGAAGCAGTAATGCATACAGACCTCTTCAAAACTTTCCCATTGTATAAATTACCATGATAAGACAACAAAAGGGATAGGAGAGTATAACAAAAATAATTTTTTTGAGATGTGAAGTCTATTTCCCAGTATACCTGGATATCTATATCTATTATTATTAGATATTTTTTCATAGGTGGCATTTTACATCTCACTCCTAAATTGATTACCTATTATTTAATTTTATTTTTGCTCACCTCTGTGAGGTAGAATATGAGGAAATGGGTCCATATATTTTTTAATTGCTAACTTAGTACATAGATACTAACTGTAGAAACAATCTGTGTAGACATGGTAGAGATTTTATACTGACTGTTAATATGGTATACAACTACTACAACTGACAGTAGATATCATATCTCATAAAACACTTGAAATACTGCATTCGTAATGTTCTTAGCCCTTATACATGAATAGGCGCAATATAATTGTTATTAAAACACTCTGTTTTATGGGTTAAAAAAATTTCCCTTGGATTTGAATATCCTTGAGCTTTGGTAGAGAATGAGAGGCAAGAATAATTTGAGATTTTCTCCTTTAACTGATAAGATTATTCTGTGATTTAATAGAAATGAATTATTCTATTTATTATTCTATAAATGAACTATTCTATTCTGTTAGGAAATAATTCAAATAGAAAACCCAACGTAGCTTCCTAAGATTCATGGTGAATCTATTTATCATGAGGCTAAGGAAATTACATTATATTCTTTCATTCTAACTTTAATTTTGGTTTCCAAACAATCTATATCTCTTTCAAGGTTAAAAGCATCAAAAGTACACACAAAACACTAAGGAAAATCTTAAAATTTCCTGAAACGCATTAGTCATCCTGTTTGTATAACAAGTATCTTGTTTGTTTATGATGGTCTACATCATTAATCTAGATAAATAAATGCAGAAGTGAAGGGAGCTGGGTTTGCTGTTTTGTCCATTGCCCAGCAACCAATGGTTACAACTGTTCTGTAGCAGGCACCGCGGCAGAAGACAGCACTATGGTAGCATATGTCATTTCTGTAACAATGCTGATTCAGGCAGGAAGGCCTAAGAACTCACATTTATTCTGAGTCAACAGTGCAAGTTTGTGGTATTTACTTGTTAAAAATTTCACTTCCCTAAAGTGTTAATGTTTGTCATAATCAGGTGATAGGTATACAGAAGTTTTTGTACATTTGTATGCTTTAAATACTTAATTTTTGACAAAGTGTAAATGTTCACAAAGTTAACTGTATGCCTTCGTCCTTTAATTTTTATGAACTTCAAAAAAAATCAGAACAGTTCAGTTCAGTTCAGTCGCTCAGCTGTGTCTGACTCTTTGCACCCCATGGACTGCAGCATGCCAGGCTTCCTTGTCCATCACCAACTCCAGAAGCCTGCTCAAACTCATGTCCATCGAGTTGGTGATTCCATCCAACCATCTCATCTTCTGTCGTCCCCTTCTCCTCCTGCCTTCAATCATTCCCAGCATCAGGGTCTTTTCCAATGAGTCACTTCTTCACATCAGGTGGGCAAAGTATTGGAGTTTCAGCTTCAGAATCAGTCCTTCCAATGAATATGCAGGACTGATTTCCTTTAGGATGGACTGGTTGGATCTCCTTGCAGTCCAAGGGACTCTCAAGAGTCTTCTCCAACACCACAGTTCAAAAGCATCGATTCTTTTGTGCTCAGCTTTCTTTAGAGTCCAACTCTAACATCCATACATGACTACTGGAAAAACCATAGCTTTGACTAGACAGACCTTTGTTGGCAAAGTGATGTCTCTGCTCTTTAATATGCTGTCTAGGTTGGTCATAGCTTTTCTTCCAAGGAACAAGTGTCTTTTAATTTCATGGCTGACAAGTGTCTTTTAATTTCATGGCTGCAGTCATCATCTGCAGTGATTTTGGAGTCCCCAGAAATAAAGTCTGTCACTGTTTCCATTGTTTCCCATCTATTTGCCATGAAGTCATGGGATCAGATGCCATGATCTAAGTTTTCTGAATGTTGAGTTTTAATCCAACTTTTTTATTTTCCTCTTTCACTTTCATCAAGAGGATCTTTAGTTCTTTTGTGCTTTCTGCCATAAGGGTGGTGTCATCTGCGTATCTGAGGCTATTGATATTTCTCCCAGCAATCTTGATTGCAGCTTGTGCTTCATTCAGCCTAGCATTTCGCATGATGTAGTCTGCATATAAGTTAAATAAGCAGGGTGACAAAATACAATATACAGGGTGACAATATACAATATACAGTACTCCTTTCCCTATTTGGAACCAGTCTGTTCCATGTCCGATTCTAATTGTTGCTTCTTGATCTGCATACAGATTTCTAATGAGGCAGGTGAGGGGGTCTGGTACTTCCATCTCTTTAAGAATTTTCACAGTTTGCTGTGGTCCACACAGTCAAAGGCTTTGGTGTAGTCAATAAAGCAGAAGTGGATGTTTTTCTAGAACTCTTGCTTTTTTGATGATCCAATGGATGTTGGAAATTTGATCTCTGGTTCCTCTGCCTTTTCTAAATCCAGCTTGAACATCTGGAAGTTCACAGTTCATGTACTGTTGAAGCCTGGCTTGGAGAATTTTGAGCATTATTTTGCTAACGTGTGAGATAAGTGCAATTGTGCTGTAGTCTGAACATTCCTTGGCATTGCCTTTCTTTGGGACTGGAATGAAAACTGACCTTTTCCAGTCCTGTGGCCACTGCTGAGTTTTCCAAATTTGCTGGCATATTGAGTGGAGCACTTTCATAGCACCACCTTTAAGGATTTGAAATAGTTCAACTGGAATTCCATCACCTCCACTAACTTTGTTTGTAGAGATGCTTTCTAGGGCCCACTTGACTTCGCATTCCAGGATGTCTGGCTCCAGGTGAGTGATCACACCATCATGGTTATCTGGGTCATGAAGATCTTTTTTGTATAGTTCTTCTGTGTATTCTTGCCACCTCTTCTTAATTTCTTCTGCTTCTGTTAGGTCCATACAGTTTCTGTTCTTTACTGTGCCCATGAAATGTCCTTTATTTTTCGTGAAATGCTCCCTTGGTATCTCTAATTTTCTTGAAGAGATTGCTAGTCTTTCCCATTCTATTGTTTTGCTCTATTTCTTTGCATTGATCACAGAGGAAGGCTTTCTTATCTTTCCTTGCTATTCTTTGGAACTCAGCATTCAAATGGGTATATCTTTCCTTTTCTCATTTGCCTTTAACTTCTCTCTTTTCTCAGCTATTTTTAAGGCCTCCTCAGACAACCATTTTTCCCTTTTTGCATTTCTTTTTCTTGGGGATCATTTTGATCACTGCCTCCTGTACAATATCATGAACCTCCATCCATAGTTCTTCAGGGACTGTGACTATCAATCTAATCCCTTGAATCTATATGTCACTTCCACTGTATAATC
Source organism: Odocoileus virginianus (assembly GCF_023699985.2). Classification (NCBI taxonomy): domain Eukaryota; kingdom Metazoa; phylum Chordata; class Mammalia; order Artiodactyla; family Cervidae; genus Odocoileus; species Odocoileus virginianus. The sequence goes on from NC_069683.1 coordinate 26,362,207, forward strand.
ATAAGGCATTTGATTTAGGTCATACCTGAATGGTCTAGTGGTTTTCCTCACTTTATGATAAATTAAAATACCATAAAATATAAAAAAAAGGTAAATAAAACTACAAGTGCCCTTCCCTACTTCTAATTTCCCAGTTCCATTCTCTGAGGTAACTATCCTTTCTCTGAACAGATTAAATATTCTTCTTTACTATTAAAAATATTTTTCTGAATGAATAGATACATAAAATAACTATAAATCTGATCATGGCAAAACAGATTTGAAATAGATTTCATAAGTGGCACTTCAAAAATATGTAATATGAGAAAAATGATACACAAAACCACACCTTTCTTCTTATTAACCTAATATTTGAGTATTATTAAGATAAAAAGCTCTAGATGACTTCTAAAACCTATTTTGCCAATTTTCTGTTGATGGAAGTAAAGCTTATTTCCTTCATAAGGTTTTGTTTATAAGTTTAAAAATGTGGCAATAGTTCGAGCTTGATTTAAGGTCATAGGCACAACTATTTTTGAGATAAATGAGTCTTTTAGTGAGAAAATATACAGTGAGAAAATATACAGGAAGCAAATGAATAAGATGCTCATTACTTCAGTTTCTTTGTTATTTGACTGGGCATAATCTCTGTCCTAAGAGTCAGAGTTTATTGGTACTTGATATTGTTTAGTGGATACAGTGAAAAGTGTAAAGATAAGAAAGACGCATTCACTAACTTCAGTGATAAAAATAATTGTGTGGAAGGCAGGGTCCTCTGTCCAAGATTAAGTGTGAACACAGTAGCTTTTGTGGCTAGGCCCCCTTAGAAGCTTGGAATAATGTGCAAACAAAAGACCCTTTGACATTCAACAAAAGAAGTAATTTTATCTTTTATTTCTTAAGGAGGTGTGTTTTACTAGAAAAACCATGAGCTCTGATTCTCCCCAGTCTTGGTTCTATCACAAATTAGCTACTTTGAGCCAATAAATTATTTCTTTGTGTATAAAATATAATATCTGCCTAATTTTCATAATCCAACACACTTTCAGTTAGCAGTTATTATGTGTAACAACATAACAAATGATACAGCTTTTCTCTTGCTATTCTTCCAAACAAAACCCCAGCTTAATATGTGCTCACTTAAAAAAAAAGCTCTCTAAAAAATAAAGATCACGTTCTTCTAAGCCCAAAGCTAAGGACACAGACACTAATGTACTGAAATCTTAAGGCCAAAAAAGTCAATCTCAGAAATTATTATAAAATTGGAGCTACTCATTTTTGGTCTTATACTACAAAAAGCTATTTTATTTTGATATGAGATAAGGTCAAGTCTCAAAAGATATATAGCTCAAGCTTAGAGAGTCCAAGAACTATTCAACTCAGAAACAGAATTTATCATAAATTATGCATTTGTCTTTTATTGTTTACTAAAGAACAATGTACAAGTCCATATGTCAATCTATTCATAAAGTATAACATGGTTAAGTGGTTTCTCAAAGTGTGTTTTTTGGAACACTGATTCTGTATGATAGGAGTTACAAACAAGGGGGTTCTATGATCAAATACAGAAATGCTGGGTAAACAACGTTGTGTCTGTGTGTGTGTTTCTTTAGGATTGCTGCTACTTAACGAGGAATTTCTGAGTAGGGACCATATTTAGTTGTTTCCTCAGCTCATCTGACCAGAGAATCCTCTGTTGACTTGGGGCATCTGCCAGCAGTAGTGTTATGCAACACGCATTGGGACATGCTGGCACATCCTATCCTTTAAGACTAGTCTTCAAAAGTCACAAATGATCCCAAGATGGCTTGCATTCTCCCTTTCCGTGTACTCACCAGGACCCCACATCCTTATTTCTTTCCTTTTAAACTGTTAACAAGACTACTTCCCTGGTCTCCTTTCTTCCACCCCAATCTGCATGTTGCCTGACAGTCAGCTTTCTCAAGTTTGCCACTTTCTCTTTGCTGAAAGATCTTCCCACTGTACCTGAGTTTAGACTCCCTAAATCTTTCCTCACTAACATCTTGATCTGATGTTCCCAGGCTGCCTTCCTGATCTTACATTCTGCTTTTTTGCTAACATAAGGTTACTCACTTTCCTCAATCTGCTCTCCATTTTTCATACCCCAACCTCTGTTCATATGCTCCTTCTAACTGACATCTTTTTTCCATCCTATCCACTTTGTCAAAGTCTCTCTGATGCCCCATCCTCCTTTGTTAAGTCTTCTCAAGCCTTTTTGGAAAGCACTAGGGAATGAACATGTATTTTATTTTTACTGGGTGCCAAGAACACCTCAAAGACTTTGTGCTCCATTAAAAATTACCCTTTTATCAGCATATAAATATAACAGCATAGTGAGTGGTATTTTTATTGTTGCTTGAATGGATGGACCCACGCTTGACAACAACAGGGACTAACTGAGACCTAAAGACAGCCTTAAGCACAATTGGGCCCAGACATCTCTCAAACCTAAGAGCTGCCAGAATGTATCATAGTCATCACCTCAACCTCCATACAAATATTTGGGGAAAGGTGGGCAAGACTGATGGGCCACTGGTTTTTGTGGGAACTACAGTGCTGGTGACGAAAGGAGATTCTATTCTATGTTGCAAAGGGGCTGGTGGGGTTTCTAAGAGACTATCTCAAAGACTAGATGTACCTGTGAGATGAAAACATCGGTGTTTCATTCTCCACTGGAGATCTGTGAGCAGAGAATGTGCTCGTCTTTCCCTGTGCCCAGCTGAGCAAAGCAGAGAGATCTAGAGGGGAAAGGAAGGGCAGAGAGAAGGGCAGTGGCGGAGCAGCCTGCGTTGGCAGGAAACTCCTGCGGGACAAGGAGGAGCTGCACATGAGTCAGCTCGCTGGTCTTCTGAGATGATGACTGCCTGGGCCTGCGAGGCATAGCACAGTGGGCAGGGAAGGAGGTGGCATGAGTGTGCTCTGACCTCAGAAAACACCACAGTGTAGACAGCCTACACTGAAAACTCTCATCCTTCCAGGCTTTGAGAGGGCCAGCATTTGGAAGCTGGCCTCACAGGTAGTCAGAGAAGTCATAATGGGCAGAAAACTGAGTGGGCAGCTGTAAAGAAACATGTGCCCTTTTACCACTCCGAGTTCAAGCCTGTGTTGGGTAGAGGGCAGATGAAAATTTAGACTGCATTTGACATTAATTTTTTTCTTTTAAAAAAGTTTTTTGGCTGTGCTGGGTCTTGCAGTATGTGGGCACAGGTTCTAGAGTGTGTGGCTCACTAGTTACGGCACGTGGGGTTAGTTGCCCCATGGCACGTGGGATCTTAGTTCCCTGATCAGGAATCAAACCTGCATCCCTTGCACTGGAAGGTAAAGTCTTAACTACTGGACCACCAGAGAAGTCCCAAGGCTAAATTTTCAATAAACAAATGGCCCCAACGTTGCTGACTATGACAAAGATATACCTGGTGGATAGAAAAAGATTGGACAAAGCCAGCTGAAAGCTCCATAAGAGCACTTGTTTAACGTGTGTACCTCCCGAGTTGAGATTCCTCAATAAACTAGTTAAGTAAACAGGCTGGCCTTGGCTCTTTCCCCACCATTTTCTATGGTCACATATTATTCTCCTGAATATTAATTGGTAGGACTGATTCTGAAGCTGAAGACAGGATGAGATGGTTGGATGGCATCATTGACTCCGTGGCCATGAGTCTGAGCAAACTCCAGGAGATACTGAAGGACAGGGAAGCCTGGGGTGCTGCTGTCCATGGGCTTGCAAAGAGTTGGACATGACCAAGTGACTAAACGGCAATACTATTCTCCAGAGGAAAAGAAAGTCAGTAGAGGAAACAAAGGTCATGGCCTCTGACCTGGGCACTTGTAAATCCCATAAATAAACTTAGTGAGGGTTATTAGCATCTATTTTATTTGTGACTTGAAGGCATAAGCATCGAGGAATCACACTGCATATTGTCTTTGAATTCGCCTATTCTGGAGAGATGGGTTAGACAAAATGACCCCAAAATTTTTTCATTATAATGTCAAGATTTTATAATAGCAATTTCCATCAAAATAGTGGCTTTATAATAACAATTATGATTAAAATGAAATGGCTGCAGTCAGAATTTGTATTTTTACACAAAGAAACATGAAATCACCTTCAGGAAGGGAGACAAAAACAAAACAGTGTCAGTATCAGGGGAGATATTAGAAGAGAGTGAAAAAGCTGGCTTAAAACGCAACACTCAAAAACTATCCTGGCATCCGCTCCTGTCACTGCATGGCAAATAGACGGGGTAACAACGGAAACAGTAACAGACTTTATTTTCTTGGTCTCCAAAATCACTGCAGATGGTGACTGCAGCCGTGAAATTAAAAGACACTTGCTCCTTGGAAGAAAAGCTATGACCAACCTAGACAGCGTATTAGCAGAGATGTTACTTTGTCAACAAAAGTCTGTCAAGTCAAAGCTATGGTTTTTCCAGTAGTAGTAGTCATGTATGAGAGTTGGAGTATAAAGAAAGCCGAGCGCTGAAGAACTGATGCTTTTGAACTGTGGTGTTGGACAAGACTCTTGAGAGTCCCTTGGACAGCAAGGAGAGCCAACCAGTCCATCCTAAAGGAAATCAATCCTCAATATTCACTGGAAGGACTGATACTGAAGCTGAAACTCCAATACTTTAGTCACCTGATGCAAAGAACTGACTCATTGGAAAAGCCCCTGATGCTAGGAAAGATTGAAGGCAGGAGGAGAAGGGGACGAGAATGAGATGGTTGGATGTTATCATCAACTCGATGGACACGAGTATGAGCAAGCTCCGGGAGTTGGTGACGGACAAAAGAGTCAGACACTACTGAACGACTGAACTGAACTGAACTAGGGTAGATACTGGTGGACAATACTCTTTCTCCCTGCCCGCCCCTACCCCCACTTTTCTTCCCAAATCAGGCTTCTCAAGGAGGGGTCTAAGCATGTATTAAGAATAGAATAAAGGTGCCTGGCAACTGTTTTTTCACTTCCTTCTCCAAGACAAGAGAGATTTGAGGCCCTATTCTGTCCTTAATTAGCTGTACAACCTTGGGCAGGGCAATGGAGACTAGAGTAGACATCTACAGAAGATTCTGAAACACCACAGTTCTATATCTACCAATCCCCACTGCTTTCTAGAGACGCCTATTTATTTGACAGTTGCTTTTGATGCCCTGCCTAGACCAAGGCAGCAGCCTGCAAGAGAAAACCCAAGGTACTTGCAATCAACTAAGATCATGGAACCTGGTCTCATCACTTCATAGCAAACAGAAGGGGGAAAAGTGGAAACAGTGACAGATTTTCTCTTCTTGGGCTCCAAAATCACCACAGATGGTGACTGCAGCCATGAAATTAAAAGACGCTTGCTCCTTGGAAGAACAGCTGTGACCAACCTAGACAGTGCATTAAAAAGCAACAACACTTTGCCAATAAAGGTCCATATAGTCAAAGCTATGGTCTTTTCAGTAGTCATGTATGGATGTGAGAATTGGACCATAAAGAAGGCTGAGTGCCAAAGAATCGATGCTTTTGAACTGTGGTGCTGGAGAAGGCTCTTGAGAGTCCCTTGGACTTCAAGATCAAATCAGTCAATCCTAAAGGATATGAGTCCTGAATATTCATTGGAAGGACTGATTCTGAAGCTGAAGGTCCAATACTTTGACCACCTGATGTGAAGAGTCGACTTACTGGAAAAGACCCTGATGCTGGGAAAGATTGAGGGCAGGAGAAGAAGGTGACAGAGAATGAGATGGTTCGATGGCATCACTGACTCAATGGACATTGAGTTTGAGCAGCCTCTGGGAGATAGGGTAGGACAGGGAAGCCTGGCGTGCGGCAGCCCACGGAGTTGCAAACAGTTGAACATGACTGAGCAACCGAACAATAACCTACAACCAATCAGGATTTTATGTTCTAGAAATCTGCTTTAAGACAAAGCTACCAACACTGCCCGGTGTTTACAATCACGATTTGCTTTTTTGAGTTAGTGACTCAGTTATTTACTCTTTCAGTTGTCCAGCAAAGACCTCTGGGAGCCAGACTTTCTGGGTTTGAATTTTCAGTGTACCCTTTATTACAGAGAGTCCTTAGATATGTTATTTCATCTGTAAAATGGGGATAAACGATGGCACATACTTCATAAATTTTTCTGAGGTTTAATGAATTAATACCTGTAAAGTGCTTAGAACAGTACCTGGCATAATTGACGTTAGTCATTATCTTATTATACAGGGAGATTTGGTTTAGCCTGCAGGCAGCTTCATAGATGTCACCAAGAAAGGCTTGGGGTTTAATGCTCTATGATTGCCACCTTGAAATTCTTAATTCAATCTTCGAATTTGTATTCTGTAAGGCACAAGCCTGGTGGGACAATGGAGAATGTGCGGAGGGATGGCTACACTGCAGTCTCCTCTTCCCAGCCTCTAGCTCTCTGCCCTCTCTCTCTGCAGTGAATGTTGTTGCTTTCTGCCCCTGTTCAGGCAGACTCAGGATATGGATATGGAATGCGGCAAGGATGGTGTGTACCCCATGACATTGTGAGGTGGGAAACAGTATCAGGCACTGGGCTAGACACACAGAAACCAAAGAGAAATAATTCTGATAAATTATCTTACAGTGCATCAGCTGTCTCACTGAAATCAACTAGAAAGCCTATAATAACAACTTAACATTTTTAAATAAAGTACCAGAGAGCTGTTCCAACATGGGTTTACATTTCTGGCCTGCTGGGTTTCACTTCACTGATACATGAGATGCTTAATTATCAATAATGGAATCCTACACAAAGTTGGATCTAATGAAGGAAGCTACTTTATAAGAAAAGAGATGTGGAAGAAGGTCCATGATCAGGTGACCACTGGTTATGAAGTGGGGACATGGACACAGCTGTCCTGTCCAGGGCTGGCTATGCTTCAGAGCATTTGGTGGGCCCCAGGCTTCTTGCCCACCTCTGACCCAAGTAGGCAAGCTTCTTGCCCACCTCTGACCCAAGTAGCTGTCATGGTCCAGTGTAAAGTCTGCAGTTCCCATCCAGTGTGGGTTGCGGCTGTGGGGCTATGGGAAGGGGAGGTACCCGGCTCATTTTCTCACCTCTGACCAAGATACAGTCTCAAGTGGTTGGAGTAGGGAAAACCCGAAGTCTGATGGGTGGTTTATGCCTTAAGCCGTGGGCTGAGACCCCCGGGGGCCCCTGACAGTCTGTGCTCTGACAGTATCCATGTGCCTGGAGGAGCACACCCTAAACTAGCAAATGCAAACCCCACTATAGGCTGAGAGAGACCATGGAAGAAAGAAAGAAAGCTGCACATTTTAGTACATTTAATGGTACTTTTTTTCCCAATTTTTTGAACAAGGGCTCCACAATTCCATTTTCCTTGGGCCTCACAAACTGTGTAGCCTGTCCTGCCTGCAAAGTTTATTTTTTTCCATAAAAGCCTTTTATAGTAGGCACTTTTACAAAGCATTATCCCTGAGAAGTCACATATGGCAGGTAACAAAACTATCTGAATATAGACAATGGTAACTGTAAATATCATACATGAGTTTTAAAATGAATGCCTTAAAAAAACGCATACGAGCTCAGTATTTTCAAGACTACCATTCTCTTTAATCCATTTGGTAGAAATCAAGTACTATCTCTTTCTTGATCCCTCAAGTCTTAATCATTGGGCTTCCCGGGTAGCTCAGCTGGTAAAGAATCTGCCTGCAATGCAGGAGACCTGGGTTCGATCCCTGGGTTGGGAAGATCCCCTGCAGGGCATGGCAACGTACTCCAGTATTCTTGCCTGGAGAATCTCCACGGACAGCAGAGCCTGGCGGGCTGCAGTTCATGGGGGTGCAAAGAGTTGGAAACAACTGAGTGGCTAAGCATAGCACAAGCCTTAATCATTAGCATTTTGGACAAAAGAATAAAAACTGAAAACAAACAACAACAACAAAATAATATTTTTAAAAGTTTCCTGTGGGAAGTCTTCTTTCCAAAAGCAAACTTGGATAACTGTACTTTTTATTTAAGGAGTATTTCAGTTATTTATATACTTGAATTACAAGGTACGTTTATAGCATTGATACAAACTACAGTTACATTGTAATTTTTGACCCCAAATTTTAATCAATATTTTCCACAGCACTATATTATGGAAGGTGCTGCCAATGGGGCTGTGTATCAGGAGGAGGTGGTCAGATACTAAAAGTGAGGAAGGCAATGGAGAGGACTACGCCATCAGGGAGCAAGTAGTGAAAGTGAACTCATTAGTATTAAAACATAAGTTATTGCCAATTATTTAGATTATAAGTAATCAGCATCTAAAAACAAAATCAATAGTACCCTGGATCTTGTGAATTGCACCTGTGTTTTTAGTTTGGTCAACATTTGGATGTTTTTTTGTTTCAATATTAGTCTCAGTCGAACCATTTCATCAGAGAAATGATTTGCTCATTTATATTTTCTGATTGATTAATGTCCCTAGGGTGCTGCCAAATTAGAATTTGCTACCCCAAATATTCCCCACAAGAAGACTTGCCACTGGTTCAAAAGTATGCTGAATGAAAGAAGGCAAATCCAGATTCCAGCTGAGCAGTCAGGAGGCATCATCTTGGGTTGAATGGAAAATCAGGAGATGAAGGCACAGTTTTAGAAAATAGATTTTAAAAAATAAAGCCAACCTAGTTAAAAATCCTAACAACCCCAAAGTAACATCAAAGTAATGCTGGGTTATAGTACTAATTATACTTGTGCCTACAACCTATGTTACAGACCATAATCTTATAATTTTCTGTTTCTTTTCAAGGCAACAGGTTAGTAGCCGCAAGGAAACTCTTGCACACCAAGATCAAAAGAAGCCTGTTGGCATAAGGCATTTTGGCATCAGACTAGATTTTACACATGCTGACATGTCAAAATCTTGAAACAGAAACTTCAGAACTTCCTTATGATTGCTGAAGGCATGTCACTGACTTCATACTAGCTTCAGAGTACATCTTTCCAGGGTAGCGCTCAACCATGTAAACACGAGGCTAGGCAAACCAAGCCTGAATGTGTACTTGGAAGTCAAAGTCTTAAGCAGAACAAAATATGAATCAGCTTCCAAAGCTGCCAAGCTTCAGGTACAAATCCAGTTAATACAGAACCGGGAGTAAGGAGCATATAGAACTGCATTCTGGGGGATGGGGTGCTCAGCACCGAGCAGAAGCCCCCGTTCCTGCACCGTGATCACGAACTCCCCTGGCCTGGCTTCTCAGGCTGGGCGAGAGAGCCAGGGGAACATGACTTCATTCCATCTGGTCCTTGGCACTTATCTTCCTTTTGCTTTAGCTTGCAGTGCGAATCTGCTCATGCCCCGGTATCCTCTCCAAATTTCCTTCCTAGCTATGCTGCTTACGTTTCATAAGTGCAAGGGTTTTTGCATAGCGTGTCACAGCTGGTACCAGTCACCAGTGGACATTTAAGAGGGGCATTTTAAATCTTCTCAGTGACCGCAACTCATCAGCCAGCACCATTATCAGTTAAGGTGTAAATGTCTCGGTGAGTCCACATTTTACCAAAGGACTGACAAAATTCTAAAGTTTTGTTGTTCCTTACCGACTATTCATTCACTTAGCAACTGAAAGACACTTCAGTCCTTTCATCTTTTTCTGGCCTGACTAGAGCACAAGAGTCGCTGGACTGTGTGCCTGCGTCAGCGGGTTACCACTCAGTACAACTCAAGCAAAACAATTTGAAAAAGTGCCAAACTATTTTGGGATTGGGTAGACAATAGTGACCCTTCATGATTCCATGAATAATGTAAACAGGGAACATATTGCTGAGGTCAAAGAGAAGGAAAAAAATTAAAAGTAATTGCCTGGAGAGAAAAAAAGAGGGGTAAGGTTTTAGTAGGGCAAACAGCATTTGAACAGAGACCATATTCTGTTTACACATTAAATTCAGAGTTTCAGTTTTTCCAGTGGCAAATCAAGTTAATTATAATCATTTGTCTTCAAAGTTTCTGACTTTGCAATCACAGAACTGTGCTAAGGTTTTCTAACTCTTCGCTTCTGTGTTTTACAATTACTTACTTGAAATTTCAATTACTTGAAATTATAATTCAAGTAATTTATACAATTATTTGAATAAAAATGGTGACAGGATAGTTAATATAACTTAACCTATGTCATCAAAACCATGTCAGAACTTTTAATGAAGAGAATACCTGAAAAGAAAAAAAAATCAAACTTTTTAAGTTTATCCTAGTGATTATGCAGTGAGTGGTGCTTCCTAATGTTTCCCAGTACTGTATTGTGAAATATCAAACACAGAAAGTTCAAAGAAGTTTCTGAGAGAACACTCATATATACACCACCTGTATTGTTTAATTAACCTTTTTCTACACTTGCTTTATCACCTTTCTAAATACCTATACATCTACCAATCCACCTTATTTTTGGCGAATTTTAAACTGCAGACATTAGTACACTTTAATCACTTTGGCATGTATATCATTAGCTAGAAGTCAATATTTACATATGGGTCCTTTTCTTATAAAAAAAGATTTATTGTGATATAACTCACATACTGTACAATTCAGCCTTATTGTTACTTAATACATCAAAGCTTTTAGTGGAGAAAAATGGAACTTTTGTTTTTATTTTACCTTTCACTCTTACATGTGTCAGAAAACACTTGTGGCTTTCAGATCTTCTGCTGACAAACATAGTTACAAATTTTGGAAAAATAAAAATTTCCAATTTGGAAAAGACACAGACACTTCCTCCAACCCTAATAAATTGAGAAATTCTGTTACTAGAATAATAGATAGCAATTATAAGCCTCAACTTCAAATCTTATTTGGACAAATGACAGTTGCATCTGTAATCATTCCACAAAACTGTGTCACTGCAGATAATGGGTTCAAATACTTAAGAACTACCACAGTTTTGTACCTACTTGTAGGAGCAGATTATATTTTCGAAAGATAACTATACTGCATCATCCATTCCACATGCTCTTGTACAATCTGATCTTGTGCAGGGGCAGGTTTAACTCTTCTCCCCGTGAATCTGAGTGGTCTTGTGACTGTTTCAATCAATCAAGTATCACAGATGTGATCCTTTGTGGTGAAAGTGAAAGTCGCTCAGTCCTGTCCGACTCTTTGCAACCCCATGGACTATACAGTCCATGGAATTCTCTGGGCCAGAATACTGGAGTGGGTAGCCGTTCCCTTCTCCAGGGGATCTTGCCAACCCAGGGACTGAACCCAGGTCTCCCGCACTGCAGGCGGACTCTTTACCAGCTGAGTCACGGGGAAGCTGTTTGTGATGAAGCTGTTCGCTTCTAAAAGGCAGGGCAGCTTCTGCCTTGTTTTCTAGGACGTTTGCTTTTGGACTTCTGAACTGCCATCTAACCAGTTCAGCCACCATATAAAGAGAGGCTATCATGTTGTGAGGAAGCCTGGGTCACATGGAAAGACTACACACAGGTGCTCCAAAGGACAGCCTCAACTTTTAATTCACACGGATGGTGCCTGTACCACGACATGCTCCTAGCTGATTCCTATCTTAAGTTTTCAAATTTTTCCAACTGGGAACCCAGATGACCATGGCACAGTACATACAGGGAACATAACTGCAGCCCCCTGTTCAAAACCTGACACACAGAAAGCTTGGCTATAATAAAGTTAATTTTTTACATCACTAAGTTTCGGGGTGGTTTGTTGTACAGAAACGATAACCAGAACAACCCTTCTCTATCTCCTACCCTACAAAACAAATAAAAAAGCACCAGTGTTTTTAAAAGGAATATATAATTTTTGTTTGGCAGGATACCTGTGTATATTAAGTACATTAAAAAGATCATACAATCCCATGGTCAAGTGGGATTTATTTCAAGGATGCAAGGATGATTCAACATCCACAAATTAATCAATGTGATACACCACACTAACAAAATGAAGGCTACAAATGAATAAATTTAACCCTGGAGGTGAAAGATCTATACACTGATGACCATAAGACATTGAAGAAAGAAACTGAAGAAACAAATAAATGGTATTGGCATAAAAAACACAAAGATCAATGCAATAGAAATAAACCCACATACTTATGGTCAATTAGTTTTTGATAAAGGAGTCAAGAATGTGTAAAGGGGGAAATGAAGAGTCTGAGAAACCGGAGAGTCACCTGCAACAAAATGAAACTGGTCCCCTATCTTTGGCCATAGACAAAATCAACAAAAATGGACTAAAGACTTGGCTATTCTAAGATGTGAAACCATAAAATTCCTGAAAGAAAACAAAGCGGTTAAGCTCCTTGACATTGGTCTTGGCAATGATTTTTTGTTTTAGACATTAAAAGCAAAGACAATTAAAGCAAAAATAAACAAGTGGGCCTACATTAAACCAAAAACTTCTGTATAGAAAATGAAACCATCAAGAAAATGAAATGGCAGTCTAGAGAATGGAGGAAAATATTTGCAAATCATAAATGTGACAAGGAGTTAATATAAAGAACTCATACAACTCATATACAAAAACCAACATATTCTGGTTAAAAAAATGGGCAGGGTAACAGAACTGAAGAGACATTTTCCAAAACAAGACATACAAATGGTACATGAGAAGGTGTTCAACGTCACTAACCATTAAGGAAATGAAATCAAAACTACAATGAGATACTACCTCACAACTATTAGAATGGCTGTCATCAAAAAGAAGAGATAACAAACATTGTCAAGGCTGTGGAGAAAAGGGAACTCTTGTACACTGTTCAGGGAATATAAACTGGTTGAAGTATCACATGATCCAGAAATTCTACTTCTGGATATATACTGGAAGGACATGAGGCTAATACCCTGAAAAGGTATTTTTACTCCCATGTTTGCTGTAAGTAAGTTCTTTTTTCTTAATAACCAAGACATGGAAACAACTTAAATGTCCCCTGACGGATGAATGGGTGAATAACATGTAGCATACATACACAAAGGAATATTACTCAGCTGTAAAAGAAAAAAAATTTTGCCATTTGTGATATGGATATAACCTAAGGGCCTTATACTAAGTGAAATGAGTCGAACAGAGAAAAGACAAATACTGTATGATCTCACAAATAGGTGGAATCTATAAAAACTGAACTTAAAGAAACAAATATCAGACTGGTGATTGTTAGAGGCAAGGGGTAGGGGGAAATAGGTGAATGTGGTCAAACAGCGTAAGCTTTCAGTTATAAAATATATGTTCTGGGATGTAATGTACAGCATGGTGACTAGACTTAACAACAGTGTAATGTATATTTGAAAGTTGCTAAGAGAGTAAATCTTAAAGTTCACATTAAAAAAACATATAACATGTAAGGTGAAGGATATTAACTATTAGGATATTATTGTGGTAATCATTTTGCAATAAATATATTGATCAAATCATTATATTGTAAACCATAAACTATTTTTTGTTATTGATACTCTCAATAAAATGGGAAACAAAAAATTATATACATTTTTTTGGCAGATATATCTGCATAAGGAAGATATCTTATAAGACATCACCTCAGGTCATTAATATTAAGTTCTATATTTAAGTATTTAGAAAGTTTTATAAAATGTTGCTATAAGAATTTCATATTTTTCAATTAGTTCCAGCCATTGGCTGGGTAGTAATGCTAGTTGTCTATATTAGGGAATAAATATAAATAGCCTAAACTAATATGCAAAAAAGGGATTTTGGTTGATCGTAAGTTCAAAGAGTCAACTAAAAAACTAATATATTTTCAGGTCCATAAATAGAAGCACTATATATGTGCCATGACTTCCTTTGGCAATGTGGTAAAGCCAATTAACTTCTTTCAGAATAATGATTTTAAATGTATAAAATAAAATACAGATTTTAGGTTAGATTAAAAAAGGAAACAAACTCTTAAATGTTATCAAATAATAAATGTCTTCAGCAATATCTGTGTTTTTAAAAAATTAACTCTTAAATAACAAGAATAGCAGTGGGACTAATATCTACCAAAGGAGATGAACATAAATGATATTTTGAGATACCTGCATAGTTAAAACATATGTAGACTCATACACAAAAATTTGTGATTTTTATTGACAAAGCCACAGTTACTGCCAATCCTACTGTGGTTTGCTACCTATATTCATAATTAAGAAAATACCAAATTTCAGTGGGAAGTTAGTGAAAATAAAGATGTAAATCTCTTCTACCCAAGTTCCTGAAACCAGTAAATTTTATCCATAAGATCCCTTATTCTTAAATCTCATTTATGATTTCATGGATTTATGACATTCCTGGCCTCCTCATTCACTTTTTCCTTTCTTTGTAGCTGTTTATTAGAAGCTTTGGAGAAAGATTAGAACAAAAATACATGAGATTCCTGTCTTGGGACAGTCTCTTATATTCAGAATTTTCCACTGTCTTCTCTCTAGTCAATAAAATCCCACCCATTATTGCAGGTTTAGTTCAAGTCTTACTGTCTCTAGTAAGGTGATAGGATCTGTAATGATTGCCCCTTTCTCTGATTTCCTACTGTGCTGGAGTCAGTTCACTCTCATTTTAGCACTTAGTCTACTTCATCTGCCATTACTTTGGGTCCTCATCTAGTCAAGGATAGAAATTGAGAGCATTTGTCATTTTTTATTACTCAAAACACACTGCTAGGCACACTTGCAGGCCTGTGATCTGTCCTTGCTCGATGTCCATTCTATCAGTGATGCTGCCCAGTTATATAAATCACATATATGGCTGTGGGAAAGTGAGACCACATGTATTCTTTACCATCACTGTCAGCTACAATGTGCCACGGAGGATGGGCTACACAAGGTATCCTTATACTAATAATAACACTGATGTGTCACTTATTATACGCCAGATACTCTTCAAAGCATTTTGCTTACTCATTTAATCCTCTCATCAATTCTATGATGCAGGTGCTATATTCATCTTCATTTTATAAAAATGAGGAAACTGAGGCATAGATAAATCAGTAAAGAGATGGAATTTGAAACTAGGCTTTCTTTCAGAGATAGTGTACTATACTATACTGCCACTCATGATATTTCTAAATACAAGAAATCCTTATAAATACACTTGTGAGTTTAACATGAAATCACTCAATTGACAATTAGCTTTTCTTTTATTGGATTCCTATTTTCCCTTGTACTGTTAGAACTTTATTACAGTAATGGCAGATATCATTTACTGAGTCTTGCTATGTGCCAGATCCTGGGCTGGCACATAGAGTTAATCTGTGAAATGACATTGGAAACCAATCTCCTATACAGTGAAAGATAAACCAAGGCTGCCCGAGTCCATGCTTAAAACCAGATACTATACTACTATGTGTTTTTGCCTTATTTGTACAAATAGACTGCAAATTCTTTGAAGCCAGAGACTATATCTTCTACTTGCTTGTTGATTCCATAATACTTTGAATGCCTCGATCCTAACTGATACTGAGAAAATGTTTGTGGATTGATGGATATAACTGACGCTTTACAGAATTCAGCATTCAGACCCTGGGGTCTCTTTGAATGTCATCTGTGAAGTTACCTAGTCTTCCAGCTTCAGCTTCCTTATCATCAAAAGGAGTAAAATACAATTAATTATAGGGGTGTTTAAAGATTAAAGGGCTTCCCTGGTGGCTCAGAGGGTAAAGAATCCACCTGCAATGCAGGAGGCCTGGGTTTGATCCCTGGGTCTGGAAGATCTTCTGGAGAAGGAAATGGCTAACCGCTCCAATATTCTTGCCTGGAGAATTCCATGGACAGAGGAGCCTGGTGGGCTACAGTCCATGGGGTTGCAGAGTCAAATATGAATGAGTGACTAAACACACACACACAGAGATTACAAGGCAACATAATGTCTAAAATGTTTATGAGAATGTCTGCCACATAGTAAATACTCAAAAAATGCTAACTTCTTACTCACTTCTTTGAAACATAATTTTTGGGTCAAGTCTTCAATGACTGATTTTAGTATACAATTGTGTAAAAGTGCTTACATTTGGTAGTGCAATTATTGAGATTTTTCTTTTTCTCAAAATGAGTTGAAATAACCATTAGTTTTATTTTAACTGAGAGGAAAAAAATCTTTCTGAGCTAATGAAATAGTTCTGTTACAAAAAAAAAGTTCTATCTCCATGGTCTATCAGTGTATGGCTGTGCTTAGTTACTCAGTTGTGTCCAACTCTTTGTAACCCCATGACTGTAGTCTGCCAGGCTCCTCTGACCATGGGGATTCTCCAGGCAAGAATATTGGAATGTGTTGCCATGCCCTCCTCAGGGGATTTTCCCAATCCAGGGATCGAACCCAGCTCTCCTGCACTGTAGCTGGATTCTGTACCATCTACCACCAGGGAAGCCTACTGATGAGCAAATATGAAATTAATGTATGGTAGACAGAATAACGGTCCCTCAAGGATGTCTACATCCTAATCCTCAGAATCTATAATATGTAACTTTACATGGCAAAGGGGAATTAAGGTTACAGTTGGAATTAAGGTTACTAATCAGTTGACTTCAAAGTAGGGAGATTACTCAGGTTTCTCCCAGTGGGCCTGGAGTAATCACGAGTGCCCTCAAAAGTGAAAGACAGGTAGAAGACAGAAGCAGAGTGACAGCAATATAAGGAGGACCTGGTCCACTGTAGCTGGCTTTGAAGTGGAGGAATGGGGTCATGAACCAGGAATGCAGACAGCCACTAGAAGCTGGAAAAGGCAAGGAACTGGATTCTCTTCTAGGGCGTCTGGAATGAACTCAGCTCTCCTGATCCCTTGATTTTAGCTCTGTAAGATGCATCTTGGATTTCTGTCTTCTAGAACAGCAAGAAAATAAATTTGCATTGTTTAAGCCATTAAGTGTATAGTAAGACCCTGATGCTGGGACGGATTGGGGGCAGGAGGAGAAGGGACAACAGAGGATGAGATGGCTGGATGGCATCACTGACTCGATGGACATGAGTTTGAGTAAACTCTGGGAGTTGGTGATGGACAGGGAGGCCTGGCGTGCTACGATTCATGGGGTCGCAAAGAACTGGACATGATTGAGAGACTGAACTGAACTGAACTGAATTTGTTATAACAACAATGGTATAGCAAGAGTGTACCAGTATCAGTACAGGAGAAATATCAATAGCCTCAGATTTGCAGATGACACCACCCTAATGGCAGAAAGTGAACAGCAACTCAAGAGCCTCTTGATGAAGGTGAAAGAGGAGAGTGAAAAAGCTGGCTTAAAACTCAACATTCAAAAAACAAAGATCATGGCACCTGGTCCCATCACTTCATGGCAAATAGACGGAGAAATAATAGAAACAGTGACCAACTTTATTTTCTTGGGCTCCAAAATCGCTGCAGATGGTGCCTGCAGCCATGAATTAAAAGATGCTTGCTCCTTGGAAGAAAAGCTATGACAAACCCACAGAGCATATTAAAAAGCAGAGACATTACTTAGCAAACAAAGTTCCATATAGTCAAAGCTATGGTTTCTCTAGTAGTCATGTATGGATATGAGAGCTGGACAATAAAAAAGTTGAGCGCTGAAGAACTGATGCCTTCGAACTGTGGTGTTGGAGAAGACACTTGACAGAAGTCCCTTGGACAGCAAGGAGATGAAACCAGTTACTCCTAAAGGAAATCAGAATATTTATTGGAAGGACTCATACTGAAGCTGAAGCTCCAATACTTTAGCCACCTGATGCAAAGAGCCGAATCACTGGAAAAGACCCTGATGCTGGGAAAGATTGAATGCAGGAGGAGAAGGGGGCAACAGAATCCGGGAAAAGGTGAAGGAAAGGGAAGCCTGGTGTGCTGCTGTTCATGGGGTCACAAGGAGTCGGGACACAACTGAGCGACTGAACAACAAACAATAGCAAGAATGCATGTAAATAAGGTCACAGATTTGGAATTGTGCAAAACAGCTAAATTATGATTTTAAACAACTTTCAAGTAACCATATGAATACCAACAGTGATATTTCTCTTGATTATACCAGGTACAGAAGTCAAGTAAAATGCAATATAATATAGTAAAATTATTATAGATTTATTTCTAACATGTTTTTAATTAACTATACTGGAAACAAAATTTTTTCTTTGCAGTTTATTCTTTAGTCATCAGAAATGTCCTCCTATTTGTGAACATGATCAGCAAAGAATAAGGCAAGAATTTTAATTATAACAGGAAAAATTTTTGTTTGGACAAGGAGAAGGTATTTTGGACACTGTCATTTCGAAGCCTAAAATATTTCTTTAGCTAATTAGTAGTAAACTTCATTGTCTAGCTCTCAAATCCCTCCATCTTATCAAACTTAACCACTTTTATGTACAAATACAAAACTTCTGATCAAAACATGCCAGTTTCTTGTATATTAAATAGACTATTGCAGGCTCTGCTCATTTCTGTTTTATGCTATCTCCAGTCTGGTTGGAATGCTCTGTCTTTTCTTCTCTGCCCCTTCAACACAAACTAATCTCTTTCTCTAAGCTTCCGTAGCACTTATATATTCCACCTGCATTTTACCTTCCATTGCCCATTATTCTCTTATTTGCATGTTATTCATTATTATTTCAGGTTGTATGTCTTGTTTTCCTCTTGGTTCCTTTATGACTGATGATATCTGATGGGCATATAGGGGTTCATTTTATTAGCTTCTACTTTTCTCTATGCTTGAAATTTTCTGTAATGAAATGTTAAAAGAAAGGGAGGCCCCCTTCTAATCTGTAAAGCATGCTTTCAGTTTCTAGGTTTCTCCTTTCCAGCTTTCACTGCAAAGTTGGTTGAATTGGTTTTTCCTTTAAAGTTCTACCTCTTTTGGTTTAAGAAACATGATGTAAAAGATATGATACTGTGCTCAAAGGTTCATGGCCTCATCTAATATAACAGTGAATTAGTGTACATTATTCAAGACAAAACTTTCACTATTGCTCAGTAAAGAGAAGCATGATTAATTCAATTCACCAGTTAATTGTTGCTGTAATCTTTGAAACCTTTGCTTAATGTTATTGATACAGGATTCCTTGTTAGCATATTTCTGGCAAGAAGTGATTGAGGCAGAAGGTTTTCATCAACATTTAATAAAGAAAAAGTTATCATAATAGTAAAACTTACTATCAGCAGTTTATACTGCAAAGTATTAACAACACAAAATGTTAATTAATTTCTAATTCTCTATTCTATTATTTAGATTTCATGAAGGTTGATTGGACTTGATCCATCATTTTACGGAAAATTAATTATTTCAAATACATGCACCACTTTATGCAACCTGCCTGATTTGCATTGAGGAAAATTCAGCAGAAGTAATTGAGGCACAAGCAAATACTGGCACTGAGTGAACTCAATTTTCATTCCAAATTTCTGCAAAATCCCAAGGCACAACAATATCAGATGCAAGGGGGAAAACAAACAAAAGCAATGTGAAAAGGGAACATGAAGAGAGAATATTACAAGAATCAGGGAACAAAGGGATTGCAAAACTATTTTAGTGCCATAGATGAGCAGTGAGGGCTGCATTCAGGCAAGGTGGAATAAGATATCATATGGCATCCTGACAATTGATGTCTTCATTTAAATGTAAGAATTTACATTCTAATTAGAAAGAATTTACATCTTAATCAGAGGCAGCTGTATTATCTTGTTACTGTTTTTTTCAAAGGTAATGAACTAAAGTACTGCTGTGCTTTTTCAACCAGAAACTAAATAGACAGCATCCAGTGTTATTTTATAGCTTACCTGCTGTAAGCTGTTATTAATATTTTCAAAGATTAAATTTCTACCAAAAACATTTGAAAAATGAAAATTGTATCGGGCATCACTAGAATGGTTATGACAAAGACTATTTAAAGTATTTAAACAAATCCTTTTCTAACTTGTATTTTAAATGTGCTTATTTATCAAGCTAATAGAAACCTCTTATGATTTATTAATATAATATTGTTTTCGCTTGGGTGGATGTAGAAAAGCTACTAAAGCAGATACGCATCACATTCTGGTGAAACTCTGTTGTTCTTACACTTAGATTTGTTTGTAAGGGATCATTTACTAAATGTAAAACTTTACCTTATTAAAACCATTTAAGGTGTATTCTTTTTTTCTGCCTATGACTTTTAATAAGGAAAGATAACAAATACGTATGACAATATGATGCTTGTTTTATACTGCTTTGTTACTAAACATTAAAAACATTTAAAAATGTAATGCTTCAGAAATATACACAATTCTGATGGTGTCCAGGATTACCATAGATAGTAAAAGTAAAGGAAACAACATGTTCAAATGCACACTGTCCTATTCTAGGTTGTTCATAATGGTAGCAAGACCTAGGTATTGATAGTTGGTGTTATCTTTGCAAAATCAAGCCCATCATTCATATGAGAATCAGCACGAGCTCACTGACCCATGGTTTAGCAGAAATTGGGCTTGGCCTAAAAGAAATCAAGCAGGAGAAAATTACAAGTGTTAATAAAAATGTAAAATGCCACCTTTGTCCTTAGCACTAGGCATCTTTAGGTTATTGATACTTATTCTCATCAGCTGTATCATTAATATGAAGTTGTAATATGGGCCAGTTTTAATTTGCAGCTTTATGATTTAATTCATCATATATATTTTTTTATTAAAATGGAGGAAAATAATAAAAAGACTAAGAGCTGTATCTACCAGTCTATTAAATAAATGACTAATGTGGTTAACTTGGTCAAAATATTTGATTTAAAAATTACAGAGTCTAAAATAAATCTGAGGTACCAATTTATCTTTATTATCATACTTATTTTCTAGACCTATATGTATAGAAGAAAAACAGATCACATATGAATGTGCTATATTTTATGAAATGAAAAACAGAAAAAATCCAGGTAGATGTAAAAAAAAAAATATGGAATTAATTTTAAGGTGGCATTTTCTTAACCTGGGCCATCCTGATGACAAAGAGGAGATAATTATTAGTTCACTGGTGCTTTTTCTTACATTTCCACTAAAGACAATTTATGGAGGAAATGATTCAGATGGGCCTGACTGAATTACTGGCTCTGAACGATGGCTTTATATTGCTGTCAGAAACCGTCAGCCCACTTTTGAAAGGTTTACTTGTCTATGGCTCTTCTGTTTATGATTTGTTCTAAGGGCACCTAACACCACGGGGCACACAGGGTGTCTTCATTTTCAGAAGTATCCTAGATAAGTTTTTGATTATCCTTAGGTTTATGAAAATGTTTGCCTTTTTGAAAAGGATATCTAGAAATAAGTACATTTTGCTTTTGATATTTACATATGGTTCTGATTTTAATACCATGTCCTTTGAGTTAGAGTGTATCAGAATGTTATATCTACCATAACCAGTTTTCTTCTTGGCCGATGGTTATGGTAACAATACATATTCATATCCAATCTAAAAGAGCATAATAAAACACACGTTTCCTTTTAGTCTGTCTCTTGTTTCCCTATAACTTTGGGCTTGGATTTTCACAATTGCTTCCTAAATAGCTTGTTGCTTGTAGTTACCTCCTCATCTAATGCCTCCTTCCTGAAACTGACAGCCTAAAGTCATGGCCTCTAATCATCCCTATTAAGGGATGATTAGCTCTGTTAGATACATGGTATAGAAGAGACATGAATTCTAATTCTGATTCTATTGCTATCTGGGTCTCACTTTTCACGTCTGTAAAATGAAGAGGTGTGAGTTTATTTTAAAAATGGCCTATTTTTTCTTAAAATTAAATGACTTCATTCTTAACTATTGTGTTTACTCATTGTGTTTTAGTTAATTCATACCTGTTAACTTATCATTTTCAACTCCAACCTAAAATGCATTTTTTTTCTCTGGCTATATAAATTGTGCTCATTTTCAAGATTCATTTCAAAACATCATCTCTTCTCCACAATGCTGATCTGCTAGTTCTGGTCAATCAACAATAACCTCCTTTCTCTAATGCATGTATTCAACAAATATTTATTGAATACCTGGTTTATATGGGGGCCTACCTGATGGCTCAGTGGTAGAAGAATCCACTTGCAATATAGGAGTTGCAGGAGATGGGGGTTCAATTCCTGGGTTGAGAGGATCCCCTGAAGGAGGAAATGACAACCCACTCCATATTCTTGCCTGGGAAATCACATGGACAGAGGAGTCTGGTAGGCTACAGTCCATGGGTTGCCAAGAGTCAGATACAACTGAGCAACTAAGCATGCACACACACTTTGTAGTAGCAACGATCTTATTACTGTAGGCAATAAATATTGAATAAGATGTGCCAGTTATTGTAGTGGACAATTCATATACCTTTTTATCATCTAATGCTTGGAAGAAGGTAGTTTATTTTTTTCTTTTTTCCATTACCCTTTTTACTCAAGATGAGGAAAAAGGGACTCAGAATTCAAGTAAGATACTTTCTTGAAAGTGAAAGTGTTAGTCACTCAGTCTCGTCTGACTCTTTGTGACCCCATGGACTGTAGCCCACCAGGCTCCTCTGTCCATGGAATTCTCCAGGCAAAATTGGTAGCCATTCCCTTCTCCAGGGGAATCTTCCTGACCCAGAGAACGAACCTGGATCTCCTGCATTGCAGGCAGATTCTTTACTGTCTGAGCCACCAGGAAGCCCAAGATACTTGCTTATAGCTAGACAATTAGTAAGCGGCAGAGCTGGGACTAAAATCCACGTCTGCAAACACCAAAGTGTGGTGTATTAATTGCCTTGATAAACTCCCTCTTGGAGACAGGGAGCAAATTTAGAGGGTTTTAGTATCAGCCACTTGCATATATCAGGCACTTCACACTTCCTTGGCTCTTTCAGTAGGCATTACACCTCCCTGGAGACAGGCCTCCTAAGACTTTTCTTGGAGATAAAGTCCTTTGGATTGAAAATCCTGGGTAAAGGTATTTCTAATCTGGTTTCTAATGTGGCTCTCATAATTTTATTCCCAACGGATACCAAGTTGTTGTATGCATGATGTGTTCACAGTTACACATCATGATGTGTTCATAGTTTCCAGTGAACCCCAAACTAGCAATAGCCCATTTTGAGCTTATATTCTATCAATCAAATGATTTTGACTCAAATACTGAAAATACTGAATGGTAGGAGGTATGGATCCTAGAAGTATTAAATAGTAGGAAATCTAATACAGTCAATTAATTAAAGCACCCCTTTCAAAGAGTTGGAATTAGGTTTCAATGTTTTAAAGACCAAAAGAATGTGCTGCCAAAGAAGTCTATATTTTAATTTCATATGCAAAAGGAAAATGGGGAAATAAATCACATTTTAATTTCAAATAAAATTGGGAATGTCAATAACAATTTCCCTTGCATATTTATTCAATTGGTCATACTAACAGTGAAGACCTTACGCATGAATACTCTAAATAAGCAGTTTAGAGAAAAAAGTATAATTGATTTAAAATGTGCTCTAGCATTGTTTTTATTGTGACTTTCTTAGGAAGAAGCTAGAAGATAGCTGGCTTCTGTAACTTTATTGCTTAAATCTTTCCCACTGCTGGGAAAAACTAGCAGTCTCTCTTAGGGCATCTGTACTGATGTGCTAGTTGAATTTAAAAAAGCACCTGAAAATATTAATAACACAGCACTGTAAATGAACTATACTTCAATAACAAAATAAAATAAAATAAAATAAAATAACCAGTTTATACAATTGGCATTCACCTTACTGAGACCACCTGATAACCTTTTCTGTTCTAGAGCTGGTCAGATTATGAAAAACAAGTATTTTATTTCTGTATTTATTCAGCTTTGTTGAGGTATAATTGATATACAAGAAATTGTACAAAATTAATGTATACATCTTGATGAGTTTGGACATTTGTATACACCTTAATACCATCACTACAATCAAATAACTAAACATATACATCATATCCAAAAATATCCTTGTATTCTTCTGTAGTGATTTTGTTTGGAGGGGATTGTAAGAACATTTAACATGAGATCCATCCTCTTAACACATTTTAAAGTATATAATGCAGTATTGTTAACTGTAAGTACTATGCCTTAAGGAGATCTCTAGAACTTACTCATCTTGCATAACAATAATTTTATACTCACTGAACAATTCCCCATTTCCTCCTCTCCCTGGTTCTTGACAACCACCATTCTATTTTCACCTTCTATGAGTTTGACTATTTTAAATACCTCATATAATATTTATGTGAAAAGATCCTCAGTTAAGGAAATAATGTGATACTGTCAATAAAAACTTGAAATCTATGATGCTGATAATCTGAAATGTGGATATATACTTGTAGATAACTGAGAACTGGTTTTTAAAATTCTGCCTTGAATTGCATGTTGCTAAAATTTTAAAATCTAAATTATCTAAATTTAAATATCAGAGTTATATGTCAGAGGCTTATATGAAAAACATCTGAGATGAGACGAAATTCTTTAATGGCTTTGGTGTATATCAAGAACAAAGGAAAAAACTGCCCAGAGGATAACACTAAGCATAGGGAACAGAAAATAAACTCTTAAGATAAATAAATGAGAAATCAGATTAATAAACACAAAGAGAGCATAGGAATAAAATATGGAGTTACTGGTTCACTAGTTTACATTACTGATATAAATTCTTTTTATTTAGTCTTCTATAAATTCTTTAAAAATAAAATTCAAGAATTAAGACAATAATCTCATGTAGCTATTAAATATTAAATTCCCCAAGGCACTAAGAAACCCACTCCCAGAAGACAACAACTAGCTTTTTCCACCTTGGAACATACCCTATCATTCCCCATGACTCCAGACAAAGAATAAGACAGGTTACAGTAAAAAGAAATAGATCCACACAAGATCCATATTCACCTCAAATACAAAGACAAAAGTCTAATCAAGAATCACCCAACATTTAAACATATAAGTAATCATGGATACTCAAGAAACAGAACTTATACATAATGAAATAGTTTATATAAAGCACATGGAAGATTACTTTATAATAGAATTAATATCCTCAAATGGTTAATAAGATGTGGTGTTAGGAAAAGAACCACTAGAAGCATGGAAAATTAGAATGTGACTGCCAAAATAAAAAAAGTTCAACTGACTAACAAAATGAACACAAAAGAAGGAATTAGTGAGCTAGAAAATACAGGGTAAAAGAATTCTTGTTGGATATAAATCAAAAGGGCAAAAAAAAAATCAAATGGAGAAAAGTTAAAAGATACGGACATCTGAGCTAGAAAATTCAACATCTCTGTAACAGGCATTACAGAAGAGAAGAAAAAGAATGGCAGGGAGAAAGCAATTTGCATATAAAAATGGTGATTTATTATGTTAAAAGACAGAAGGAGAAAAATTAGTAGCAGAAGAAATACTTAAAAATTCTTAAGCTAGAAAATAGAATGAAGCACCTTTTACCGGAAAGTATACTTCCAAGTATCTAAAACAAATTCCCTTTTTTAATGATAAGACAATACAGTAAATCACATTTAAATCAGGAACAAAGACTGATGTCTAATTCCAAAATCAAAAAAGTAACCAAATACAAGATCAACATTTAAGCATCAATTAAAAAATGTAATGAAACAAAAAAAGGATTCCATTCACAATTGTGAGAAAAAATCCTCACAAAATGTTTAGGAATAATACTTTTATAAATTGTGCAATCAATGACTACTCACTCCTTTACAAACATTTATGGAAATACAAAGATAAGGAAAAAAAATGACAAATTCATGGTGTATACCTTTAAAGAGTTAATAAGATATTTTGGGGTCAAAAACTTCAAAGAATTCCACCAATAAGCATAAAAATAACAAGCTGCTAAGTGCTACAGAAGTACTTGGTTGTTTTGAGTGTATATAAGAGGAGAATTTAGTCAGTGAAGTTGCAGAAAGTTTCCTGGTTGTAGAAATTATTCTGATGGGTGTAGACGGAATTATCTAGGTTAGGGAAAATGTAAAACGTACCTCAAGAAGACTCAACAGCAAGGGCAAGAAGAGAACAATGCCATTTTAAGAAATTAAAACAAAGAAATAAAAGGATGTGTGGTAAGCTGTATAATGTCCAGGCTTACCACCAAAGATATCCATGGTCCTAATCCCTGGAAACTGTGACTATGCTACACATGACAAAGGAGAATTTTCAGATGTGATTAAGTTAAGGATTGAGAGAGAGGGAGATTGTCCTGGGCCCAGTATAATCCTAAGAATCCTTACATGAGGAGGGCAGGAGGGTCAAAGCCAGAGAGAAGGCAATGTGATGAAGAAAGCAAAGGCCTTGAGCGCCATGGCCACGAGCTAAGACATGCTGGCAGCCTCTAGAACTGGCAAAGGCAAGGAATGGATTGATTCTTCACTAGAAGAGAGGCTCCAGAAGGAACAAGACTTGCTGACATCTTCATCTTGGTCCAGTGAGACTGATTTTACACAGATCCTCAGAACTACAACTTAATACATTTGGGTTATTTTAACCATTAAATTTGTGTTAATTTGCTATAGCAGCACTAGGAAACTAATACAGACTTAGTCATGTGTTAGTTGTATAATGTAAAGAGAAAAGAAAGCACCAGTTATTAAAGGAGAATCAATCAATCCTGCCATGAAATTATATATGATATGTGAATCACAGAAAACATAAAATAACACATTGTTATAGAACAGGCAGCAGTACTGATACATGAGTGCATTAAATTTTCCATACTTATGACACACAAAGATAATTCAATATTTGTTGTAAATAAAAGTGTACTTTCAATAGATTATACCTGGTAAAATGAAACCTTTGAGTAGCTGATATCTTCAGCTGAACATCAAGGATATTATACAGTATTCCAAGTAATAGGAATTTTAAGATTTATTTCATATATGTGCATGTATAAGTTATACTTTGTAAAGGAAGTTATCATGAGGCATTATATTTAAACATACTTCACCCTGAAAGTTTGACATGCAGAATGTCAAACATTTGTGATATTTAAACAACACAAAGATTAATTTAATACATATTTCTTGCCTCTAGAGAAATTAATATTCCTTTTGATAATGGTGGCCTATTTTTTCCATCCAAAGAATAAAATTAAAAATAAGCCATAACCATCAGTATCACTTATTAAGAGATAACAATAACTGACTACATTTGCAGAGAAATTTTAACTTAAGTAATATTTTCTGGAGAGATAAGAAAGCCTTCCTCAGTGGTCAATGTAAAGAAATAGAGGAAAACAATAGAATGGGAAAGACTAGGGATCTCTTCAAGAAAATTAGAGATACCAAGGGAACATTTCATGCAAAGATGGGCACAATAAAGAACAGAAATGGTATGGACCTAACAGAAGCAGAATATATTAAGAAGAAGTGGCAAGAATACACAGAAGAAATATACAAAAAAGTTCTTATGACCCAGATAACCACGATGGTGTGATCACTCACCTAGAGCCAGACATCCTGGAATGTGAAGTCAAGTGGGCCTTAAGAAGCATCACTATGAACAAAGCTAGTGGAGGTGATGGAATTCCAGTTGAGCTATTTCAAATCCTAAAAGATGATGCCGTGAAAGTGCTAGACTCACTATGTCAGCATCAATATTGTAATATCAATACACTCAATATTCAGCATGCTGAATTTGGAAAATTCAGCAGTGGCCACAGGACTGGAAAAAGTCAGTTTTCATTCCAATCCCAAAGAAGGGTAATGCCAAAGAATGTTCAAACTATCGCACAATTGCACTCATCTCACACGCTAGCAAAGTAATGCTCAAAATTCTCCAAGTGAGGCTTCAACAGTACGTGAACAGAGAACTTCCAGATGTTCAAGATGGATTTAGAAAAGGCAGAGGAACCAGAGATAAAACAGCCAACATCTGCTGGATCATAGGAAAAAAAAAAACCAAGAAAATTTCAGAAAAACATCCACTTCTGCTTTACTGATTATATCAAAGCCTTTGACTGTGTAGATCAACACAAACTGTGGAAAATTCTTAAAGAGATGGGAATACCAGATCACCTTAACTGCCTCCTGAGAAATCTGTATGCAGGTCAAGAAGCAACAGATAGAACTGGACATAGAACAATAGACTGATTCCAAATTGAGAAAGGAGTACGTCAAGGCTGTATATTGTCACCCTGCTTATTTAACTTATACGCAGAGTACATCATGAGAAATGCCGGGCTGGATGAAGCACAAGATGGGATCAAGATTGCTGGGAGAAATATCAATAACCTCAGATATGCAGATGACACCACCCTTATGGCAGAAAGTGAAGAGGAACTAAAGAGCCTCTTGATGAAAGTGAAAGAGGAGAGGGAAAAAGCTGGCTTAAAACTCAACATTCAGAAAACTCAGATCATGGCATCTGGTCCCATCACTTCATGGCAAACAGATGGGGAAACAACGGAAATAGTGATAGACTTTATTTTCTTGGGCTCCAAAATCACTGCAGATGGCGGCTGCGGTCATGAAGTTAAAAGACACCTGCTCCTTGGAAGAAAAGATAGGACCATCCTAGGCAGTATATTAAAAAGCAGTGACATTACTTTGTTGACAAAGGTTCGTATAGTCAAGGCTGTGGTTTTTCCAGTGGTCATGTATGGATGTGAGAGTTGCACCATAAAGAAAGCTGAGTGCCAAAGAATTGATGCCTTTGAACTGTGGTGTTGGAGAAGACTCTTGAGAGTCTCTTGAACTGCAAGGAGATCCAACCAGTAAATCCAAAAGGAAATCATTCTTGAATATTCACTGGAAGGCCTGATGCTGAAGCTACAGCTCTAATACTCTGGCGATCTGATGCGAAGAACTGACTCATCTGAAAAGCCCCTGATTCTGGGAAAGACTGAAGGCAGGAGGAGAAGGGGATGACAGATGAGATGGTTGGATGGCATTACTGAACTTGATGGACATGAGTGTGGGCAAGCTCCAGGAGCTGGTGATGGACAGGGGAGTGGTGTGATGTAGTCCACGGGGTCGGAAAGTGTTGGACAGGACCGAGCGAATGAACTGAACTGAACTGAACCCCCTCCAGTATTCTTGCCTGGAGGATTCTGTGGACAGAAGAGCCTGGTGGGCCACAGTCCACTGGGTCGCAAAGAATCGGAAACAACTGGGCGATTGCAAAGAGTCGGACACAACTGTGAGACTAACACTTTCACTTTCAATAGTAATACAACTAAATATAGATACATTTTATATGGTGACTTCAAAAGTCTTAATTTTTAATCATTAGAAAATAATCTTTAAGTCATATACTATTGTACATTAAAAATTTATAATATTTTCTCTCATCTAAGTTAGAATTTGTTTCAAGAAATAAAAATGAGTATTGTATCTTCTGTTTGAATCAACCACATATGGTTTGTGGTTGTTTTTCTGCTAATTAGTAAGTTTTTCTAATTTGAAATAGATACAAAAATCCACAATACAAGAACAGGATCTGAAATGATAAAGAGATAATTTGCCTTGATGCATTTGCAATAAGACGACTGCACTGCAGACTAAATGTATTGTTTTTTTTTGAATACTCTATTACTATTGTAAGCAGAACAAATGCACAGATGGCATCGGTCATAAAAATATAATTAAGCTTTACAATATCGTTCCTATCAGATTTCAGAAGTGTGCTCCAGCTTAAGTTACAGTGCTCAGTGTGTGACTGCATATAACATTTTTGAATTTTAGGTTTTTGGATAAATATATGAAAACTGACATATTTATCCGTTTCATGCTATTTCCATTTCCCTCCATGTGCTTGGCCTTCAGTGTCAGGCAATTTGAGAATTACTTTAGGAGAGACCATATTAACTAAAATGAAACAAAACAAAACAATTGTACTAAATCTTTTTAAAACAGAAAATACTTGATTTCCTTAAAAACAGTGATGTGAAATACTGGCATGGATCACCACCAGAGGAATCACAAGCTTGTGCTAGGACACCTGATGACTGCAACCAAGGCACAAGCTGCCTGGGGAGACAAGATACAGGAGACAAACTTTTGAGGTCTCTTTGGTCTAGCTATTTTGCATTTCAATAAGATGATGATAATAGCAATCAAGTAACCACCTCAAATTCTCTTGTAAATGAAGCAGGGTATAAGTACATAAATGATGTGAAAAAAGTATATTTATACTTTGAAAAACACTGGTTAACCTTTATGATCAATGTGAGCATGATCAGCTGGGACTATAGCCCATCAGGCTTCTCTGTCCATTGAATTTTTCAGGTAAGAATATGGGAGTGGGTTGCCATTTCCTCCTCCAAGGAATCTTCCCAAACCAGGGCTCTAACCTGGGTCTCCTGAATTGGCAGGCAGATTCTTTACCACTGCACCACTTGGGAAGCCCTTTTGATCAATAGTCATTGCTTAAATCTCCGATGGGATTTATCAGTAAAGAGGCTATCTAAATCTGAAAGGTGTTAGAACTATTTTGGGGACAGCTGGGCAATAACAGTTGTTTTACATAAATACCAGCATGTTACATGTCTGTCGTCTTTCTCTGTTTACCTTGCTTCATAAGTCTGTTGAGAAAGCCACTGGTGCAAGGCCTAGGAGGCTTGCACCTAGAGGGGCTCTAAGAAATCAAACATAGGGTTCACAGGATCCTCTGTATATATCATGTATAGCAGTCAAGGAAGCCAAATAAACAGAGATTGCAGGCTCTGACTATAAGATGTAACTCAAATATGCAGCCCCCAAAACAGAACCAAGAACTGAAAGTAACTCTGGTGTTAATTCATCTGCAATGTTTAATAAAAAGTCCTAGCAGTTATAATTTCTTGAGTGCTCTCTATGCATTTCCTTGTGTGCTAACTGCTTAATATGAATAATATTCATTTTCTTGATAAAAACGTTTATATTAACTACTGCTTATAACAATCTTTTGATTAGGCATTATTATAATTATTTCACACATAGCTCCGGAGTAGACAGACCTTCATCTGTCAGTGGTGAGGACAGAAGGGACTGGTGTGACCCTCAGGCTGCTGTCTGCATGGGGCTGGTTCCTCCTGTGTTTTTATACCAACAAATCTGAGACAGGATCTGTTGGTTAGCCTGTGTCTAGGATCCCAGGGCTGGAACTAGGGTTCAGGTGAGGTTGGTATGTCTTCCCAGGTGGTGCTAGTGGTAAAGAACCTGTCTGCTAATGCAGGAAACATAATGAGACATGGGTTCCTGGGTCGGGAAAATACCCTGAAGGAGGGCATGGCAATCCACTTTAGTATGAGCATGGAGAACCTCATGGACAGAGCCTGGTAGGATATAGTCCACACGGTTACAGAAAGTTGAACACAACTGAAGCAACTTAGCACACACACATGAGTGCCGACAAAAGTTTTGAGGGATTGAATACCTTATAAAAGATCACATAACTAAAAAAAGCTGGAGTCAGTTAAAAACTATTGTTCAGAAATTTTTTATACATAGAATGTATACCTAACATAGTATAAGTATATAACACACACTAAATGAATAAAGAGCATACATTATGGTTAAATACTAAATGCCAGCTCTTGTTCATGGAGAGGAAGAATCACTTACAGAGGAAAATCCATGAATCAGATTTTATTTTATTTTACTTTTTCATTTATTTTTATTAGTTGGAGGCTAATTACTTTACAATATTGTAGTGGGTTTTGTCATACATTGACATGAATCAGCCATGGATTTACATGTGTTCCCCATCCCGATCCCCCCTCCCACCTCCCTCTCTACCCAATCCCTCTGAGTCTTTCCAGTGCACCAGGCCCGAGCACTTGTCTCATGCATCCAACCTGGGCTGGTGATCTGTTTCACCCTAGATAATATACATGTTTCAATGCTGTTCTCTCGAAACATCCCACCCTCGCCTTCCCCCACAGAGTCCACAAGTCTGTTCTGTACATCTGTGTCTCTTTTTCTGTTTTGCACATGAATCAGATTTTAAATATACTGTATATATGTGTAAAATATACATAAAATTTATCTTCTAACCATTTTAAGCGTATATTTCAGTGTCATTAAGTACATTCACAACATTGTAAGACAAATGCTACTACTGTCCATTTCTAGAGCTTTCATCATCCCAAAGTGAAACTCTGTCCCCATTAACCAATAACTCCCCTTTCTCTTCAAAATGTACTTTAATTCAAACCTATCTATTTACTTAAAATCTCAGAATGTTAGTGCACAAAGCTGTTTTGTTTTAACATGTATAAGCATATTATAATCCTAGGTACCTGCTATACAATTACAGGAGACGAAAATGTTCACTTTTGGAAATGCAATTATAATTTTTTTTTTCTTTACTAAAGAAAAGAGATTTAGAAGGACAGACAGAAATATACTTTATCAATGTATTACTTGTTCCCAACTGTGGCTAACAGTTGATGCTTTCTTTAGCTATGATTTAAAAAAACTGAAGATACATATACTAAGGAGTAAAGGCATAACTGACAAGCTAGTTAGAAAATGTTTTTGTTCATCACCTCTTTGAAAAGAAAAAAAATTCTGTCTTTACTGCTCAGTACTGAAAATACATCTTCTATTTTACTAGATAAAATAAGAATTATCAAGGCTCAATTTAGAGTAATATATTGAAAATGTATACATTTACAATCTGCAAAACTCTTACATCTATAAAGCTCTTGAGCTAATAAACTGAAAACACAGGAAAAGAAATAACTGACTCAGTCATCAAGATATAGGATGATAGTGGAGAGAAGCAGTTTTGGAACCTAGGAGACACAGCTATTTAAAAAATTATGTTCAGGCCACAGTTTTTGACATTTATTTAAAATAGTTTTGACATTATTTTAAAATAGAACATTGAATAACTCTGCCCCAAGATAAATCAAATGACATTAGAAGTTAATTAAGCCAACTGTATTCTTTTACTCATAAACAATTTTACTTCAAACATGTACATGTTAAGGAGCAAAACTAGAACACTTGGTAATTTCCAGAAGATCACTTAAAGGCATTTAAAGAATATGAATCTAAGTAGATTTGGGATAGAAGAAGCTTACTGAAAAGCTACTTAAGCAATGGTGATAAAAAGCTACTTAAGCAATGGTGACAGAGTCAAGAATAAAGAATAATATTCAGCCCTCAAAATGGACTTACCTATACTGGCTGTATAACTGAAAATATCTAATTATATTTTCTTTTCACAGTTAATAGCATTAAAAAAAGTAATGCTTGAACACAAAATCCTTAATTATACCTAAAGTGATATGGGCAGACACAGGATTCAGGAAAGACCATTTTCTTACACAGCAGTTCAAGTCAATGACTGTGTGAATTTTTAAAAACACATTAGGCATTAGGCACATTCAACTGATCAGTAAATCACTTTAGAAAAAAAGTAGTGACTTAAGTCCACATGGATGGTATAATTCTGTAAGAGAGAAGGAAATGTTACTGGGTAGAGGGTTGGAGGGGCTTTCCAGGTGGATCAGTGGTAAAGAATCCACCTGCCAATGCAGGAGACACAGGTTGGATTCCTGGGTTAGCAAGATCACCTGGAGAAGGAAATAGCAACCCAGTCCAGTCTTCTTGCCTGGCAAATCCCATGGACAGAGGAACCTGGTGACCTATAGTCCATGGAGTTGTAAAAGAGTTGGACACGACTCAGTGACTAAACAACAACAAAGGGTTGGAATGCAGATGAGAGGAAGAAGCTTACTCATTTGTACATTTATACTACCATGTAAGAAATAGATAAGGAAAAAGAAAAAGGTTTTCTTTTTTTTCTTTAGGATGCATTTGAAATTTACAACAGAGAACATGCCCTCTTGGTGAAACTAATGATGAAGCTCTAAAAGCCATCTTGTAAATCTGACACTTTACAAAATGAACTCCAAAGGTCAGAATTTGAATGCAAATGTCTCTGTTTTGCCTCAATAATCTGTTATCCAGACTGGCATCCTAGAGGCTACTTAGGATATGGGATTAGGAGACTTTGGTTTTGGACTTTGTTTTGTCACATTCTATGTGAGATTGGAAAACTTATTTATCCAGGCTTTGGATACCTTACACAAATCTACAACTTTTATCCTCAAGTCACAAATTTAGAAACCTTTGAAAAACAACTCATTTAGTGGCACAATGTGGCCTAAAATGACATTAAGCTATTTACAGTTTTTATTAACTCTTTGTAACTACTCACATGTTTTTTGACTGAAATATTAATTTTTGATTATGAGGTATCTGGGCTTCCATGGTGGCTCAGTGGGTAAAGAGTCTGTCTGCAATGTGGGAGAGCTGGGTTCCATCCCTGGTTTGGGAAGATCCCCTGGAGAAGGAAATGGCAACCCATTCCAGCACAGTTCTTAAAAACAGACTCATACAACAAGTAGCTCTTAGAGCTTCTTTTGTAGCTCTGTCGGGAAGGAATCTGCCTGCAATGCAGCAGACCTGGGTTCGATTCCTGGCTTGGGAAGATCCCCTAGAGAAGGAAATGGCAACCCACTCCAGTATTCTTGCCTGGAGAATCCCATGGACAGAGGAACCTGGCAGGCTACAATCCATGGGGTCATAAGAGTCAGAGACGATTTAGTGACTAAATCACCATGAGGTATTTGCTATATTACCATTTCAATAAACACTACAATAATTTATTTTGAAATACTTTCAAACAGAAAAGTTGCAACAACAGAACAAAAAATTTCCATATTCCTCTCACCTAGATTTGCTAACTTTTAAATCTTTCTCTTTATAGTGAAATCTAGATATACCTCTCCAAATATACTTAGCCCTTTTCTGAACCATTTAAGAACAAGCAGCATAGATGATTCTCATCGTCCCCAATTGCTTTGGTGACTTGTTTCCCAGAACAAGAACTTTATCATATATAGTCACAATATAATTGTTCAAGTCAGGAAATCAACATCAATACAACACTACTGTCCATCTGTAGACCCCAATCACATTTTGTAAATCATTCCAGAAATATTAAGACACCCAATCTTTCTCAATATTCTGTTCCTCCCTACCTTTCAGGTTCTCAACAGTTTTTCAACAATACAAGACTCTTATTCTGTAGGCTAATCAGAAATCTAGATTTATCTGATATGCCCTCTTGATCAATGCTTTTGGGGCAGGAGACCCCTAATAGGACGCACTGCTCTTCTAGTGTCTCACAACAAGGCGAGGTACCACATATTATGTCAAATCACTTGTGATGTAAACCTTGATCAGATGGTTGTCCTGTTCATCAAAGTCACCATTCTGCCCTTTGTAACTTATTAGTAGTTTGTCAATATCCTCTTCCTCATCAGATCTGGTTTAACCCACCAGCCTATCTTAGCCTCCAACTGACAATACTTCTGCCTAACCTGAACGTAACTCTGATTGTTAATGTTATTTTTCTACTTCATCACTCCTTCAATGTTTATTTGATATTCTGTAAGGAAGAGGTTTCCCTATCTGTCACCTACCTATCTATCTATTATCTACCTATCATCTATCTATCTGGGCTTCCTTGGTGGCTCAGATGGTAAACAATGTGCTTGCAATGTGGGAGACCTGGGTTTGATCCCTGGGTTGGGAAGATCCCCTGGAGGAGAGCATGGCAACCCATTCCAGTATTCTTGCCTGGAGAATCCCCATGGACAGAGGAGACTTGCAGGCTACACAGTCCATGGGGTTGCAAAGAGTTGGACACAACTGAGTGACTAAGCACACACATATATCTATCTATTTATTTTAGTACGGATACTTGGATTTTGACTTTACTCAATGGGTTATTTTCCATTATTTATTTTGAAGCTCAAATTTCCAAGATTTGGCTAGTAGGATATTCTTCAAAGTGGCTCCTGTGCCTTTTCTCATGTCCCCATCATTCTTTGAGTACCTCCTACTTTTGGGCACACATTCTAGTCTCACGTTCCATTTTCCATGTACCAGTTCTAGAATCAGCTATTTTTCCAAGAGGCCTCCCCTCCCTCCCTCTTCTTTTTGGTTGCAGACGATACACAGGAACCAACATCTGGGTACTTGGAGTGTTCCTTAGATTGTTATTATTTCCAAGCTCTCCAGAAGACAAAGCTAAGAAATACGTGCATGGATATAGTACATAAACACACACACTTAGATGCATCTATAACTATTTCTACGTTTACCTGTATATGTGTGTGTGTAAACATATGTGGTATATACCCATGAGCATTTATATTTGTTTGTTCTAAAATTACCTCTTTCAAATGTCAAGCAATATTCTCTAGTGAAACAGGTTTTGCTGAACAAATTTTTATTCAGTACATTCATATGCTACATAGCTTTATGTATTTTGATATTGGTCCCTTTTAGCTTTAGTCTTGTAAGATTGAGAGATGCTGGTCTTTTATTTTGCCCTCTAACAGCAACCACCTGGTCCTCATTCCATTTCTATGATTGTGTTAGTAAAGAAAATCTATTGGGGTAGAGAATTAGCAAGGAAGAAAACCAGGAAAAATATTTCAATCTTCCTATGACTATCCCAAATGCAATTACAAATATATGCATAGAAAAAGTATTTTTTTAATTCATACCTAATACAAAAGTAAAAAAAAAAAGAACTAAATACAAAGAGTTTAGGACACTTTAATTATTTAAAATCTGCTCAAACACACCACGGAGAAGGCAATGGCAACCCACTCCAGTATTCTTGCCTGGAAAATCCCATGGATGGAGGAGCCTGGTAGGCTGCAGTCCATGGGGTCGCAAAGAGTCGGACACAACTGAGCGACTTCACTTTCACTCTTCGCTTTCACGCACTGGAGAAGGAAATGGCAACCCACTCCAGTGTTCTTGCCTGGAGAACCCCAGGGACGGGGGAGCCTGGTGGGCTGCCATCTACGGGGTCACACAGAGTCGGACACGACTGAAGCGACTTAGCAGCAGCAAACACACCAATATAGTTAAGAAAAATAAATAACTCACAGAAAGATAAAGGGTTTACTTAAAATAGGCTTATATGACTAAAATTTATCAGTTTAATACAAATATGTGTTTAAAGTTTCAAATTTAAGTATACTATGCATATTTTATACTGAATTAGACTAACAAACCACCCCCGCTACAGCTGGGAAGGTTAAACAACAGTATTCAGATCTGATGTGGATAGAACAGCTGTTCAAATGCCAGGGCGTACTTATCTTAAAAATGTGACCATTTAGTTCTGTTAAATATAAACTGCTGTTCTGGTTATGTTCATGCATTATTTCCCCCCAAAAGTCCTTAAAAATATCTTTTTTTCCTGATAGAATCACTATTGAAGTTCAATGGGTCTTTTTTTTTTAACCTAATTATCTCAACTTTTTGAAAAAATGACCAAGATAATTTTCTTACCTCATCTCTCCTCTCTCACACCTCATTCTCCTCACTGGCTGCTCTTGGCAACACAAAAATAATACAATAATTGGAAAAGTGGTCTTGCTTTTGATGGGGCCCCGATTATCTCTTTCAAATCTCAAGCAATATTCTCTAGTGTAACAGGCTTTGCTGAACAAATTTTTACTCACTTAATTCATATGATACATAGTTGCATTTAAATTCCTCATTTTTTGACAGAAACAAATTTGGACATTTTACTTATTTATTTATTTATTTGGACATTTTAAATTATAGAAAATAATTTCATCATGGCTACATAGTATAAATGTTAAATTAAAAACTATGTAAGTACCATTCTCGAGGATAAAACAAAATAAATAAAATCCTAAAGCTTCCAAGAATAGTCAACAATAGTTCATTTAAAGGATGTCATCACCAACCAAAGGCCATGAACCTGTTTGCACTGAAGGAGGCGATCCATTAATTTCTTGAAAGTGAAAAGTGAAAGTGAAAGTCACTCTGTCGTGTTCTACTCTTTGCGACCCCGTGGACTATATACAGTCCCTGGAATTCTCCAGGCCAGAACACTGGAGTGGGTAGCCTTTCCCTTCTCCAGGGGATCTTCCCAACCCAGGGATGGAACCCAGGTCTCCTGCATTGCAGGCAGATTCTTTACCAGCTGAGACACCAGGGAAGCCCAAGAATCCTAGAGTGGGCAGCCTATCCCTTCTCCAGTGGATCTTCCTGACCCAGGAGTCAAACCTGCATTGCAGGCAGATTCTTTACCAACTGGCTATCAGGGAAGCCCCCATTAATTTCTTGGGACTTGGCAAAAAAGTAAGATGCTTTTGAAGAAATTACTTTCTAAGGGAAACCTCCTTCATCTGGTATCCAAAAGAGAACATGACTTCTTCAGTACACTTCAGAAACTGAAGATGAAGCTCTGACAGAGAGAATTTGCACTTTAGCAGAAGACGACACAGACGGAAGGTATTATCATCCTACTGGGAAGGAAACAAAGTCTTAAGGGCAGAGAGTCTTCCAAAGTCAGACAGGAAGTCAACAGTTGCTCCTCAACAAGAAACTGGCTTAAGATTCATACCATTCAACATGTTACAGTCTTTGAGAGGGGCTGGAGTCCATGTTCCTCTCTTCCCTCCCTAGTAAACACAGGGCATTACCCATGAGTCAGAAACTCTGCTGGGCTCGGGGATTCAGTGATGGACTAATCATGTGGTCCCTACATTTATGGAACTGAGCATGTAGAAGGGGAAGCTATTGCTATGAAAGAAAAGGTAGAGGATGCCGTGAAAGCATGAGTGGTGTCTGATCCAGACTCGGTGTGGATGGAACAGAGAAGTCCTCAAAGAGGCCTGTGACACTCCAACCATAACCTGAAGGATAAAGAGAGGTGAGCCTGGTTGAGATGCCAGTGGCAGGAAGCAGAGAAGCTGTTAGATGGAGCTTTCCAACATCAGAGGGAACAGCACGTGTGAATATATTTTTGAGGAACTGAAGGAACTCAAGTATAGCGCAGGTACATTCCTGTCCGCACCAATGTAAGCAATGGTGCTAGAAGTAAAGAGACACTACATGGGGACAGGTGGGACTTTACTGTGTCCTTGAAAGTGGAAACCTATGGCTAATTTTCTTTGTTTTTTTAATGAAAAGAGTAGGTCAATTCAGAAACTGTTCTTTAAATGAAGAGATCAAAATTCATGATGACATTAGTAGGGGAAGAGAGAGTAAAGATTCTACTTCTAAAACTACTAAAGTTTTATTTTATTTCTTACATTTTAGGTCATAGCACTTATTGACCACCTGAACTTAGGTTGGTTACGTTTTAGATTTTAGGCACCTCATCATTAAAATGAGGGGGTTGAAAAGACAGTCTCTCCTGCTCTAGTGTTTGGGTCTGTTAGTTATATGACCATCAGGATCATAGTATCAAAACTCTGCTCCTTGAGAGCCCTAGATTCCTTCCAGTTATTGTAGGAATAAACTTCCATTCAAGTGGAGCAGCTCCAATTTTGTCACATTTCTTTACTGAGCTTCTGATAAGATTTTTATATAGAAAGGGCTTAAAAAATTGAGTTTTTGTCTCATTGCCTTGTTGCATTGACCTCTAACATTTAAATTCTTGTGTATGTGTGCAAGCTAAGTCACTTCAGTAGTTTCCAACTTTTGCGACCCAGTGGACCTTAGCCCATCAGGTTCCTCTGTCCATGGGATTCTGCAGGCAAGAATATTGGAGTCGGTTGCCATGCCCTCCTCGAGGGGATCTTCCCAACCAAGGGACTGAACCTGCATCTCTTGTCTCTTGCATTGGCAGGCGGGTTCTTGCCTCAGTTACTTAAAACATAAGGCAGTTCCCCTACTGGTCTGAATACAAGGCTAAACCTATGAGTTCTTGAATGATTTTTTAATACCCTGAGATAAGACTTTTGTTATTCAGTAAGAAGCTGATTAAGAAATATCATAAATTCTCTCACATTAAACAGCTTTGTGTCATCTCAGGAAATCTAATTAGGAAAAATGGTATTATAAATATTTATATTCCCAGTCATTGTGTTTACTGTCCTAAATTCAGAAATAACAAAGAAACTTGTTCTTTGGTTTAAAAAGTGAATATAGAAGTACCATTTTATTTGGTAAGGTTAAAAAAAAACAACATTGGCAGTTAGTAAAGCAGTCTTAAATTTACTATAGACTATTATTTTTAAGCTTGAAGATAAAACTGAAGCTTTATAAACGAGAAAATGATGTACTAAAAGCAAGACACTAAATCACTTTTAAACACCAAACACAATTTATGCCTGACTTTAAAACTCATCCACAAAACATTAATCTACACAAAGGCCAGAAGCTGAATGAAGCATAATTTGTGAAACTGATACCTTCCATCACAACCTCTAACTGAAAAGGTCATTAGATATATTATATCTAAGTGAGCAGCTTATCCCTGCTTCATTACTGATAATTAAGACAAGTAATATTTTCTTGACAGTAATGTGTCCATTAACAGATACACTCTAGTTTGCATAAAATAAGCATTAATTACCATAGTACTACCACAGATTAAAAAAAATTAAGTACCTGTATAACATGGCTTCATTATTTTTTTCGTTAATTTCCTTAAAGAATTAACAGGCTCAGAAAACATAATGTACATATTAAGAAATTCATCTTTTGTCATGTTTTAAATTCATAAGGTACATAACAAAAAAGGTATTCAGAAAAAAGTGATCAAGGAAAATGAAGGTACTTGTGACTGGGTATCATTTAAAAATGATCTGTAGTAACTTGCTTTGCTGAGCCACTTGAAATGCTATTAGAAAAGCAGCTGCTCTTTATAAGACTTCTTAAGTCTTGTTTAAAAAAAAAATTATGGGGGTATAGTTGATTTACAATGTGTTAGTTTCTGCGGTACAGCAAATTGAATCAGTTATACATATGCACTTACCTTTTTCCTTTTTAGATTCTTTCTCCATGTGGGTCATTACAGAATACTGAGACGAGTTCCCCATGCTCTACAGGTAGGTTCTTAGTTATTTATTTTATAAATGGTAGTGTGTATATATGTCAATCCCAATCTCCTAATTTACCCCTCAAGTCTTTAAGTATTACTGTAGAAAACTTGGGGAGTTACAAAATGGCATTCTGGTGTTCAAAAAATTTAAAATAATTTCCAAAGTATTTTCCTGAAGAAGTACATTAATGTCTCAAATGAGAAAGCACACTTCTTTACTTCAGTAAGACCTTATGTGTGCTCAGCTGCTTCCGTCATGTCTGACTCTTTGAGACCCTGTGGATTGTAGCCTGTCAGGCTCTTCTGTCCATGGAATCTTCCAGGCAAGAATACTGGAGGGGGTTGTCATTTCCTTCTCCAGGGGATCTTCCCAACCCAGGGATTGAACCCTGTGTCTCTTGCATTGCAGGTAGATTCTTTACCATCTCAGCCACCAGGGAAGCCCTTTAACTGTTACCAGTTAATGACTAATATTTACTATGTGACTGACTAGTATTTAAGCATGTGTACAATGTACTTACAGCATTTTCTCAGTTTATCCTCATAGCCATTTCACGATGCTAATACTATGATTGTTCCAATTTTACAGACAAGGAAAAAAGGAAACAATTTGTCTACATTAATGTAACTAGTAACTGGTGGGACAGGTCCAATGGACTTGTGCCTGGTACTCTTAACTACTATACTACACATTCTTGCCAACAGATTTACTTGTTTCAAGTGTTCCCCCTTTTCACGACTGTCAACCAGAAAACATTTCTTAATTACTTATTTGTGTAAAGAGCTAGAA
The DNA here is from genome assembly GCF_023699985.2 of Odocoileus virginianus. Classification (NCBI taxonomy): domain Eukaryota; kingdom Metazoa; phylum Chordata; class Mammalia; order Artiodactyla; family Cervidae; genus Odocoileus; species Odocoileus virginianus. Next base: position 26,403,712 of record NC_069683.1, read on the forward strand.
GCCAACACAGCACTTGTTCAGTAGCTTGTAGGGACACTCACACTTGAAAAGAAGTGAAAATGGGGGTAGAAGTAGTAATTTATGGTCTGAAATTCTTAACAAGGTGTCATTCCAAATTGCAGTTTACCAGGTCAGCATTGAGTATGTGGTTCATCTTTGTAAAAAAAATCGAGCAGTACGACAGACAAGGTACTTAACTCCTTTGCATCTCAGTACATTAATCAGTAAAATGATAACAGGCCCAATTTCAAAGTTGCTGTGAGGATTAAATGAGTTAACACACGTGTCCAGTACAGTGCCTTGCCAATACTCTTGAGTTGTTACAGCTTCCAACACATTGAGATCACACCAGAGAAAGAGGATTCTTCAAAGTACACTTGGTCCTTATTGCCCAGATCCTGAGTCCTGTCTTTTGAGGAATCAGGTTAATTCACTAGTGCAAGTGTATCATAGCCCTCAAGTGTGCCGGGCTAAAAAAAAAGCTGATGACTATCTAGTGGGACATTACACATTCTCACCTGGGAAAGCAGTTAGTTGGGGCAAAGAAGGGGTATGTATAGAGGGTGTGTGTATGCTTAGTTGTACATGACTCTCTGCTATGCCATGGACTGTAGCCCTCCAGGTTACTCTGTCCATAGAATTTTCTAGGCAAGAATACTGAAGCAGGTTGCCATTTTCTACTACAGGGATGAATCAGTATCTCCTGCTTGGCAAGCAGTTTCTTTACCACTGAGCCACCTTGGAAGCCCCTGTAGAGGTTAAGTAGCATAAAAAACTCTCCCCAAACTAATGCTCTAGGAGCACTGTGGGTTGAGGAGATATAATAGGCTTTAGCGGTATACAACAGAGGATTTGAATCACAAGTGTATTTGAATTCTGCCTCTACTTACCACCCATGTAACACTGGGAAAATTACTGAAAATTACTTTGGGCTCTTCTTTAGATTTACATGAAGACAAATGAAATTAGATATATAAAGGAGCTGGCACAGTAGCTGATACAGTAAAGATGAAAACCTAAGGCACAGAGTGGTCAGGTAACGCTCCTAAGGTTACATGACCAGGTTATACAACTAGTTGGTGGAAGAATCTTCTGCTCTGGGCCAAGGGAGAAACACAGGTGAAGAGTATAAAATAATGCATGGCTATTTAGAGACGTAAATGTGGCTAGAAGAAAGATTAGTTTCTAGAAAGACCGGCATAAGCTGGATAAGCATGGGAGGGTTTCAATGCAGGAACATGATTTAGCTGAACAAAAAAAAATACTGTTCTTATGCAGCTATGCATCAGTTTGAAAAAGATGTAGTAAGCTTTACTTTGAAATTTGATTCTTTCTGAAAAGCCCACTATGATTCAAGTGCCCTACACATATACACATTATCTTGATTAATCTTAGGTAGAAAGTAATTATCACTCATATGGCTTTCCTATTTTCAGACAAATTTACTACCAGTTAAGAATTTTATTGCTTTTAGTCACAAGCAAAAATTTTCAGAGCCAACATTTTCTTTAAAGAAATAAAAAAGTTTAAAACAGAATGAGGATAGGAAGTTACTAAAAGGCTTACACTTTCTGACTAACTCGGAGTTTGTAACATATTCAAGAGAAGAGAATATAGGCTCAATTGGATAAATTGGTTTCATATATGAAATTCTATTTTGAGTTTTCTACAAAGTCGTGGGAGCCCCTATTTCAGTTAAGTACAAATAAACCACTGTAATATTAAAGATGAAAGATTTGTATTTTCTTTTTAGGAAAAGAAAGTATTTCACTGGTTATTGGCCAAACTTTGTTTGAGTGTCTACCATACTTGCTGTCTCTCACTTGAAAAGAGAAGAGGTAGGACTGGACTGTTGTAGAGGTCTCTTAATCTGCCACGTCCAGAAAGGGAGGAAAGTAACGATGCCCCAAAAGTTGACAGTTCAGCTAGTAGAGTGAGGTGGAAACAGATGGGCTTTTGAGTCAGCTACTCCTGTGAATGAATCTTGGCTTTGTTATCCATTAGCCATTTAAGCTTGTGTAAGGCTTCAGGTCCCACATGTGGAAATGGACTAATTTATTTTGCAAGAATTGTTCTAAGGATTAAATGAGATAATACTCATGAAAACACATGGCATTTTCTTTTCCTTCCTTAATGAGACAAGCAATATTTTGGTGCTATTTCATGGAACAACCAATAAAGTGAAGAGGAACTAAAAAGCCTCTTGATGAAAGTGAAAGAGGACCCTGGAGAAGGAAATGGCAACCCACTCCAGTATTCTTGCCTGGAAAAATCCACGGACAGAGGAGTCTGGAGGGCTGAAGTCCATGGGATTACATGACTGAGCATGTGTGCACGAGGGTGGAGGGAGATGGGTTGGTATCAATACACTGGTAGAACTAAAAAAAAAAAAAGAAAGTGAAAGAGGAGAATGAAAAAGGTGGTTTAAAGCTTAACATTCAGAAAACTAAGATCATGGCATCTGGTCCCATCACTTCATGGGAAATAGATGGGGAGACAGTGGAAGCAGTGTCAGACTTTATTTTTTTGGGCTCCAAAATCACTGCAGATGGTGACTGCAGCAATGAAATTAAAAGACGCTTACTCCTTGGAAGGAAAGTTATGACCAACCTAGATAGTATATTAAAAAACAGAGACATTACTTTGCTAACAAAGGTCCATCTGGTCAAGGCTATCGTTTTTCCAGTGGTCATGTATGGATGTTTGAGAGCTGGACTGTGAAGAAAGCTGAGTGCCAAAAAATTGATGCTTTTGAACTATGGTGTTGGAGAAGACTCTTGAGAGTCCCTTGGACTGTAAGGAGATCCAACCAGTCCATCCTAAAGGAGATCAGTCCTGGGTGTTCATTGGAAGGACTGGTGCTGAAGCTGAAGCTCCAATGCTTTGGTCAGTTCATGCGAAGAGCTGACTCACTGGAAAAGACCCTGATGCTGGGAGGGATTGGGGGCAGGAGGAGAAGGGGACGACAGAGGATGAGATGAATGGATGGCATCACTGACTCGATGGGCATGAGTTTGAGTAAACTCCAGGAGTTGGTGATGGACAGGGAGGCCTGGCGTGCTGCGATTCATGGGGTCACAAAGAGTCGGACACGACTGAGCGACTGAACTGAACTGAACTGAACTGATAGAAAAACTGCAAAATTACTGTCTGCTAATGAGTACTTCTCCTGGCTTCCATGAACAGGGAAATGCTTCTTTGTCTATGAGAAAAACCACCACCACTACCATCACAACAATGCATCAGGTTTTATGCCAAGTTTTTAGAGGGGTGTGTTGGGAGTGGTAAAGAGAGGCTCAAGATGGAGGGGAGAATATATACTTACGGCTGATCTACATTGCTGTACATCACAAATCAACACAATTTTGCAAAGCAACTGTCAATTAAAAATTTAAAAAATAAAAAAGATATTACTTTATTTAATCCTCATAACCACACTACACGGAAGGTGCCATTATTATCCCTATTTTTAAAATTTGTATTGAAGTATAGTTGATGTACAGTGTTGTATTAGTTTCAGGTATAGAGCAAAGTGATTCAGTTACACTCACATGTCTTTTCTTTTTCAGATTCTTTTCTCCTTTGTGCTCAGTCACACCAGTTGTGTCTGCCTCTTTGCAACCCCACGGACTCTCTGCAGGCAAGAACACCCTGGAGGGTTGCCATTTCCTACTCCACGTTTCTCTTTTAGGTTATTACAAAATATTGAGCATAGTTCCCTGTGCTGTAGAGTAGGTACTTGTTGGTTACCTATTTTAGATTATAGTAGTGTGTATTATTCCACTCCAGTATTCTTGCCTGGAGAATTCCATGAACACAGGGGCGTGGTGGGCTACATTTCATGGGGTTGCAGAGTCAGACACAACTGAGCGACTACCACCACGTGACTACTAGTATGTATTATTATCTCTAATTAACAGATGAGGAAACTGGGCAGAGTTTAGCATACACTGAACACACACATACACAACCAAGAAATGGTGAAGCAAACTCTCAAGGCAGGCCATTGGACTGCAGAGCCTCACTCCAGTCACTATTTCAGACCACTTGATAGAGCACATACAATGTCAGGTGCAGACTCCCTGTCACGATCGAGGAGTTAGGCAGGGCTTTCACAAATGGAGTTCTCCAGTCCTTCTTCCATCTTCCATTCTGACAAATGCTTCAACTCAAAGAGCAGTTAGGAAGGAGAAATGAGATGATTCATCTGAATGGTTAAGCTACTATTTTAAGGTAAACAGGAGCCTACTGAAGGCAAAAGCATTCCCAGAGGACAAGAAGACACAATAAATGATACTTTCATTGGTGCTACAAAGACAGTCTATGCATAAAATCTTCTCATGGTACTAAAGCGAATGTTGAGCCAGGAATTTGGTTCAATAGTTGACTCAGTGACAAAGTTAACAAAAAGCCATAAATTACAGACCAAAAAATATTAGTCTGATTCTAATTTGCTGCTCTCCCAGTAATGATAAAAACTGCAAATAATAAGTCTCTTCAGATTTTTTTCTCCAACACTCACAGATTTGATCTCTACCATGTGTGGACTCAAACTGATCTAATGTGAATGTAGGTTAGGGATGCTCATAGTTCCTCTGTCTGTAGGCACTTCCGCACACAGCGTTCACCCTTTACAAGTGAGTGACTAGGCACGTTAGTAACACAGTAGTAACACTGGAAGCTCATCTTCTGGCAAAAGAATATTAATTCTTCCTCTTCAACATTAATGAAACATGACAGAACGACTCTATTCTATCATAAAATTTCCTTTACTTTAATATATCTGCTAAGACTTACTAGGGGTCAAACAACAACAACAACAACAAAAAACAAACCACAAGAGTAGAAAGCGAAAATACTTGGGTTATGACTTTCAAAGGTCAATTATTTTTGGCTAAATAAGTAGAAAATTGGTCCTGGTAAGCAGGCATGTATTTCCTGGGGTGAGGTTGGAGGTGGGGTTAGGGAGAAACCATTGCATTGCGTTACAGTGATAATACAGGAATTTTACATTCATATATATAAACAGTATTAGCATAATACCATTCTTTGTAGGAAAGGATGTTAACACTTAGAGGGTTGTAATCATTTTAGGAATAATGAATTTCTATAAGGCATCTGTTTTTTCCAAAGTATTTTGGTTAAAGCCTGATTTGCGTGAAAACATAAATAACCTCTTGCTCCAGACTGAGAGCATCAGCAAGCTTTAACAGATGGCCTCATTTAAAAATCATTTGTAAGATATCTCACATTTATCCAACATGCTGTCAACTTCTTCTTTTTATTCAATCATGGTTTTTCCATATTTCTGTCATAAATATTTTTTAATCCTGTGCATTCATGGAAATCACACACGTCAGTATTTATCCTTAATTTGGTTTGGTGGTAACCCTGATTCTTTCCAATTTATATCATTGGCCAAAAGTATTACAGAATGATTAATTATAGAAAAATACTAAACTTAACATTAACTCATGAAAATGCAACCAAAAGCAATATTTTAATCAAGGAATAAGGGGGAAAAACAAAAGAACTGAAAAACCCTCTATCCTGCATCTCTCCCAGCTATTATTCTTTCTCCCACTTCTCATACTCAGAAGCTTGGAATGGAGTGGATACCTGCTGTCTCTACTTCTTCACCTCTCATTCACTTTTTAAATACTTAAAAAATTTTGAATACTCCAGTAATTGCAAGTATTCAAAGCTCTGAACTCAATATCCCTGAAACATCTTGACTGATGGTCACCCATGAGCCTCAGCCTCATACTGCCAAATGAAACACACTTCTCTATCCATGATTCAACTGTTGACTTTTTAGTCACTGTTCAGTGCATTCAGCATTGTTCCTGATTCTCTTTTTAAAATCCTCTCCTCCCTCAACTTCCATGAGACCACTCCACAGGATCCCTCTGTGCCATGTCTTCTGAATTCAAACATATTTTCTAATCTTGAACTTCAACTTCTAAAACTTCAACTACTAGCTATATAACACTGATCCCCACATCTATATCTCTGGCCCATATACCAACCCAAACAAATTCACACACCCAAATGTTCATAGGTTTTCCCTACTAACATGTCCCATTCTACAAGTCCCCATTGACAGCTTTTCCTTATAGTCCTTATTTTATTAATAGTGAAAGACACTTATCTCATCAAGGCACTCAAACCAGAAAATCAGGAGCCACCTTAGACTCCTCCTTCTCCCTCATCAAGTGACAGTGACTAAATTCAGTTGACTTTAATGCATTTCTGCCAGATTCCTTCCTTAGTTCAGGCCATGATGATGATGATGATAATGACGAGGCATCTTACAATATTGTCTTAACTAGACTCTGCCTCCAGTCTTGTCATCCCTTCCAATTTATCTTTTCATACTGCAGCCAAAGTGATATTTTAAAAACATAACCCTCTTCAGCAATCCCTAAGTAAACACTTAAAAGGCTCCCCATTACTCGTGGGAGAGAATCCAAAAGCTTTCCTTCTGGAAATAACATTATGATCTGGCTCTCTCTTGGGGGCAATTTCCTTCCCTTATCCTTGTTTAAACTGAAGTCTTAATGAAAAAGTCAGATATTTGTATTTAATTACAGTAAATATGTTTGCATTTAAGAGACTTAATAAACATTTACTTAGCACCTATTAATACTTTGTGTAAGCAACTGTGTTTCTGAAATGGTGAACTGAATTAAAGTCTTTGAAGAAGTCTTTTCTACTTCTGATCAATTTTGCAATTCATATTTAGCCAACTGAATTTACTCAACTGAATTTAGATATAGTAATATATCTATAGTATATATATCTATAGTAATATAGATTGGACAAATCCACTTAATTACTAAACAGTGAGCTCCTCAAAAAAGAAGTAATGTCTTATTCACTTTTGCATCACCAGTGCCTCCTCATATAGCACATTCTCAAACAGATACTTGGCAAATAATTTTCCTATACTTTAAGGTGATTTTAATTCATTTGAAGCTTTAATATTAAAATGTTCTTGGCCTTGGAAGTAGCAAAAAATGATGATGGATTTAAATGTTTATAAGATAAACCTCAGTGTTATTCCATGAAATTTAGGAGATCTTGAGCCTATTTTATTCTGTTCTGAAGTAAGATTCATAATATTCAATTTTCCAGTTTGTAACTTTAACATTATGGTAGTTAAGAATGGCTTTTCAGCATTTTTTTTCTTTTATCAATATGAAACTTCAGTTATTTTGACTTACTAGAAGAAAATAATAAACTTGAGAATTTTCCATAAATTATAGTATGCAAGAGAAAAAACCCCTAAGTTTTGCATTTTTATCATGCTTACAGAAGATACCATAAAAGCTCATTAAGGGTTAAAGAGAAAATATCTCAGTGCTTACTTAGAAGATATAACACAGAAAGAAACTACACGTTTGTAAGTAAAATAAGCTGTTCTAAAAATATACTACATAGTTAATGTTATGTTAAATAAAATGGGATATTAAAATACAAAAATATATGCTGACTAGTTGGGATCTGGTGGGAGAAGAGAGAAGATAAGGAAATAGAAACAAAGATTCATTTATATGAATATAAATACTTGGTTAGCACCAAATATACTTATCCAGTGAAATATTATAATATCGTGGATGAAACAATGGCTTTGAACATATAATTCCTGACCTTGAAGAACTTACAGTTTAACAGACAAGAAAAGTGTCAAAATGAATATAAGGAAAATAGAAAGTGAGGATGATATAAATATTTTACAATCCAAACGACTCTCAAGTTGCACTCAAATATGTTTTTTCTGTAGCCTTTCCTGGACATGGTTTAACAACTACTAGAATTACCCCATTATTAGTCTTTACATAGCAATTTATACCTAACACTGTTTTTATACCAATCAGTTTCTACTATGGCTATTTGCTTATATATCAGCTTCTTCTACTAGTCTATGAGCTCTTCATTGGTAGGGGCTGTGTTAACAAACATCTGTATACTCACAAAAACGCCTGGCACACAGTAGGAATTTTTACACATATCTAATCAAATTGAGCTAGATAGCACTGTACAAAATCTACAAAAATGAGACAACTGAACAACGAATAGAAAAGTATTAATTTTATAAGTAACACAGAAAACAGTAAGTGGGGAGAGGGAGGGACGGAGGGAGAGAGGGGAACAGAGAGAGAGAGAGGTCAATAGAGGATACAGCTGTCAGGTCAGGTTTAGGAAATGGGTGAGAACTGACATGTGCTCTGAATATGTACATAGAATCTCAAGGAAAGAAAATATCACGAAAGTGGAATTGTGTGATCGAGTTACCAGAATTTCTGCTTGTGTATCTTTTTAACTTCAGCAGCTCGTGGGGAAGACAAATAAATAAGCACTTAAAATTCTTATTAATGGACTGCTAATCTTACAGTCTTCATTGGAAGGACTGATGCTGAAGCTGAAACTCCAGTACTTTGGCCACCTCATGCAAAGAGCTGACTCATTGGAAAAGACCCTGATGCTGGGTGGGATTGGGGGCAGGAGGAGAAGGGGACGACAGAGGATGAGATGGCTGGATGGCATCACTGACTCGATGGACATGAGTTTGAGTAAACTCTGGGAGTTGGTGATGGACAGGGAGGCCTGGCGTGCTGCATTTCATGGGGTCGCAAAGAGTCGGACACAACTGAGTGACTGAACTGAACTGAATCTTACAGTCTCAAGAGTCTACTTATGATTCTTCTCCTCCTTTCATCTTTCAAATCTTGGCAAATATCAAGTATGGGACTATCAGCTCTTCATTTACAGTATCTCTTAGATTTGTCAATGAAGTGAAGCGAAGTGAAGTTGCTCAGTCGTGTCTGACTCTTTGTGACCCCATGGACTGTAGCCTACAAGGCTCCTCTGTCTATGGAATATTCCAAGCAAGAGTACTGGAGTGGGTTGCCATTTCCTGTGCCAGGGGATCTTCCCAACCCAGGGAATGAACCCGGGTCTCCCACATTGCAGGCAGACGCTTTACCGTCTGAGCCACCAAGGAAGCCCAGATTTGTCAACAGCTCTACTGAAACTGCTGCACAGTTGGATAAGGCATGCTGATGCCTAGATTGCTGGGTTAGAGAGACCACCAAGCTTGCCAGATTTTAGCTGGTGACACTAGGGCGTCCAAACCTTATGCTAGACTGATGAATCAACGAGACTGAGTTTCTTAAAAATTTGCTACTAGAACTGGCCCTGGAATTAGGTAGGGAAGAGAAGGAAAGAGGGAGTCACTAAGAGCAGGAGCTTCTGGAGACCAGGAAGAATGGATTAGAGGTTAAGAGCACATGCATTTGGACTTAAGAGTATCCAGGTTAGAAACCCGACTCTGTTTTTAACTTGTGTGACTATAAGTAAGTTATTTTTTAAAATTTATTTTTATTGAAGTATGGATGGAGGAGCCTGGTAGGCTACAGTCCATGGGGTCGCGAAGAGTTGGACACAACTGAGCAACTTCACTTTCACTTTTCACCCTCAGGCATTGGAGAAGGAACTGGCAACCCACTCCAGTATTCTTGCCTGGAGAATCCCAGGGAGAGAGGAGCCTGCTGGGCTGCCGTCTATGGGGTCGCACAGAGTCAGACACGACTGAAGTGACTTAGCAGCAGCAGCAGTTGATTTACAATGCTTTTTTAAACTTTTTCTTTTGTATTGGAGTATAGCTGGTTAACAAGGTTGTGATAGTTTCAGGTAAACAGAAAAGGGACTCAGCTGTAGATATACATGTATCCATTCTTCCCAAACTCCCCTCCCATCCAGGGCGCCACTTAACACTGAACTGCACCTCTCATATAAAAGACAGGGATAGTCATGGAACTAACTATATAAGGCTGTTAAGAGTTCAGTGAGTTATGTGTAATTCGTGCAGTGCCCAGCACTTATAAATACTTGTTAAGTCATGGTTATTGTTGGGTTTAATATTCATTATTAATATTCATTGAACATAATGAATATTCAATGAATAATAATATTAATTGTTGGGGTTAACATTCATTAACCATCATCGTCATCTTTGGGGGATCAAAGAGGAAAAACACCCAGAAAAAGTGAAAAAGGGAATATTTAGAGAGGCTGTAAGAGAACTGATAGAGGTTAGTGGATATCTCAGAGAAGACATCATTTAAAATATACGCGGGGTGAAAAAAAAGATATTTGATACAAACAAGGATAAAAACACAAAATTCCATATCGGAATAAAATACTTCAGTGTAATAATGTCCTTAAAGCTCTGTAAACGTTCAAAATTAAATAGTATAAGCCTGGGCACCACGTGATTCAGTAAGAGTGTTCTGAGCTGAGGTTTCTTGGGAGAATGCTATTGGTGTTACTCTGTGAAGATTATAGTGCTATGTAAATGTGGGATTCGTTTTCAGCTCCCAGTTAAAGCAGGCAAATGACTTTTCCCACAAAGCCCTCCTTCCTCAGGACCATAACAAGGAGAGAAAATACAGCCTTAAGCTGAAGATACACAGGGGGCATGTGGCCACAGGGAGGCCAATGACAGTGAGCATGGATGGTGGCGGCAGAGAACTGAGGCACACGCAGCTATTCCTGGGGCTGACGAGCAAAGCTGGTTCAGTCTATTCAGCTCTCAAGAGAGACACTGACATCCGCTTGAGAGCTGACCACCTCGGGCAAGAACAACGTGGGAGCCCTCAGGAGACTCTCGGCAGAAACAGAACTATTCCTTTAGTCACATCAGCAAGCCCTGGTTTACTCCTATTGGCCTGGACCAATTATCAGGACTTTAATCCCATAAAGACAGTGAATTATCTTGGCTGCTCCACATGCATAGCATTAGTTTCTAACTAAGGAGGAACAAGAAATACTATAGTTACATGACTTTGTATAATAAATCACGTATTGTTTTTAGCACAGTGAGTTCAATCACTCTTAAGTCTTTCAGAAACAAGGAAAAAGACAGAAAACTCTCTGTCTTCTTCCTGCTAGACTATAGACTGGGAGCTGGAGCTGCAGCCACCATCTTGTGATCACGAGGCAACAAGCATGGAGATAAGTTTCAGAAAATCACAGAAATGTGACCTTAACATCATAGATCCACTGAATCAACACCAGCAGCTGTTTCCCTCCAGATGTGTTCTGGCTGAAATAAGTGCTCTATTTAGTTTACTTTTGTATGTACCTGAGCCACTGCCTGATAGATTTTTCTCTCCAGATTCTTCTAGATCACAGGTGTTGCCTTCCCTGTCAGTCTTCTAATGTGCTTTCAAATAGATGCAGCATCTCTCTCGTGTATGAGTATTTTTAGTATCCTGTGCTTCTTCTTATACTTAGAAAGCTTTGACTTGATTTTCAACATATTTGTCTAATCCCTTCTACTACTGTATTCATTTTTCTGGTGTAAGAATAGTAGTTTACTTACTTGCTTTATAATAGCAGGCGTCTAAATATTTTTCCAAACTGATTCAGACTAAGTTTACTACCTTATGGTACCCATGCTTATAAACAATTTTATATGATACGAGTGATGTAAAGGGTGTGTACCTAACAAATCAAACCCTGTTTCTGCTGCCATCCCAAATACCTCCTCACAGTGTAAACCAAGCACAGTTATATGTGGCTGCTAGATGAATTAAAAACACTTCTTTCATCTCAGTTTGGATATATGTCTCAGAAAGAGGAAAGCCTGAAATATTATTCTAGCCTGTCCCCAAATGACACAAAGTCAAATTAAAAAACAACACCCACAAACCCTAAAGTTAAAAATGTGATTATGCATTTTTATAAAAATGTAAGCTGAAAAACTGATTAACTCTGTTACTAATGAGACAGGATATACTGATATCTAGAGATTATTATCAATAAAATTTACCCACAGGTTAAAACACGTATGTCCATGCTGCGTATTTCTTGATTATTGTTGCTGTTGTTGAGTCACTAAGTCATGTCCGACTCTAGTGCAACCCCATGGACTGTAGCCCGCCAGGCTCTTCTGTCCATGGGATTTCCCAGGCAAAAACACTGGAGTGGGCTGCCATTTTCTTCTCCAGGGGATCTTCCAGACCTTGTGATTGAGCCCGCGTTTCCTGCATTGAAGGTGGATTCTCTACCACTGGACCACCAGAGAAGCCACAGTTCCAATAAGAGGGGTGTCCTAACAAGAAGAAATGTGGACACAGATATGCACTCGTAAGAGGGAAGACCACAAGAAGACACAGGGCGAAGAGGGTACGCCACACGCTAAAGAAAATGGCCTTGGAAAAACCAGCCCTGCGGACACCTTGATCTTGGATTTCTGGTCTCCAGAATTGTGAGAAAAATAAAATTCTATTGTTTCAGACACCGAATCTGTGATAATTGCTATGGAGCTCTAGCAAACTACCAGACTTCAAGACTTACTATTAAGTTATACACAATAATCAAGACAGTGTGTTACTGGTCAAAGAAAAGACAAGAAGACCAACAGAACAGACTAAGGAGCCCAGAAAGAGACCCACACAAATGCAGTTAATTTATCTTTGACAAAGGGACAAATGCAACTCAACGAAGAAAGGATAATCTTTCTAATAAATAGTGCTGGAACAAATATATATACACATGCAAAAAACTGAATCTAGACACTGATATTACACCATTTACAATAAGTAATTAAAAATTAATCATAGACCTAAATGTAAAATGTAAAACTATAAAACCCTAGAAGATATCACAGAAGAAAATTCAGAGGATGCTGGGTTGGCAGTGACTTTTAAAATACAACTTCAAAAGCATGGTCCATGAAAGAAAAAATCTAAGTTGGATTATGTTTAAATTAAACATTAATGTAAAATTTTATGTCAGTTTAAAAATGTGTATGGAGAACATGGCTTAAAAAATGAGTTTAGAGATTACTCAAACAAAAAATATATGAACAATGAGATCCTTTTGATGATACTGCATATTACCTCACTTTTTATACCTCTTTTAGTCCCTTTTTTCTTGGGCAAATTCAAATTACTCAATGCCCAACTTATATGATCATTGTGGAATGAATTATTTCCAAGGCTTCTTCAAGGATATATTATACCTGATATCATGAAAACATTCTCCCTTCAATCTAAAAGGAATATTATATTTCTACCTATCACTTGGATTTGTAAAGTTCTAAAGTCAGAATTTATCTCTAAATATGTAGCTCCTGGAGAACACTCTTGAGAGTGTCCTGGACTTGAAGGAGATCAAACCAGTCAATCCTAAAGGAAACCAATCCTGAATATTCATTGGAAGGACTGTTGCTGAAGCTGAAGTTCCAATACTGTGGTCACCTGATGAGAAGAGCTTTCTCATTGGAAAAGACCCTGATGCTGGGAATGACTGAAGGCAAAAGGAGAAGGGGGCAGCAGAGGATGAGATGGTTAGATGGCATCACCGACTCAATGGACGTGGAGGCAGTGAGGACAGGGAGGCCTGGCGTGCTGCAGTCCATGGGGTCGCAGAGTCAGACATTACTTAGCGATTAAACAACAACAACATGTAGGTACTTAAAAAGAAGGAATGACATTAGGCATATTAGTATTCAGTTAACTCTTTGAGCCAAGCTATTGTTTTTAAAGTAAATATACATAAGAACATTGATACTGAATAAAACTTGCTAAAGATGTCCTTAACCCAAAGGCTACAAAGAAGGACGTGCCTTTGTTATGGGTTGAATTGGAGCTTAGTCGTTCACCTCACATGTTACCCTGGGCAAGTGACTTGACCCCTCTAAGCCTTCTCATTGGACTCTGAGGGCTAGCTCTGGGGATTAAATGAGATAATACATTTAATGTGTTTAGTACAATGTCTGACACTGCTAAGCACTCAATAAATGATCTCATGATCAGTACTAGCAGAAGCTTCCAAAACATATAATTTTAATACAAAAGGGAAGAAAATAAGAAAACAGATAAATTGAAATAAGCTGAGACACACAAACATTAATTTCAGAATATTTACTGAGCACTTTATCATGTGCCAGGTTTCACTGATAGCTTAGTTGGTTAAGAATCCACCTGCAATGCAGGAGACTCTGGTTCAATTCCTGAGTCAAGAAGATCCACTGGAGAAAGGATAGGCTACCCACTCCAGTATTGGGCTTCCCCAGTGGTTCAGCTGGTAAAGAATCTGCCTGCAATGTGGGAGACCTGGGTTCAATCCCTGGGTTGGAAAGATCCCCTGGAGAAGGGGAAGGCTACCCACTCCAGAATTCTGGCCTAGAGAATTCAACGGATTGTATAGTCCATGGGGTTGCAAACAGTCAAACATGACTGAGCGACTTTCACTTCACTTATCATGTGTCAGACTGTTTTAAGCAGAACAGAATAAGAACAAATCCTTATTCTTGTGAAGCTTACCTCCTAGTACAGGAAGACAGAAGATGAACATAATAAATAAGAAACTTATATAGCAGATTAGAAGGTGATGAGTGCTATAGGAAAACACAGACTAAAAGTGATTGGGAAAGGCAGAATGGGAGTAAACTGTGACTCTGAAACGGATGGTCAGGAAAACTTCATTAAGCAGGTGATATTTTAATATATGAAGGGGGAGGAAGGCAGCTATGAAAAGATCTGGGAGAAGTACATTTCAGGCAAAGGAACTGCAAAGGCCCTGAGGCTTGGCATGTTCAAGAAATAGGCCAGTGTGGCTGAATCAGAGCAAGTTATGGGCAAGGGGTGAAAGGTGAGAGCTGAGAGTTAAGGCAGCCGGGTCAATACGGTCTTCTTGGTGAGCACTAAAGGACTTCTCAGCAAGATGGAGAATTGACAGGGAATTTTGAGCAGAAATATGACACAATCTGTCTTATGTTTTAAAAGAATCATCCTTCCGACTGCTGTTAAAAAAAAAAAAAGAACAAAAGAATTGAAGGAGATCAGGGTTAAAGAACCCTCCTGCCAAAGAAGGAAACATAAGAGACAAAGGTTCGATCCCTGGGTTAGGAAGATCCTCTGGAGGAGGGCATGGCAACCCACTTGAGTATTCTTGCCTGGAGAATCCCATGGACCGAGGAGCCTGGCGAGTTACAGTCCATAGAGTTGCAAAGTTGGCCATGATGGAAGTGGCTGAGCACTCAGGGTTACAAGGAAGGATCTAGTCGGGAGGCTAATACAATAGTCCAGACAAAACATGATGATGGCTTGCACCGAGACTGAATAGTAGCATTGAAGCTGGTGAAAATTGGTTTAATGACGAATATATTTCAAAGGCAGAGTCAACAGACTGAATGTTAGGAAAACGGGGATTTTTTTTTTTAATTTGAGGGAAAAAATAAAACTTCTCTAACCACCTGAAAAGGATTATATGACTATAGTATTTTCAGAGAGGAGGGACTTCTATAACTTTCACAGTATAAGTACCTGAGAGGTAAAGTGAGAACAGAAAATGTGTAGTGCTTGCATTTCTCACAGTGCTTTACATCATAACTTTAACCTTATATATGCTTAACAAGTACATGTTTAAAAGTATAAATGTATTAACTGCTATATCACATAACCTTCTCATGACTCCTGAGGGCAGGAACTCTGTCCATTCAATCTATCACAATCTATTCCCTCCCCTGCCCCCGATTCTTCACTTCTATTTGACTGTGATGATTTTTCCCGCTTGCAAAGAATTTATATGCCAAGGAAATCAGATGGATAAACAATTACCTTTTTGTAGGATTAGCAATAAAATAGGAAAAAGAGGGTTACAGCAATTGCCAGCCATTTATCTTCAGTAATTTTCAGAGCTTCATTACTGCCACATCATTACAAATACACCTAGCACCTAGCCTAGCTTACAATCCCAGGTGCTTTTTTTTTTTTAAACTATATTCTAGAAATCTTAATTGATGAAGACATTATTGATAGCATATAAATATGTAACATTCAGTTTTGATTTAGTAGTATGAACAGAATGTTAATTCAGCTCATAAATGTAAAAATAAACTGTTTCAGAATTCTTGTTCCTGAATAAATCATGCGTAATTTTGTGAGTATCTTCATGTTTGAGAAAAGAACCATGCCCTGGCATTTTTCAAACAGGCTTATGTGAAGACCCCAATGCTACAGGGAAGAATGTTTTAGCTCCACTTATTTCTAATTCTGAAATGCATAGCTGGCAAAATGAAGAAAAATGGTTGGGGTAGGTCACTCATATTAACAGCCTTAGAAATTACTTTCCTTTCCATATCAAGTGTTTTGGCATAGCTTTCCAAATATACTCATAAAATAAGCCTCTATTCAAATTAGATAGAAATATATATTTTCCCATTTTCTATCTTTTATTAAAGAAAATGTGTCAACCAAAGACACAGTGATGACTGAGAACATCACACTTAAAGGTTTTCTTATTAAAATGCCAAGAGCATGCAAGCAATTTAACACACCAACTCAGAGGCAATTTTCCCCCCACATTTAGTAAGGGAAGAACATGTTTTTAATATCCTGGTATGAATCCTTTATTAAATAAAGTTCCCTACAATGTTCTAAAAGGTTATTAAATAATGTTCTATTAAATCATCTATTAAATAGAAATTTCAAGAAATTCTAACCAGATCTTATTGTGTTATTTATTGATATTAAAAAAAAAACAATACCAGTGACTTTACTTTCTCCAATGAAATAAACAGACTGATGAATTGCTAATGGGATCATCCATTCTGGATATCTCTAAACACCAGACTTTGGTTTGCTTTCATGGTTATATCTACATTTCTTATATCAAAGGCAATGTTAAATAATACGTTCTAGTATAATAGCATCTCTAAGAAATCCTTCTCCAGTCCTATTAGAGCAACAACGAGCTACTTAGCATCTCATTGTATACATAATCAAAAGAAGCAAGTAGTAAATACTAGCATACTATAATGCATGGTAGAAATTCCAAACATACTTGGCTTGTTGAAACATTTTCTGGTATTTTCTTTTAAATAATTCATATAGAAAGTTTTGATAATTAAAGTAGTAGAGTTTGTTATGGATGACTGATAATTTGGATTAGAGCTTATGCATCAAACACATGGCAACTGAGATCTCATGAAAAACTACTGTCCTATGATAGTTTCGTTAATTTGGGGGATTTACTCATCCACACTTAACATAACATCATCAGTTCATATGAAAGCCATTTGGGAGCATGTTATTAGAATTGTACACGAAATGAATTGTACAAATGATGGCTGTTTTACTGAATTATTACTTTTAACTCCCACAGGCTCAATAACTTTAATTCATATATGTGAATTAATTTTTTTATTCACATATGTCACATCTGAGGAGCTATATGTCGATTTTTCACAGTAACAGAATAAACACCACTTATAGCAAATGCTTTACGACAAAATCCCCTTTCAACAAGACTTCAATGTCCCTAATGATGGCAGACATTTTTTAAAATGATACAACTTCAATATAACAGAACAACTTAGAAACTGCTACAATTAGAAACTGCTACAACAGAGAAGTCCTTTATTGAAGCATGCAATGAGTACAGAGTACACTCATGGTGGCTTCATCCCATTAATTACTTAAAACTGGGTCCAGCTGAGTAGGCTGGTGAAGGCCATTGAGTGACCTACAGAGTATCTAGTTTTCTGATCTCTCAGACACAGAGTACACCATTTATAGTCATCAGCCTCATTCCTGCTGCCCTCCTCACCCACTTGCTTTGTTGTCCCAGAAAAACAAAGATGAATACTACACAGCAAATAGCCAGTCCCCGCTTAAAAATAAAGTTCTCAGAAGGAGTGAGAGACTGGTAAGAGTGTAGTGGACTAGAGCTTGATGGTCTATTCTTCGCTGCCAGCGGCTAAACCATAAGTCACGCAACTACTTGAGCGGTTCACGGAATTCTGTATGTAGCAGTCAGGAAAGAGAGCGCTTTTCACAGTCACTTCACAAGTAAGTCTAGCTGTTGCTTTCTGTCTTGAGATGCTGTAGCCATTATTCACTGGGGAGCCCAATGTGCCATCAGAAAGGCTGTTGTGACGATCTGTGTTTTGGAGAATCTATATTTAGTTACCTGCATCTAAATATGCATACGTGTTTGTGGGGGTTATTAGGTGTTAGGCTAGGCTAGACGAGGTTTTCTTTTAGTCCAACTGAAAAAAAAAAGCAAAGTGGGAAAATATAAGACAAAAAATCTTATTTATGTCTTAATGAGTGACTGTCTATACTGCATTGTCTCTGAAATCATGTATGATGCATCATATTTACTTTTAATGACTGATAATGTGTGATGGTTCATCCAACTGTTTAAGTAATATAAAATGAATAATTAGATACTTCCGACTATAAATCTTAAATACTTTTAAATGGCACTAGGCCAGTTAAAATTATAACTGCTCTCAACTTTGTAGGTTACATGAGCCATAAAGTTCATCTTTTAAGTTCTGTTTCCTGGTGTAAAGACACATTAACAATTTTTTTTTAACAAAAATCTTCTAAGTGGACAGTTGTGATTCAATGTGTAAATGTGTAAACAAAGAAACTATTCAGCTAACTTTATGGTTTTATTTTGAAAATTAGGCTGATGTGTAAGGAAATCAAGGCCCTTTACTTTCTGTTTGAAATCCTTAATTATAAGCATTATACATTTGAAAGGCATCCTAAATTAGGTATTATCTTAGCCCTACCTTTATTTACTTTTACATAATTATCCTGATGAGAGATATAATTACAGCATTATACAAAATTACTAACCCATTTAAAAAAAATGTTTCCTAAGTGATAAACACATTAGATATGGATTAAGGCAATAAATCTCCAACTAAAATAGCTAGAAGTTAATTAAAAAGTGAGAACTACAATTCCTATTTCTTGGATAGGAAAAAACTAAGCTCACAAAAAGTGTGATTTGGGGGAAATATTTTATGAATAAAATTTCAAGATGTAATCACAACTTTATGACATAAAAATAGCTATTTTAACGCCCAATTTAGAGGGGAAAAAAACCTCAAGAAATACGGCTCTTGAAACCAGCAGAAAAAGCAAAAGGCTTTCTTTGCTTGAATTTTTCACTTTGTATGATTGTGAAGTGTCATGGAGATAGAATCACAATGTGATTTTTGTCCTTATCTTTGATATCTGCAGCATAAAATTATTACTCTTGGAGAAAGAAGGAATCTTCCATTTGGAAAACAAGGAGGCTTAGTATATGACAAATTGGAAGGAAAAATCATCTTCCTAAATAGTACACTGGATCCAAATCCTCTAACAGAGTGGTCGAAGAAGATGGCCAGGAAACAACATTTCCAAACTGAATTTTAAACAATGCTTCAAATTATCATAAAATAATTAATCATGTTTCACTCAAGTGATAATAGATATAAATGTCAATTGACTGGGAACAATGAATATGTAAGCCCGTGGGATATTACTATCCAACGTTATCAAGATGTTATCAACTTGGCACCTCCCCTCTATTTCAAGGGTGCATTTTAAATGCTCAATTGGTTTGGCTTTAATTAGTCATCCTGATAGGTAGCCATACTGAATCTCTACAACATGTCTGTAAAGGTAAGAGGAAAAGCTATAATATAGATGAGCTAAAACACACACACACACACACATTAAAATTAAAATCATTTGATAGGGTATTAGGAAGTCAAACAACATGGTTTCTCATTAAACTGGTGAGTTTAAGTAAGACAAAGATTTAGAAAGAAGTCAATATACTGGCAGGAAATGGAATGGAGAAGGAGGTACGAAAATCTTTACCAAGAAGGAAAGACTGAGTTAGGTGTTTTTTTTTTTTTTTTAAACTTCAGGTTGATAGAGGGGAGTATTCTAACCATAACAACATGAAACAGTTTGGATAATTAGGGAAAATTAAAATGGTTTGGTACAGTTACTATGGCAGGGTAAAGGTTGCCCTGCATTTGGGCATTGAGAATTGATTACTAGTGTTCTTTTCCAAGAGCAGTCAACTCAGACTCATCCAGAGACCTAATTAAAGATGTACTCAGGGACTTCCCTGGTGGTCCAGCAGTTAAGAATCCGCCTGCCAATGCAGGGGATGAGAGTTCGATCCCTGGTCTGGGAAGAGTCCACATTCAGTGGGGTAACGAAGCATGGTGCCACAACTACTGAGCCCATGTGCCCCAGAGCTAGTGCTCTGCAACAAAAGAAGCCACGTTAAGAAGCCCAAACACTGCAACTAGAGAGTAGCTCCCGCTCACTGCAACTTGAGAAAGCCTGCACACGAAGACCCAGGTCAGACCAAAAAAAACACAGGTGTTCTCAGGGTACAACACTATACCTACAGTCAACAATAATGTACTGTACACTTAAAATTTTATTAAAAAGATACATGTCATGTTAAATATTATGACAGTTTAAAAAAAAAGCTATGTAGTCAGATATTTAACAGAGTTCCACACATTATTAGCTTTCCATTCAACAAATATTTACTAAACATCTGTTGTGTCTGAGATCCTGAGTTTGGTGCTGTGGATGCATTAGTGAATAAGAGCATAACACAGCTTTTGTCACCAGCTTATGGCAACGCAGTCCAGTATTCTTGCCTGGAAAATCCCATGGACAGAGGAGCCTGGCAGGCTACAGTCCATGGGGTCGCAAAGAGTTGTACATGACTGAGCAACTTTTTCTTTTTCTTTCTTACAGTATGATAGAGAGACATCAAGGAAGTAGGAAATTAAAATAATATTCTAAGTACTATTTTAGTAGAGATAATTTAGAAGATATTCAGGGAATACAGAACAAGGCTACCTCAACCTGGTCTTGGAGAATTAGGAAAGACATTTTAGAAGAAGTGACAGCCATTTCAAGGATTGAATGGTGAATCTTAAGACTAATCTGGCAAGAATAATTAGAGGAAAGTGGAGAATATTTTTGACATTTACAAAAAACCTGGAAGAGACAGAGTGGGTGAATGTAGGGACTCCAATTGAGAGTCTGGCTGCAACTTGGAGCTAAGACAGGAGATGAGGCTAGAGAGATGACCAGAGACCAAATTTTGAGGACATGCATTTTGATAAAAAGCACCAAACTAGACTAAAAGTATTTTCATAAATATTTACTGAATAATTAAGAAAAACTTATGGATGATCTTGTCTTCCAGGTAATTAGCCCTCAAAACTTCAACTGACCCAGTATATACATTATATTGAAATAACTGTTTCATCCAGTCAGGGTATCTTAAACACTCCCACAAACACACACCACCGCCACACCCAAAGGAAATTTTATCCCAATTTCTAAAGCAAATGTGATGAAATTATTTTAGTGGGAAATAATTATTCCTTCTTGATACAAACATGTGACTTGAGTGTTGCCAATCATTTTACTAAAAATAGTCTGAAGAGCACAGTGATTTTGTCTTATGTGATGGCATTAAAGCATTTTCCAAGATAATTTTATATAATCTATTTACTAAAAGGCATGATCATTTTACTGTCTTTTCTTATCACATTTTTCATGCTTAGGCATAAAAGTATATTTTAAAAAGTGCTAAAAAAAAAGTTAGATTAAAGCCCTAAACAAAAAGCATAACTATTTAAATACTACATATTTAAATATCTTAATATACTTGTTGTTTAAATTTAAAATAAACAAGTCCTACTTTTCAAATGAAGCAATTACTTTAACAAATCATAACTATGAATTATTATTTTTTAAAATTTCTGAATATTTACTGTGAAGCAATGTAATATCCACTCTTCTGATTAGAAAATAGATGCTTACAGGAAAAATGCAAGCAATTTTATTTAAAAAAATATGCAGATGCATCGTATAATAAAAAAGTACATTTAATGATCATATAATTAGAAAGGAGGAGTAACTGGCTATGATAAGATAAACGGATCACAGATTTTACTGCCTAAGTTAAAATTTAGCACAAAATTAAGGCTGCCTAACATCAGAGTCAATGTATAAGTTAGGCTTTTTCAATTTAATCACTTTTGGAATAAAGAACACATATAAATAGTTTACTAATTAACACATTGATAGTGCCCCCTTTTCTTCAGATATATGTCTTTGAAGTATATTATACAATCACTGGTAGAAATTACAGAGTTTAAATAAAAATTATGGAAATTATAAACAGTTTACTCAAGTTTTTTTCAGGATACTTATTTTAAGTGATGTTACTGAACTCTTACATAGCTCACTGGTAACCATTAATTGAAATAAAAATACTGTAGAAGATAACAAAAGTTTAAAGCAGATGAAGCTCATTTGTTAAAAATAATTTATATTGCATCCAAAAATATAAAAGTGTTTCACTCACTATATTGACCAAACAATTATCTCTGTGATAGTAGCAAACTAATTTATATAAATTTCCAAAATAAAGTGGACGATTATTTGACATTAGGTGTTCTAGAAAAGCTTTGTTCAGAATGCTTAGTGATCATCCTGGTGTTTCATAAAACATTTCATAAAATATTGCTTTATACTAAAACAACTTTTCCAAAGGAATAATAAACTTTAATTAAAAATAAAGAGGACAGTTAGGAGTGATTTTATCGAATGCTTGTTCTGATGAACTAACAAAAGTACATGGGCAAAACTTTTCAGGCCATCTGAACATCTTCAGGGAGAATCACAGAATCACATTTCACCAATCCAGGAGAGATTAAAATAAACTCTGTTTATAAACAGACTTCTAGATGTAGTCTTTGAAACTCCATTTAATATTCAATGGCTTTGTTTAAATATCCCCAGTTTTTTGTTTCCAATTTAGATGTTGTTTACTTACTATCTCCATGGTAAGTGGTAATAATTTGGCTGTTAATGGTAAGTACCCTTATTGTTAAACCCTCCACATACATTTTGAAAATTATATCAGATTTCTCTTTTTCCAGGGTATTAACAGTGAATCTTTACATTTCCTTGTTCATCATCTCAAAATGCTGAAGTTTCTGATTCCAAAAGAAAGATATTTTTACAAAAAAGATATGCAGTAAATAAGTTTATTTTACCAGGTAGCCATTTTCTCTAGATTCTACATAGTAATAGTAAAAAATGATAATTAAGCCTACATAAGGACTCTTTATCAAAAATTATAATAGCATTCCCTGTGAGTGTTCAATTTATCATTCTTTCAATCTATTTTTAATCTTTAAAATAATCTGAAAAATATTTTTATGTTAAAATGAGAGAATCAACATCTTTTAGAAGTATTTTGTAATATAAAAATTGATTGAGATGTTTCAAGAACTGATAAATGTAGGAATGAGTGAAAATACTAAGAGCAAATCTTTGATATTTGACAACTGTGGTGTATGTAAGAAAGCATTATAGAAAGCATTAAGTATTTTTAAAAATGACTTTGCCATTTTAACACATGCAAAACTAACCTAAATGGTTGAAAATGTTTAAAAGAAATTCTGATGAAAATTAGAAAAATTAGGGCAAGACAGGGAGACAGAGAAAGAGAGACACACTCACAGGAAGAGAGAGCGATAGACAGAAAGAAATCTCTCTTCAGCTACAGGCACAGTGTAAGTCTTGTTTCACAAATAAAAGGACCCTCCGTAACATATGGAGTAGTTACCATGTCCTCCCAGGGATGGTTGGTAGTTACGTTCACCTCAGGTTCATCAAGAAGAGGTGAACTGTCAAATATAATTTCAGTCACAGGATGGTTTGGTTGAGACAGATTAGCGGCATGCAATCATGATAGATAGTTTATCCTAGCTCCAAACTGCCGCTTGGGAAATCTTGAACTCCAATGAACAGAGACTCAGTCATTATTAGTGTCAAAAAGGTACACAGAGACAAAATTTGGTTGGCAGCATGAAAGATGAATCAAGGCGAAAAAGTGACCAGTTGCATGTTCAGAATCAAAATTGAGAGGCCTACTACAGTTTGGAAATACTTTAAATGCCAGAATAGTCATATATTATTTGCTTATTGATCAATATTTAAAACATGTTCCTCTAAAGTAAAATACATGTAAAAAGACAATACAAATTACATTTATCCTATTTCAAAATCTTTGTGACACAGAAGAGTCCCCTGTCATAAGTCAGCAAAATATTTTTAAAAATTTATATATTTTTTAATATTTTTCCTTCAGTTGGACAGTCCAAGAAAAAAAAACAAACTTCAAAAGAAAAAAAGTAATTTTGTGGAAATTTTTAATATTTAAAGGTTGTATAGTCTGATGATTTTCTTAGGAGGAAATCGGCATAAACTTAAAATGTGGAAGAACTTAACTAAACAAACTCCTAAATATTTTCTAAACACTGGAAAATATATATCTATACATTGCACAATATATTATTCTATTAGCAAACACAAATTTGGTATCTTTAAATCAGACCTCCCCCACCAACCAAATATCCACAAAAAGAATGTCCTCAAGTGTCACTGCCTGAAGTGATATGCTCTGACAAATCTAACAGCTCTTTCTGTGTCATTCCTAATGCACTTGTCACTCAGTATTATCCATCCTCATTAATGACAATGGGAAAGTTTATCTTGGGAACACGTTTTAAATCATCTACTCTTTACAATGGGACCATGAAATCTCTTACAAAACATGAGGCGGGAACTACTCTGACAACAAAACCTCTTCCTGGCAGCTTTATTCTTAATTCCTGTTCAAGGAGTAATCTGTTTATTATAAAATCATACAGAACAATATATTAAACAGAATTTGAAACAAGAATAGCTAGTGTGATTTTCAAGCTTACAAGTATTTTTACAACATTTTTATTAGGCTGAAAACACTTAGTTGAGTCCTTTTTGTGTGGTTTCATGCAATCTTCTTTTCTATTCCACATTATAAACACCTTTGAAAAAGAGTTTTACCTAATTTTAAAACAATTTTTACACATCAGGAACACAAATCTTTATATAATTATTAAAAATAATAATAATATGCATGAACTTTGTTAAAACAATTTTAAGTAAATTGTCCTTGCATGTTTAAATTTCCCAGTTAAATGCTGAAAGATTCCAACTCAAGTATTTAATGACTTAAAAATAATCTTCCAGCTCCCAAATTACTTTTAATAATATATTTACATTTTAAGCATCAATATGATCTTATTCCCTTGCCTGAGAAATTCACAGCTTTTTTTAAAAAAAAAACCAAAATAATAAGCAAAACTTCTTGATCATATTAGTGTTTACCTACAGTTTTGATTTGACTGTTATTTATATACACCAGGTAGTGTGGCTAATAAACAGTTAATTTTGGAAGGGTATCCTTCACTGATAAAATTAATACTTGTGAGAAATAGATATGTATGCTCTTATTATTCAGTTATCAAAAGCTTAATGCTACATTTTTATTAACTTAATGTATAGTAAACTAATCAGATTATAATAATAAAGTTGAAATATCACATTTAATGTTGATTTTATAGTTTTTAATTACCTGAGTCCATTTGTGAATTCAAAATGCTACAAGTAAAACATCAAACTTTAATAAATTGTATGAATCTGTAATTTAGACTTTGTACTTCAGAATTCAGGACCACTACTTTAATATTTCTAATTAAAGCTTATTTTTTCAAAAAAAGTTTCCTCTAAAGGATGTTGTAAAAAGTATATGAGCATCATGCTTAAGATTCTAAGTTAAACATACAATAAATACCACTAAATGGTTAATCTGATTTTTCAAAAAGAAAAATTAAAGGAAAACTAAGAAGATATACACATAAATTATAACTATTCCTTATGGTTATATAACTATAGTTATAGTTAATGAACATATTAGGTGTTCATTATGAATAGAATGATTGTATATACAAAATGATAAGCTTCAGAAGGCAGAATTAGTTTTAATGGGTGGGACATTGCTTTAGCATTTGAAAGTAGTTTCTAGCAACTGTCTGTTGGCAGAGACTGAAATGGGTTACCTCTAAGAACGGGGGTTCCACATGATTACAGAGTGGTTAGGTGGGAAAACAGGTGCATGCAATAAGAAGCTGACTTTGAACACATTAAACTTCTTTCTGATTTAAACCTCTTAAGAAATCTAGGTATTTTCTCAGAGACACTTGCATTAACTCTGAAAGTGCAAACTACACATCAATGATTATAATGAATTATTACTCAAACAGACCTTAATTTTGAGACTGCAAATCATATCCCCTAATTGACAATTCTCTCCATAAATATTCTTGAGAGTATGCAGCCTTCTCAAGTAGGGGTTCTTCTTTACAGCAAACTTTCTCTATAAATGACCAGACAGTAAATATTTTTAGACTGCAATCCTAAAGGGAATCAGTCCTGAATATTCATTGGAAGAACTGATGCTGAAGTTGAAACTTCAATAGTTTGGCTACCTGATGTAAAGAACCAACTCATTTGAAAAGACCCTGATGTTGGGCAAGATTGAAGGCGGGAGGAGAAGGGGAAGACAGAGGATGAGATGATTGGATGGCACCACTGACTCGATGGACATGAGTTTGAGTAAGCTCCGGGAGTTGTTGATGAACAGGGAAGCCTGGCACGCTGCAGTCCCTGGGGTCGCAAAAAGTCGGACATGACTGAGTGAACTGAACTGAACTGAACTATTTTTGGACTTGTATGCCATAAGATCTTAATGGTATAGTGTTAAAGATGCCATAGCCAATATATAAACAAAAAGGTTTGGCTCCTACTGGTTCCAGTAATGTTTATTTTAAAAACTTATGGGGTTGGACTTGGCCCACAGACCAAAGTTTGCCACCCTCATGCTTTAAAGCATCAGGGTCACAGCTGATTTTAAACTTTTAAATTTACTTTCAGGCTTTTAAGTAAAACGCTTTTACTTCCCTAATTTTACATGGAGCAAAGCATAAGAACCCTTCTAATAAAATGATAGGAGTGTTATAATGATTGAATGCTAAAGCAAAGAAATGGCCCGTATTTATGGCACCATGAAGCATCACATTTCCAAAATATATGTACATGTACCCTTTCTGTTTCTTGACTGAATTACACATTAAGTCACTAGGACATGTGAACGAAGTGCATTCAGTTATAAATTACACAGTGTAAAGCTCTTCTGAATATAACTGTCCTTAAATTTTTATCTGGACCACAATGGTTTCCCAGGAGAAAATTCTTAAGCCAAACTAAAGAACTAGATTGGTCCTTGTCAGCTTCATGTGCACAAAGAGGTCAACGGGATGATTCTTCAGTAATGATAGTTACAGATTTTGTTATCATGGAAGTGACATTAGTTGCTTTACTGCCAATGTGTATTTAAATATGAGTTGGAGAATATCCAAAATGCTGTATTCAATTTCCATTGTACATAATTATTTCATTCCTATCTCATAAGTCTTAAAAATCTTTACAATATTTTTGTGTGATAAGCCAGGAAAACATATTAGGCAATAAAATAAATAAAATAAAATAAAACATATTAGGCCAGAGAAGACCAGACATATAAACAGTTACTTAAAGGGTCAAAGGGGGTTAAAAGGTATAGGGACTTTAAACCCAGAAATTAGGATTGTTTCCTCTCAGCTATGGAGGGCTTTTACAAATTTAGTCTGAATTCAGTAGTCCTCTTAAGGAATCAGGTTGCAAAACTCTTACTGATATTTATGGAATGTTTATTATCAAACATTTTTTAAGATAAAGCATTCAAAATAATTTTCAAAGGGCAATAAAATGACAACAAAATCATGACTCAAACAGAAGACCACATTTTATTAACTAAAAATTGTACCTTATCATTTCCTGTCTTTTTGAGGAATGCAGTTCTACTTTATTTCAGCAATAATGATCCACTATATTCTTAGCTAATTTTTTCTTTATTTCAGCAATAATGATCCACTATTCTTAGCTAATTTTTTTTGATAGCTAATATTGTTGGAAGGCTATTTTACTTAGCCTTAGGTTCAATATTAAGCATTTATGGAAACATTAGCATTATCAGACTATTATGTGTAGTCTGAAATTGTGAGATTTTTACAGATTCACCTTCAATTGTTTTGAGCACTGTCAAGAGGACATTCATTTGTTCAGTCATTTATTTAACATTTTTTGAGGATCTACACAATCATGCACTGAACTATGAAAAGGGGATATTGCGATGAGTAAAACAGACATGATTTTAAAGCATTTATGCCCCTAGGTGAATTAATTTTCCCAAAGCTTCCATACTTTACAAACAATGGTTAAGCTGGTGTTTCCACTGTGCTGAAGAAGTATGACAACAAAAACAAATCAAATAGTGCAGAGTAGATACTCAACAGCCAAATAAGAAGCAGAGAAGGATTACCTGGGTCAAAGCTATTCCTGGCTACTTTATGATTGGCCTCACTGAACAGCCTTAGTATTTTTATAGACCAATCAGTCTTATAGATTATTAAAGGTTATTGTTATCATTTGATTATTAAAAAATATTTATTTATTTGGCTGCATCAGGTCTTAGTTGTGGCACATGGGCTCTCTAGTTGTAGGTTTAGTTGCCCTGTGGTATATGTGGGATCTTTGTTCCCCAACCAGGCATCAAACCTACATCCCCTGTTTTGGAAGGTGAATTCTTAATCCCTGGACCACCAGGGAAGTCCCTATCATTTGATTCTTGATTCAAACCCATTGTTAAATTATTTTTGTTTGACACAGAAGATCTATTTTGGCACTGACTATAAATTTAAATATTTTTCATTTTTGATAGTACACAGCAACTAGAAAGAAAATTAGGAGTGGGTAGTTGTGTGTCTGAATGATCGGGGAAGCCCCAAGTTGCTGTGTGTCTGAGTGGCCAAATTCAGACGGTAGAACCTAGAAAGCGCTGGTTAAATTTATTTCATTTGTGTGTGTGTGTGTGTGTGTGTGTGTGTGTGTATGTATATTTACTAATTTGACATAATTTTGAGGATAAAAAACTATGTAGAGCTCATAAATACATATATAAAACATGCAAAATACAAGTATATTAAAATTATTGTAAAATAATTTTTTTAAATAATTTTTTACGTGATGTATCTTCATCATTACTTTTATTTTTATTCTAAAGTCTTAATTTACTGAAAGATCAGGTGACTAAATTCAATTAGTACAGATCATTATGAGTATGTTTTCTGCCCAACTGTTTTTCTTCCCTAAGACTTTAAAAGATAACTAAAATAAATCACTATCCAGTTTGATTCCTTTTTTTATACCTATCTCTGACAAGTTTTGAACTTCAATACAGAAAAAAGGGATTAAGTACAACTTAGCCACTTTGAGACATGTTAGCTTTATGGTAAAGGCCATTTGAACACAACCACTGTGCTGTGTTTTTCTATAGCTCAGTAAGATCCATATATTTAATTAAAAAGTGGTGTGTTTGTGGATGTGTGTGTATTGCGTATGTGTGCAATTTCCCTTAAAAACTATAGTTACATACTCTAACAATTTTCTATAATTATTTATGTCAAGAATATAGCACTAGTGCATTTGGTTTTGTTCAACATTTTAGCAGCTGTTTATAAAAACATTAATAGATTAGTATTGTGTTAGTTTTCTTCCTTGCCCACTGAATACAAGATAAGTTGACACATTTATTTACAGGCTCACCAAGGGCAATCCATTTCATGCTATAGCATTGACCCTTCACAAAGATCTTGTAAATGAGTAGCCTATTATAATACGTACAAGTGACCTTTAATTGCACCAAGAGGCTTTGTGTTAAAAGCTTTTTCAGTGCTAAACCATAGCTACAGTATAAGTTGGTAAAATATTTCTTAGGTTATTGAGCAGGAATATCAACAAAAAATTTCCTCTCTCAAAATGCATAAATAAAAATTTTGAGGCATTTAACTAAGTCTACGCTATAAGGATACATTTTAAATAATTTGATCATAAAGATAAGCTATTTTTCTAATTATATAAGAATTAAACATTTAGAACATTCATAAATAATTCTTATAAATTCTTAAAATCTAATCAAATACAACTGTTTTTGACAATAGCTTCTGGAGACAAAAATAGTTAAATTTGATAACAGCTTTATTTTTCACATGAGAAAATTTTAATTGTAGTTAAAAATATCCCCTCTCTTTTTATCAAATGACTATACAATTGGAACTTCTACTACATTAAAATGTGTAGTGAGGAATTATATACCTAACAAAACACATCCAAATACATTCCAACTGTTATTCATATTAAGTGGTGATATTCAAAATAAATTTTCAGTAAAGTATAGGGTCAGATATTTTGACTGTATTTTTGAATGACTGCTATATATTTTTTACACTCTTATAAAAAGTTGAAACTAAATACTCAATTTCATTAAACTATTCATATTGGGTATCTTATTTCTGGAAGGCTCATGCCAAAATGATTTAGTTTGATTCTCTACAACAATGGTGGGTTGACTTGACAGCACCTGACAAAACAGTTCAGTGAACTTCACTGTACCACATATAAAGAACCTGAACAGGCTACTCTATGAAATGTCCACAGTGGTACAGAGTTATGACAGTAATAACTTTGACAAAACTTTAATTTCTGCTTAAATAAGAGAACTACTTTACTAGTTGTGTGGCCAAAGGCATTTCCATTACAACCTCAGTTTCTCTTAATTATTTACTATTGTCCCCCAAATCTTACCTTTTAAAAATTAATAATTTATATTTAATCTCATGTTTCCTTAATGAGCAACACAATTTCTTATTATTAAACTGTAGAAAACTTTTTTTTAGTAATATTAATTTATAAAAGAGGAAAATATTTTGTGACCATAAGATTTTCTGTTTAGTTTTGCCTAAAGGTGGTATTCAAAGAATTTCCAATAAATGAAACATTGGCAACAGAAAAAAAAGGTTTTAATATGAATGCATCAAAACTTCATTAGAACCAGTTATAATAAGAGGGGAGACAAAATTAGAATTTCTTTTATAATTTTTGAAAAATTGAATTTGATTGACTCTTACTATAAAAGTTGTATGTACCTTAATTATCACAAGATAATTTTTGATGCTCCAAAGACAATACATTAAAATAATTTAGAAAAATATAAAATATAAAAACATAGTAACTGAGCAAATTAATATTTGTTAAAGTACCTGAATGATGTCAATTATGCTTTAATTACAAAAAGAGTACCTTAATGTAGAACATAAGTGGATACAATAATAATATATTGTAATAAAATCTGGGACATTTTTTGAACCATATCAATATAGTTGACTAGAATATGGGAGCCATATTTTCTTTACAGAATGCTTTCCCCACCTTATTTCACTAAGATATAGAAATCCTACAGATGTGGATAGTCTTTTAGAAAATGGTTTTATATTGTTTGCAAATTAATTTTTCTATTAAAAACTTCTACCATACAGAAGAAATAAGTAAAAAATGAGGAAAGAACAATCTTGCTAACCTAATATGTAAACACATATACACATAACACAGAAAAATATATTTTTTTTAGAAAAATATTATATAAGAGAAATGCTAAGATAAACCAGTTTGATTTTCATAACGTATTTTATAAAAATAGAGTAGAAATGCTTGCTAGGAACGAAAGAATTTTTAACTTGAATGTTAAAAGATTATATATAAATATGCATGTATATATACATACACACGTACACTTGTGTTTATCCGTACATATATATATCAGTTCAGTCACTCAGTCGTGTCCAACTCTTTGCGACCCCATGGACTGCAGCACACCAGGCTTCCCTGTGCATCAACAACTCCTGGAGCTTGCTCATGTCCATGAGTTGGTGATGACATCCAATCATCTCATCCTCTGTCGCCCTCTTCTCCTCCTGTCCTGCCTTCATTCTTTCCGAGCATCAGGGTATTTTCCAAGGAGTCAGTTCTTTACATCAGGTGGCCAATGAGGACTGAAGTTTCAGCTTCAGCATCAGTCCTTCCAATGAATTTTCAGGACTGATTTCCTTAAGGATTGACTGGCTGGATTTCCTTGCAGTTCAAGGGACTCTCAAGAATCTTTTCCAACACCACAGTTCAAAAGCATCAATTCTTTGGCGCTCAGCTTTCTTTATAGTCCAACTCTCACATCCATACAAGACTACTGGAAAAGCCATAGCTTTGACTAGACAGACCTTTGTCAGCAAAGTAATGTCTCTGCTTTTTAATATACTGTCTAGGTTGGTCATAGCTTTTCTTCCAAGGAGCTTGTCTTTTAATTTCATGGCCGCAATTACCATCTGCAGTGATTCTGGAGCGCAAGAAAATAAAGTCTCTCAGTTTCCATTGTTTCCCCATCTATTTGCATGACGTGACGGGACCGGATGCCATGATTTTAGTTTTTGAATGTTGAGTTTTAAGCCAGCTTTTTCACTCTCCTCTTTCACTCTCATCAAGAGTCTCTTCACTTTCATTAAGAGGCTCATATAAATATGGGCTTCCCAGGTGGCACTAGAGGTATAGAACCCGCCGCCAATGCAAGAGACATGGGTCGATTCCTGGGTTGGGAAGATCCCCTGGAGGAAGGCATGGCAACCCACTCCATTATTATTGCCTAGAGAATCCCATGAATGAGTGTTACACTGTGAATTGAAATGGGGTAATACAGAGTATAATTGAGCGAGTATTTCAGATAGTCCAGTGAGGGAAGACCTCTCTAAGAGGATGATTGAAATATCTAATCTATAATCCATTGATAAGAGAAAACCATAAAAGGAAAGGAGGAATGAATATTCTGGACATTTGCTGTACAAAGACACTGAAGAAGGACTAATGATGTTTTTGGTATAACAGTATCCTCAAAGCTACCTTAATTTAATCTATCACGAAGTTCATGGATATCATATTTATTAAACTCTGTTATATATATCTTAACATATATAATAAATAGATGGGGAAGTAGATGGGGAAACAGTGGAAATAGTGAGAGACTAGCTATGACCAACTAGACAGCATACTAAAAAGCAGACATTACTTTGCCAACAAAGGTCCGTCTAGTCAAGGCTATGGTTTTTCCAGTAGTCATGTATGGATATGAGAGTTGGACCATAAAGAAAGCTGAGAACTGAACTGATGCTTTTGAACTGGTGTTGGAGAATACTCTTGAGAGTCCCTTGGACTGCAAGGAGATCAAAGCAGTCAATCCTAAAGGAAATCAGTCCTGAATATTCATCAGAAGGACTGATGCTGAAGCTGAAGTTCCAAAACAGGCCACCTGATGCGAAGAATTGACTCATTGGAAAAGACCCTGATGCTAGGAAAGGCTGAAGGCGGGAGGAGGAGGGGATGAGGTTGAGAGGATGAGACAGTTGGATGGCATCACCAACTCGATGGACATGAGTTTGAGCAAGCTCTGGGAATTGTTGATGGACAGGGAAGCCTGGCATGTTACAGTCCATGGGGTTGCAAAGAGTCAGGCATCATTGAGTGACTGAACTGAACTGATATATATCTTACCCTTCCAACTATCCTGGAGGATATGTTAATAAAGTATATGTTCTTATATTCTAGGAACATAAATATGCATTTAGCTGATGAAATGGGACAGTCATGATTTGTCATCATTTTCTACCTTCTTTTTCTGTCTTTCTTACACACTATAAATAACAATTGTGGGAGGAAAGGTTTTAGGGAGTAACATGTAAACTGGATGAATTCTGCTACAGCAATTCTACAAAGGCTTTAAAAAATTTCTTGAAGTATTGCAATACAATTTTCCTGGAGCCATATCATAAAACACATACTGAAATGTCTGTATCTGCAAAAGTTAGGAAGGAGATCTTTTTCTCTTTGCACTTTGAGGGGATGCCGAATCTATATCATCCTGATCTCAAAGAGGGGATTACTGCACTGCAAGTCCCACAAAATCCTTAGCAGAGACACAGAGACTGAAGACTATTGGGCAAGATTTGAAGTATTTGACGTTTGGTTTATGCAACTATCTCGCTATTCAAATATATGCTTTCCTTAAATTTCTGAAGTAAAATATCATATGAATTAATATAAAACTAGTGGAATGTGAAATACCAGACCTTAAGTTCAATTTATCAAAGGACCATTTTTACATAAAAATGATTCACAGTCAAGGTGTCATACAATATTTAAAAGTATCTCTCAAAGAAACAGGACTCATTTGATGTAATTAATTGTAAGTTTAATATCTTAGGTATTGAAGACCATAAAGAAACTTTAAGATATGGGATAGCCAAACATGAGTTTAGTCTTCCTTGCCAAATGAAGCACTGATGTTCTGCCAGCCCAGCTCACAGGAAGTATGTGAAATGAACACAAAAGCAAACAGGCCTTATGCTGCCTAAGGGAAAGTCAGCAAGATGGCAGCTTCAATCATTTGGAATAATACTAAAGCCGCCTTAGGCTTTTCTCAGAATGGAAACATGTCACTATTGCTGCAATATTCCAACAAATCAGAATGCAGAGAAAAGAACACTTATGCAATCACATCCTGGAAGGGCACTTTACTCAACATATAAGTGGAAAATAATTATAAAGAAATTTCAGAAAATTGTCAGTGAACATAAATGACTCAGGGAAAAATGTTCTTTCTTTCAGCACGAAATAGATTTTTAAAAAACTTACCACTTAGAAACAATTTCCTTTTACATTCTCCTGAAAGAATTATTAATGTAAAGACAAACTTTTATGAAGCAGTAAGTGAAAAGTTTGGGATTCATGCTACCAGTAAGAAACACTCATTCCCACCCCCACCCCCCAATACAGTACTATTACTTTGGAAGTTTGATCAAAGGGAATAAGCTTTCACAACATTTATATAGGAAGTTAAAAAATACTTCAAATATTTTGGGAACTTACCTAATCAGTATACTTTTAGCATGTGTCTAGTCATGTAGCCATCTTTGGTCAATCATCAAAAAATCAAAGGCAAATTGACATGACTCAAGCCTAACTTTAATACCGCATGATTGTGTGGTGTAAGCTTGTTTTGTGTGAGAGCTGCTGTGGTTTTAGCAGAGAGATTAACGACCGGACCTAAGCTGGCCTCCAAACCTTGCCCTGCTGATGCCTCAAGCTCTTTGAAGTCTGACCATCATACCTGGCAAAACAACAGTGGGAACTAGGATGGTGTCAGATCTAATCAAATTGTTCGCTGCAGCATAGCTAACTATGGGCTTCACTAATTGGCCCAATTGCGGATTATACCTTTTGCTACAGATTCAGGACAATAATTTAGTTAAATGATGTTTTTTTTCCCCCTTATCTCTTCTAATTAAGATTCCAAAGTGGGAAGAAATAGGATTAGACAGAGTCTCAAAACTGTGTTCTTCTTAAGGTGGTATGCACTTTTGATAGGCCCACTGTGATGTGTGAAATATATAGAGCAGAATAGTAATCCAGCTTCTGGAGAATCTGTGAAACCTATGTGATATTACTGTATGTCTACATCACTTGAGAATAAAAGTGCAAATATGGAGATGGTAATAAAATGAACATTAAAATGTGGACAGTATAAAATATTTCTGTTACAGAATGTTAATTTGGGTTTACTTTTGACAGATGATTTTGTCTATATGACTAGATGTCGAGGTTCCACTTTGGGTTTCTTTTGCTGACTGTAGTAATTTGGGATTTGAAATACCAGTTAAAACTTGTGCAGCCCTTTCTCAGAAAGGGCTACCTGGACTACATGGTTCCTGATACTCCAACTGAATAATGCTCCTGAGCCACACATATATGTCTGACTACTTATTTTTAAAGCTTTTTTTTGATGTGGACTACCTTTAAAGACTTTACTGAATTTGTTACAAAGCTGATTCTGTTTTATGCTTTGGTTTTCTGGCCATGAGGCATGTGGGATCTTAGCTCCCCAACTGGGGATTGAACCTGCACCCCCAGCATTGGAAGGTGAAGTCTTAACCACTAGACAACCAGGGAAGTCCTGTTTCTACTTTTTAAATTTTAGTGACATAACTGTGAATTGACATGTAACTATCCCTTCTCCCTACCTCTAGATATGGTAAGCATGCTCTCATCTTTCTACTTCTCATTTAAAAACAGGAAAAGCTGTTAAAAAAAAGTAGGGGAGTAAGGAAACCTAGGACCAAAGATAGCATGCAACAGTCTAAATTTTCCAAGGTTGTCATAGTGACTGACATGCTTATAGTTTGCAAAAGCCTATGCTTTTCTAATATGTAAAAAATTTCAAAAAAATTCTACTGAATCGTATCAAGTATACTATGCTATTAACATAAGGCAAATTTATATGGATGGCAAATACTGGTCTTAATACTTAAGAATAAATCTACTAACTATGTAAAAATAACAGCTAATAAATGCCAGTTAATCAATTATTCTGTGAGGAAAAGTTCTTGGTGATTGGAAAAGTGCTGAGGTCCTGTATTCTGAATTAGGGGCAAAGTATAAGAGACAACTTTGAGTAAAGCTGATTTCCTTTGATTTTCTGAACTTTTAGTATTCATTTAGCATACAAAATACGATATTTATGATACCTATTTTTGAACCGATTAAAAGGCTATGTAAGTATTGTTTATCCTTATATTGAAAAGTTGCAGTGAATAGTTTAAGCCTTTTGCTTATTTCAGTGTACCCCTGTAACTGCACTTCCTGATGTGAACTTCAAAACACTGAATCTTAGAGCTGGAAAACAGTCCCATCACCAAAGCAGAAAACATGTTTGTAATAACCTTAATGGAGTCTGGATCTAACATAATAACACATTATTATCATTTATACTAGAAAACTTGATTACTAGAGTGTGTTAAGATATGACCAAGCTTTAACAATACAAAATTAAAACAGTACAATAATATAAAACTCAGGTAAAAATGCTAATCTTATGATGTCAGCAAATTAAATGTAGTCACATTTCAAATCCTACCAAATCTCTTAGGTACTATAATTGCACCATAATTACTAATACAGACAGAAAACTGGTTAATGAGGATCCCAATGTTAGAGAAGCCTTAGAGAAAATTAGAGAAACTGAAAAACTACAAATCTAAGTAGTTATTTCACTTGGAAGTGAAGTTATATAACCAATTTATACATTTTATAGAACTTAACTGAAAAGGTAGTGTTTATAGGTCACCTGACTAGTGGAACTTACACAATATTTATAGCTGCATTATTTGGGCTATTCTTTAAACTCTTCAATTTATCTATATTACATATATTTAAGGAAAGATTTTATACCTACTAAACCTATGACTCTTCTTAGTTTGGGGATAGATAAATACAAAGATGAAAAAGACATAGTTTCTATACATCTAGTCTATTATTATACCTTTTAAAGCCTTTTCATATAACATATTTAATCACAATATAGAAAATATAATAAGCCAGAATAGTGCGGGGTATGCAGTAAAGGCTTAACAAATGCTAACTACAATTGAATGGAGCTATGGTAAGGTCAAGAAATAAATAGTATATTATGGTTAATCAAATATGCTGATCATATTTGCTAGAGAATTACTACATATGATTTACAAAGATTATCAACATTCAGAGAATTGGAAAGCTTTTTCTTTTAACCTGAAGCCATGTTTAATCAACTTTAAACTTTCTCTTTTACTTATTCAGACTGCATCCCAGGATTTTAGGGTCATTACTATAGATATGATTCTGCTGTTGTTTTGGTAGGGCGGCTAATTTATACAACTTTATAACTGATGAATACTAAGTATCAGTAAAAATTTACTGTGATTAGACAAATGCTCCCACCTGAATCTGGACAAATACCAATACATGCTCTGAAAAGGAAGAAATATTCTTTTGCCTTCTTCAAATCACTCAAAGAAATTAGAGATTATTGATTAAAGTTGCTCTACCTATTAGAGGCCCTGGGTAGCTGTTATAAAAACATATTCAGTTTTCATAGGTAAAAAAGGCAATGATTTATTAAATCAAAGAAAATGGATGCTAAAAATAGACATGAGGGTTTTTACTTGTTTCTTTTGCCCCGAGTTTCCACTTGTGCCACCTTTTGAGACCATGTTACTCACAGTAAATTCCAACATGTAACAAATCTACCTGCATGGAATGAGAACTAAGTTATTTTTGCTTTACCCGCTGAAACCCCCTTTCCTTCTGAAAGACATGGATTCAACGTCTGGCGCATTAGAGCCTCAAACTTTACACACTAGTATAGTGTACATTTCCTCATTTTTTACATATTGAGGCAGATTTAAAAGATATTTATTTGTTGAGCATATTAAAACACTGTCACTTGATAGAGGAATCCTTCCAGCACCCGTGATATTTCCGACCTATTTCTATATGCATTTTATAACATATAATTTAGTGCTATATTTAAAAGTATACGATTTTATCCTGTATGTATGTACTTCTGTTAGCTTGGATTCTTTAATTGTAGTTTTTCTACTTACTAAATTGAATGTTATGGCATAAAAAAATTATCTAGAATATGTTTCACTGTTATTTCTATACTTAAGAAAAAACCATATTCATTAGGTTATAAGCCCAAAAGGTAAAGGATTTGATCAAGTGCACTGAGTATTAACTTTAAAAAGAACTACCATCTACTTGTGTTTTGTTTTCAAGTACTGGTTCCAAATCATAGGGTGACCAATTATACTGGTTCTCTTAGTTTAGAATAGTGGGAAGAGAGAGTAACGGAACAGAAACCTAGATCTTTTATAAGTTCCAGTGGCAACATATAGTTACTATGAGAACCTAAAGTTATTCAAAGGAGAGGTCCCACTTGCCATTATATAAGTCCTTTATTTCTACTCCCTCACCAATGAAATAAGACCCAGTTGTATGTGTGTGTGTATGTGAGAGAGAGAGAGGGAGGGAATAAGCATTCATATTTTTATGAATTCATATTACTGTGCTAACCATCTTCTCTGGGTGCAACATTTTTTTCACTAGGGATTCTTGTTGCTTAGTTTGTGTGGTGACAGACATGATACCTTAGACCTGGTTATCCGAATAATCATCTTAGGAGAACAGTGCCACATGAAGAAAAAAATCTTACATCTTTCATTAAATATATAAATTCAACCTAAAAGAAAATGAGGAGGCATGCTTTCCTTGTGATGCTAACTACTGTTAACTTTATCCTTCTAAAAGTGTTAGCAGCATTATGGTAAATTACTCAACATTCTGTCAGGAAAACTGAAGCAGTATTGAACAATTACAGTGTTGGGTTCCATTTCAATGGCTCCTTTCGAGAACTAAGGCAAATTAGCTCAAGAATCACTATTTCTACACTCTCCTTCTTTTGGCTTTAAGTGGCTTTTGAAGGGAGTATCCCCAGATGAGAAACTTCCAACACTCCTGCAGAGATGACCTGCTTGAAGAACTGGCTGCCTGATTAACTATTAACTGCTCTCAATAGGATTAGATAATTAAGGACATTGATGACCATTAATTAGGAGGAGGGCACATTAATTTGTCACTGGATAGGGCCCTTACAATGATTTATAGGTTAGTGCTACTTGCAAATGTGAAGGGAAAGAGAAAAAGAGAGAGAACCATTAAGTTACCTTATCAAGTGGCCAGCTAAAGAGGGCAGAGGGTCAAAAAAGGGCCAGAATGGTCACTTAAGGGTGAAGTCCCAAACACCAAAGCAGTGCCAAGCCACATTGACCATCATTTGGTGATGAAGTTAAAAATATGCTAATTTATTGGTGGCAATTCTCTCTTTTTATGGTTTCAAGCAGTTAAGACAAGTGGCCTGCTTAAGAGCTTTTCATTTGAAAAGAGATTAAACAAAATGGTTTGTCAAGGCTGCTTGGCTGTTTTATGTCTTTGTTAAAAAAAAAAAAATTGCACCGACTATACTGATAACTATCACATCACCCAAAAGCGATCTCTCTCTCTTCTGAGCATTTATTTCGTTAATAAATATGTCAACTTTAATTGCTTAATAGTGCTATGTTCATTTGCTCTTTAGCAAGATTAAGTTGAAATAAATCTTTTGTACTACTCCTTTCTGTCACTATTGATGGCATAAAAGTCACAAAAAATGTTTAAGTTTCTGTAGAAAATTTACTTAAAGACACTAGTGTAAATTATACTTTGTTTTATTCAGCACAGAAAGCAGAATGATGATTTCACGAATAGTAAAGAAACCTGCTTTTAGAATGTAGATAAGAATCCTCTATTCTTCGGCATACACAATTGTGGGTATCATTCACATTCCACACATAAATAAGCACAGTTCATTAACATGTAATTAAATATGCTTTTGAATGCCTTGGAAATATGCATATGATACTTACCATGTAAGTTTGGAGCTTACTTTTTAACAGACATTTAAAAGAAAATCATTTTTGCTGTACTCTTCTGATATACCATTAGAATAAAAGACAAAAAAGAATAGTCTAACATAAATTATTCTGTTACAGCCAAAGGACTTAAAAATGTTTAGCATGAAATATCACCTATGAACTGCATTAAAGTAAAAAAAGAGAGACAGACACTTTTACCTCAAGACTGTGAACTCAAACATAAAAATTCTCTCTTACCTCAATGGTGAACAGCTTCTTTTTTAATTTAAAAGCTAAGTCTTTGACATCTGATATATCATAAATCAAGTTATTAAGTCGAGGAATCTGCCGTATATGAATAAGACCTTGTGGAAAGGAAATGAAAAGAAAAAAATTCAAACACGCTGTCATTGGATGCATTAAATTCAAGAGTCTTACAGCAGAATTCTGTAAATTTACACACAAGCATCCTCCCCCTTTTAAAACTGGAGCTTACTACCAGGAGCAATGAAGCAAATGGTGTGATTATACTCAAGTAATCAGGCAGAATAAGATAAACAGAAATCCTTGTGCGAGGAAAACTAATTGCACTTTGGTAGAGAAGTACAGATGTAAAGAGGGATCTTAGTACTTGTCAAAACTACAGCTGGCTTGTCTGTGATTTTCTCTTGTATTTACAGTAAGCAAATATGGCTATCACCTTGCATGCTGCCCACGGCACCACTGAGTGATCTTTATTTTATTAAATGCACCAGTAAGCAGCCAGCAAAACAAGGCTTATGGGTTACTGATCATCAGTGAAGCACTAATGAAAAGTATTTCATTTTATTCACCTTATTAATGACTTGAACAAACCACTGAAGAAAACTACATTTCAGAGCACACTCTAGGATCAAACATTAACCCCCACGCCATCCCAAGACACTCATTTCTGTGGCATGTCAGACCTTCATGGAGCTGTTATAAGCTTTGTAACAGTGCTAGGTAAACCGTGAGCTTTGGCCTCTTGTCAGTAGAAACACTTGCTAATTTTTTCTGACAAGGGCACTGGATGGTTTTTGTGCAGCTTAATGCAGTTTCTGACTAAACTCAGGGTCATTTGCCACAGATGAAGACATGGAAGATTCTTCAATGCATCTCTCTGCCTGACTCAGCCCACATTTAAAAATCACCATTCCAAAGACATTGATCCCTCAACATGGGGAAGAAGGCAAAGCCAGATTTGAACAAATTAGATAAATCTTATTTATGTAACTGCTTCTCAAGTACAATATATATAGTTTTGTGTGTGTGTGTATTTGGATGCTTAATAATGTATTGTTGTTAGTTTAAAAAGGTCAACCTCCATTAGAAACGGCTTCTTCAAAAATATCACTAAAATATCTGACAATTTTTTAAACTTAAGAAAATGCAAAAGGTGTTATTAAGAAGATAGCTTTTACATACAAATTAAAAATATCCCACATGGAGTTTTTTAGTAAAATATATTAGAAATAATCACACCATACATTGGCACATCTCGATTTTAACCTTGTTAAGTGTTTGTTTAGCTAACTATTAAATCAGGAGGCTTTACAGAATGAATCAGTGATTCTCAGGTCCTTCTTATTAATAGAAACTTTACTGATCATCAGAACTACCCACTAATCTGTGGGAAAAAAAATAATCAGTCCAGAGAGTACAGTACAAAAAAATTAAAGCTTTTCAATCCTTGAAATATTTCAATCAAAATAATATTTTTTGAATATAAAATATCATTTTATATTATACTAAACTTATAAAATCTTAGTACTTATAAAAGATATTCAGTTATAACTTATAAAGGTAATGTTTAACTTGAGTTGTTTTAAAAGAAAATGTAAACAATAAAGTATTTTATCCAGTTATAAGATACTTAAGTCCTGGAGCTATAAAGTGCAGCATGGTGACTATACAATACCATATCATATATTTAAAAGTTGCCAAAAGAGTAAATCTTAAAATTCTCACTAATAGAGAAAAAAAGGTGTAACTAGTGTGGTAATGGATGTAACTAAAATTATTGTGGTAATTTCTTAGTATATACATAACACTATGCTCTATATCTAAAACTAATACAATATTATACATCAATTACAGCTTAATATAAATTTTAGAAAAAGCAAGGGAAATAGTTAAATCTGAACAGTTCTCTTTCTATCAAAGTAAACAGTAACATAGTAAATGAATGATACAGAGGGTTAATCTGGGCTGATACCACACGCGCTCTTATGCAATGATTATGAGGTAAATTATTTTACATACTTTGGGTTCATAGTTTATATTTTCTAGCCTTTTAAAAAATACTTGACTATTAGTATGTGCTATTTCATTATTTTTTAAAAAGTTTTATGTCAACTCTTCAAAGCACTGGTGGTTATAAGTATCTTAGAATTTTTTATTTGATAGACTCTAGAAATTGCCACAGTCCTATGATCACAATCTTACACGATCTTGTAGCAGGCTTCAAATAAGGTATTCAGTCTTTAGACTAAGATGTCCGTGGAAGTTAGCAGTTCCACAATAATAATAGAAATAATTAGTATTTACTCAGAAAAAGAAAACAGGTAAAAATCTGTTATTAACCACACTCTATATTCAGTTTAGAGCTAAGATAAGAATAATTACTAAACTTATCCTATTTCAACAGTTCTATATAGAAACTTTTATTTTAAAAAAATCCCCAAATTAACCAAATGGCTAAAACACTATTAATATCTTCAAAAAATAAAAGTAAAAAGCCTGGTTAATTGACCAGTGTTTATGCTAGGGTAGTAATACTTTAAAATTTGCTCATAACTCCAGCAACAAAATGAACAAAGTCCAAATATAATAAAAGATGTTCACTTTCTGAAAATGTGACTGACTGGGACTTTTTAACTATATTACCATATGAATTTTATATATCATACAGTTAAGCTTTGTAAAGTATAAACCACTATACATAGCTGTTATTATAATTAATATAATATTTATTTCTAATATTAATAAGTGTGACTGATTTCACAGCAACTTTAGGTACAAAATGTACCTCTGACTGAGCCATGCCTTAGTACCTGGGTTTGACACTTTTCAAATAGTTACCATGGTTCATAGAGTTAATGTAGCTTGGTGACAAACTGCCATAAAAAACTGGCCAGGAAGGAAAAACATTTAACAGATTTATTATAAAATAAAATTCATGTTACATGACAGTAGATATTTGTCCAGATTCTTTCAGGCAACAAGAACAGGCCCCTTTCACTCTTAATGGTGTTGCTTACCATGATAATCCTTATATAATGGGTTGGTTTCTTTCTCAGAACCAATA
This sequence comes from Odocoileus virginianus, assembly GCF_023699985.2. Classification (NCBI taxonomy): domain Eukaryota; kingdom Metazoa; phylum Chordata; class Mammalia; order Artiodactyla; family Cervidae; genus Odocoileus; species Odocoileus virginianus. The sequence continues at coordinate 26,447,085 of NC_069683.1, forward strand.
AATGATTCCAGACCAACTACTGTATCTGACAAGTTTGTAACACGAGCAATAACTGCTTTATTCTGTAAAACAAAGAAACAAAACACTCATGTTATATTTAAAATATACCATCTAGGCAATGTCCTTATGCCATCTCAACGACAAATTGTAGAGAACACATACTATCAACACAGAGAAATAACTTAAAAGTTAAAGCTAACAAGGGCAGCAAACTGGATGAAAAATAAGCCCTTGATTGAAAATTCCAGCCCATGAAGGTATGCTATTCTAATTTGAAGAGTGAGGGGGAGTACCTTAGTTTTTGTAGAAAAGGTCAAGTACTTTTTCTCTTGTCTTAAAGAGGCAAAGCTACCTTTATTTTCACATACTATTATTTTTCAAATTACCCATTGTCCATTGAGAAATCTGATAAACACTAGGATTCAGAAGCAGTATACAGTAAATAGAATATGGAAGACAAGATCCCACAATCATCTGTCAGCTGGGACCAGGTCCCAGCCCTATAACAGCTGAGGTCCTCTGTTACCATGAAACATGGAAGGGTCTGCAGCATGACCAGCTCTGGAGTCTTCCATTCTTTCTTTCCAGATGCTGCTATTTGGCTCTGGGGCAACAATAAAGGCAAAGAAAAGGTGCTAGACGACCAGCACTAGACTAGTAGCCTCCCTATTTCTTCCCAACACAATCAGACCTGAACCAAAAGAACTGCTCAACAATACATTATAAAATATAGTGTACATAATGTACATTATGTACACAGTGTATACAATGTAATATAAAAATACATCACATTTTAAATATCAATATGTCTAAAATACCCAGAATTTCAAGGCTATAACAAATATAACAACTAAAAATACAACCATTTAATACTCTTCAGGTTTGCTTGAATCATTTTATTTTATATAATTCAGTCTGCCTTATAACCCTTGATAGGGTGATAGGTTAGTAAATTATTTTAAAGGTTAGAAAAAAACATTTTTAGAAAAATGTTTCATCTGGAGATCTAGATACGTTGAAAAAAATTGTTGCTTATAAAATTTTGATAACTTTGAAACTCCTATTTTATACACTGGTAATGTCTACCATTTTAAAATTAATCTTTTGAAGAAGGATGGGAAATGTAAAACAGTTGAGACAACTTACAGTCTGATACTATATCCCTGTAGAAGAAAAGTCCAAATATAATCATATGTTCACTTTCTAAAATGTGATTGACAATTGAGCTTATGGGTATTCCCTTGTTTCTTAAGTCCTCTTAACAAAGACTACGTAAGAATGAAAAATAAAAGAGGGCTGGTCAATGTTGCCTGGTTTGAAATACATAGCAATCTGTCACTAAATATTATGCTAAAGTGACTAGTTAACTCACATCTAGGGCAGTACTTTGAAATTCCTCTGTAGGTAGAAATGTATATTATAAAAAGAATATTACAGCCTTTGAATTAGAACTCTTAAAAGGAAGCAGCAAAAATAATTATCCTTAATTGTCTTTAATACTTTCAATCACAGGGGCACCAAGTATAGAAAAACAAACATCATTTGGAAATGCTTATTTTTTTTCAAGGCAATTTTTCATTCAATGGTGAGAAAATAATCCAGATTGATCCCTTACTTTCAGTTCTATGCCACAGGGGATGGTCCTACTCCAGGAATAACAGGGGTTTCAGAGGCCATAAACACGCTCCTCTCAATATTTCTTTAGCCAAAGACCATTATATCAAACTCATCCAGGTTGGGTTTCAGCCAGTTATTCTTCACCCAAACAAAAATGTCTGCCAGACATTCCAACAGCTGGGAGACAGTTCACAATGAGTCAACTTGAAAATGATTCATTGTGCTGAGTACTGAACAATGTTGGGGTGGGGGTGGGGTAAGGCTGAGTTGGTTGTAGAGGGTGAGAACAAGTGGGAGAAGAATAACCATGTGGTTCTCCCATTAAGAAGGATCTTAGATAACAACCAGCAGACTCTTATCATTTCATTTTTAGGATAAACTCAACTGGGAAGAGTACTCCTGTCATGGACCCTCAGATGAACAAGCACTTATAAAGGCTACTGACAATATTTCTTAATCAAAAAGGTCAGATTTCCTTTTATCTATACTAGAAGACTAAGCCTTTGTATCTAAATAGCTGAAGCTAAAATGATAAAAGTCAATTTCTGTTGGAATTCAACTATTAGGATTTCAGTGATAGAAACTGGGGCTTTCTTAATGATATGAATAATAGAAATTGTAAGGTTTAAGGATGGATTTAGCCTTCCATTCTAGTAGGATATAAGCAAGGTCCTGCATATTTAAATGGTCAACTTGACATTTGTTATTTCAAAGAGGATTTCTTTCCTTACTTTAACCTTAAAACTTACTAAATAAACTACTTCTACTGTAACATTTGTCTACATTGTAAGTCTTTTTAAGAAAATCTGTGGGGGATTAAAACAATCAATTGTCTACTTTGCAGAGGAAAACTAATGAATTAATATAAAATATAAAGATAGCCTAGATTTTAAAATCTCAGAAACTCATTCATATATTTCATTTATTATGCTTCTAAGTTCCATAGATTTACATCAGTTATAAACTACAAATTAAATTCTATCTTAAAAGCTTCTATGAAGTATCAGAACAAGAATAAACTTTTTAATATTACCATAAAATAAGTTACATTTAACAGTGACTTTACTGCTTTCTGCACAGCAATTTTGGAAAACAGTTTATGTAATATGGCAAACGAGATTAATTGTGAAAGTTCTATGGAATTTGAAAAATGTCCATAAAATAAAAAGCACAAGAAATTACATGAAAATAACATCTAAGTTTCTGAATGAGATAAAACTTTATCTTAATTATAAACTCATTTCAGTCTTCCAGTTATTTGGAAGAGCATAAAAGATATTTGAGCGTATAAATGTACTTACTTTTCAAAAGTTCAAATAGTGTTGAAGTTACTTCTTTACCTCCAAGGTTCACAGGGAGTGTGGTATATTGATGTAATCATATCTTAAAACTACTCTTGTCAAAAGGTCTTTCAAATCATAACATGAATACTAAATGGTCTTTTAGATAAAGGTAGGTAAATTTATTTAAAAGAATCTAAAATCAACTGCTTTTAAAAACCCTTAAAAGCATAATAATAACAATTCACTCTAGGAAGAACACACTATGGATAATAAATTGCCTTATTATAACCCGAAACATTCAGACAGCTTTAGCATAATGATTTTAGCAGAGATCTTGAAACTAGAACTTCTATATTCTCCTATTAAAAGATTCTAAGTGTTTTTATGTTACTAGCTAAGATGTGAAGCCTTTTTGGTACAGTATATGTATATATTTAGAAATGGAGAAGTAAAGGTATTTGTGCATCCCTTACTTAGACATAAATTGTGAATAATTTTTGTATTAATTTTGAAGTTAACACAATATAGTTGCCAGTAAGGAACATCTGAAGAAGGATATTTGGAACTCAGAAGTATGAGTAAATTAATTGCTACACTGCATGCATGGCATAATGATATCACCCACATATATACAATGATACTGCCACCCCTCCTACTTGCCCATCTGGATGAGAAAATCTAGGATGACTCAAAAATCTTTCTTACACTAGACAAATCTCCCCTTCAGTCCTGGGTGAAAGTTGTCAGCTCTGGATAGTAGCCAAGACATGACTAGGAGGGAAGCCAGAAGAGAAGAGAGCCAGGGTCCAGGAGTTTTAAGAGTTTGCTGGCAATCTCAAATAGCATTGTGTTAAGTTACAAAAAAGGTTCTTAAAAACTTTCTGTTGCAATGTAATTTCTTAATTACTGAAATCTAAATTATGTCAAATGATGTTGCAGATAAAAAAGGCACACCAGAATGCCCAGTTGACTACCTTCTTACTCCAATTTTAATTTCACAGAAAAACTTTACAGAGTTTTTGTTTTGATTGTTTCTTGTTTGGTTTTATAGAATGTTTCCTATTTGCTTGTATAGAATGGGAACCTCTTTTTATTAGGAATCGCCAAATCCATTAAATGGATTTTAAATAAAGGAAGGTTAGTTTAACGCTCTTTTAATTCAAAGCTCATAAAGTCAAAATCATGAACTTTGTTTTGTTAAGAAATAAAAATTCAACTACTGCCATCAAAAGCTCCCTTCATTTTCTAATAAAAATAGCTGAGATACTTATTCAGAGTAACCAAGTAACAGTCAGACTATATCAAACCCAAAGTGTTTCCCTCCTTACTGGGACCTAATTACCTCAGCAACATAAAAGAGATAGTTTGCACCAATACAAAATATACTTCCAGGAAAGATTTTAACAAGAAAGTTAAAAAGTAATTAACTAATCACTTAATTATCAAGAAGCCTGAAAGGAATAAATCAACTGCCATAAAGCATTTATGCAATGCCTCAAATTAGAATAAGTTCTTGGGTTACTCAAATGAGAAAGAGAGAAAACACACTATATGAAGGACAGAGCTCCATTCAAGTATGGCACACATCAGATTTGGGACTCCAACAGCACAAAAGCACTATTAAGTTAATACTGAAGCTAAAATAGAAATATTTATGCTACTTTATGATTGACCCTACCAGGCGACATGATGTGTGTGTCTATTGTGGGGAGGGAATCACTACAAGAAAAGCAAGTATTTTACTTAACTGCTCAAGTTATAATAACATATCCTGAAAAACAATATTAGAAACACAAACATGCTACAACTCATAACATTTTCGTGGTCATGTAATTAAAAAAAAACAAACAAGCTTGAATGAAAGGATAAACCTAGGGATATTTAACGAGGTATTTGTTTTCCCATGCTTATTAAGTTCTCCATTCAACTGAAATCAAACTTATGAAATAATAAAATTAAAACAGTTATACAGTTTGTAGCTTTTTACATGCCTTCCCTCACCTTCCCCAGACTTGCCACTTACTTCTATGGATTAGATTATTATTTGATAAAAAAAAATTGACAGTGGGGAAATAGCTGTATTCATAATTATTTTGGGTTTAAGAAAGAATATAATTTTATTAAAAAGTATGATAATACATAGTAATATTAATCTCTTAGTGAGGGTATTAAATTAAGCTTTTACAGATTTAATATTGAACTTTACTCAAAGTCACACAGTTAATTTTAAAATATGGAGGGGCTTTTGTAAATTAAAACATTCTAACTGCAACATTTTCTTGGTACTACTGTATACCAATATTCATGTAGGGAAATCATAAAACAAACATATTTTGGCTCCTTTTTCTAATGCTTAAAACATATCCACAAAGTAGCTAACCTCAAGGGCAAAAGAAACTGCTGAGTATGATGCCAAATTTTACTAAGATTAAGCAATGGAGTCATATTTTGGATATTTTCTATGTGATCAAATACTAATATTCTAAATTTTGATGTGAAATTGCTGGCTTAAAACTGAAGCATTTTTAACATAACACATGATATTATTTTCAGAAATATTATTTCCATGTACATTGGTCTCAAATAAATACTACATGCTTTTGCAGAACATTTGTTTACATCAGTTTTATTTTTTAGTATGCTATTATGAAACATTAAAAAAAGTATGCATTCTGAAAACCCTTATAAATGGACTGAACAAAATACTGTAATGAATAGGCTGAACAGTTAATGGCACAATATTCAAAATTAATTTTAGTTTTAATAAACTATATATCATCTAGCTTCATATTATAGAAATTATTCAGATGGAAATTTGCTTGTATTGTTAAATCCTTTATGAGTAACTTCCTAAGTCAGAAGTTTTTTGCTCACTACTTTACACGTGAAACCCTTAAAATGCAATTCGCGGATGTCCAAAGGCTCACACCCTGCCTGGAAAAACAATTGCTGATATCCAAATATCAAACAGAGCCTCCAGCTGATGTGTGGGATGCAGTAGTAGGTTAAAGATACTAAAGTTTAAAATCAGCTTAGAATAATCCCATATTGAGTATAAAATTATAGCCTGTCATCAGGAACAGACTGACAGAGCCAGGTCCAGATGGGAGACTGGCTGGGAAAAAAGCTGAGGCAGGTGGGAAAGTGATGGGAACCTGACGGAAGACAGGACTACTCCCTCTGCTGGTAAGGTTCTCACCTGCTTGGATTTGTAACTAATGACTAGCTTTCCTTTAATTATTTAAGATAAAACCAATAAATTATGAAAGGTGTGTCTTTTTTTTAGTTGGCTGTTTTGTACTTGTACATTTTCAAACTCATGGTATCCTATTTTTTTCACCAGATTAATTTCTCAGAGATGTAAGAATCCAATGTTTCACTAGGAGGTCCAATTATTTACCTTATAATTTAATTGCAATATAAGGATAAACAAATACAGCACTGCTTTTATAGTCCATCTTTAAAAATTAAAAATGCACTTGATTTATGTTTATTGACATATAAACCTTCTGGGAGGAAAAAAAAATTCTTGGGCTACAGACTTCACAATCTCTTTCTCAGGCACTGCATAATGCCCTGTAATGAAATAATATAGAAATGAACCATATAAATCAACTATACAGGGAACAAGGAAACAGCATGTCACAGCAAAACAGCATACATGTACAGCGCCAAACCTATCTGATAATCTAATGATCTGAGTTTACAGATACTATGTACTAATATGTTAAGAAATTAAGAACTAATGTTTACACAAACATTTTGTTAAATTTTACAGAAAAATTATTCAATGTTTGATTTTCAATGTAAGTTAATAGCTGCAGCAAAAACATTTAGTAAAAACCTGTTCTAAGATTTTGGCCTACAACCAGAAGCTCCCAGAACAGGAGGGATCAGCTTTTTCACCCACTGTTCTCATCTGAATCCTGGCTTAAAAGCTATTCCAGCTCCCAGCTTTCCAGAAGGCTCCATCCCAGGAATCCCTGCCTGCCATTTGGTTTGCTGATTTTAATCTCTCAGGACTTTCTTACAGTGGCTCTACTATGCTGAACTGGCACTTGCTTCTAGAAGTGAGTTATTATTAAACCTGTAGGTCAATTGTGGCACTAACAACTCTTTGGAAGCTTTCAGCCACAGTGTACAATTTGCTAGTCTAATTAAATATTAATTCTAAGTGTTACATTTTGTGGCTAAGAGCTTTTATTTTCCATCATCAACCTGGAAGAGAGAGAGGTTACAAGGCTAATTTAATCTCTCCCCCTGTCCTCCCCAACATTAAAGATTAACTACATAGGGTGCGAAAACATTATTAAAGAAGCAGGAAATCTTTATATAGTAATAATAATGCAATTAACAGCAAAGGGCTAAAATATAATGTTTAGGATATAATATATGACCTGGTACTTAAACAGCTTTAAATTATAATTTGTTACAAGCATGTTTTGTCTCAATATTAAGAAATAAGTATCACCCTTCTTTTGAAGACAGTAATCTTTCTTTAAGGGAAGGTATGCATGCAAGTATTTAAGTAGGAATATTTCAAGACTTGCATTTTCTCACAGGTATTTTTCAGAAAGCTTGTAACACTAAAGATAAAAACCTTAGTAATTCTATTTGTAAAATAAATACAAAATTAAATAAAGTTGTACTTCTTTCTGTATACAAAAAAAAGTGATGTAGTAGAGTAAGAGTCTATAATAAAAATAATGTTAGGGATCCTTCCCTTTTTTCCCTTCCACCATGTTCAAGGAGACAAAATGCAGAGTCCCTTTCCGATTCTGCGCCCAGAACAGTTGTGTCCACGCCTGGACACTGGGCATTATAAAGACTATGCAGTCCAGCAGCCAAAGATTCCATATGCCTGAACAGATGACTCAATCTCCATACTGTGATGAGATATTTCACTATTTCTATCATTGATATATTTGAAAATTTTGACTCTAAATAGTACTTTAATGACCATCACCACCATAAAGTACTATGGTATGAATTGTTATATGAACCAAAACTTCATAAAGTAATTTCAGGCAAAGCAAAAAAGTCTTTAAAACCAAAATTATTTTTCATTATATGCCTTATTGAATATGCTTTGGTTAATTATAATAAGAGGCTTCTAAATGACTGTTTTTTTTCTTTTGAAGATACATATGAATCTTACTAGAATTTTAAGTATGCTGTCCTTATTTAATATGCATATTAATATTAAGACCAAATGGCAGATATACTGCTCCTAATCCTCTATATAGACAGAAACTAATAAGCAATTTGGAGTTTATCTATGTAAAAACTTTCAAACATTCTTGATCAAGAAAGTAAATTACATGTGCATGTATAATGCATACAAGCTAAGATTTGATTTAAAAATTAATCAGATACTACATTGTACAATATAAAATATGAGCTATAAAAATCTGTAAACCCAAGTGTATATATAGGAGTACTTGAAACACAGTTCTGTTATTTGTTATTGTACAAAAAATAACAGACTCTGCTTACAACCCAACCAAACTTGTATGAAGGTACTAAATTTTCAAAGACTGGACATACATGGTATAAAATTAAAATGAATTTAACATGATTCATTTCATTTAAAAAATTATTTCTATTTAAACTTTTAAAATATTAATTTCTTACAAACTATATCAGACCAGTTGAGAAGGTCTAGAAAAATAAAGGCAGATTCTTAGTTGAGAGTATGAAAATCTGTTACCCAGAAAACCTGACTTTATCCTTTAGTAACTGATAGTCATGATCAAGAGATTAAATCTGTAATTTTCATCCTTAAATATTCTTAATAAACTGCATCTAAAAAAGACCATTTCAAATAATAATTCTCCTTAATAAAGTACATTTAAAAAGACCATTAAAAATAGATTAAATTATATGGCAGAAGGTGTTGTTATGCCTTTCTATAATGATGCTCATAGCAACAATTACATAAAAATATTTTCCAAAATTTTATATTTTTAAACTCACAAGAGTCTGTTATTCCCTTACCATACAATTATTCTTAGTTTGCTTTAAGAATAAAAGATTTCACACTGAGGGAAATTCACAAGGTCACTGGGGTCCACATTTCATAATCCCATATTAACAGTTAGTTCGAAAGTTGTCCATTGCTTGACTTAGAGTTTAGTTGCTAAAATACTCAGCATGAACACAAAAGTTTATGGATGTGAAAATGTCTGTTCTGAATTTCTCTACACTGCAACATACTGTATGATTCACTTCAGTGGGTTCAAAGTTTTAATATATTGATATTTGAAAATATATCAATTAAAATAACATACTAAATAAAACTCCACTCAATTTTCAAGAGATATATAACAAGGGCCTTTTCTTTCTGCTTTTCTTCAGAAAAAGAATTTTCCTTGGTTTAAGCAAAATAGTGTCAGTGATAGTTTTCTGCAGTGACTTAGCTGGGGGTGGGGTAAGGGGAGGGAAATCCACAGATCAAATTGTTGGAAAATAATGGCTATATGATAGAAACTGAATAGGCTATTACTGACCAAGTGCCAATGATGACCAATAAAAATATATTGCAGGCCAGCTTCAAACCTGAAATCTGCTCTGAATAAATGAAAGTTTAAGTAGTTTACCAACTAATGTTCAATAGCAAATACATTAAATACTTGCAATACTAAGAATTATGATAGAATGAGAAAATCTTATTTCATATTTTATCTCAGTAATGTCAAGGAAGTTTTCATTCCTGCATTATCATAGTTAAGGAGAAATTTATTGGGTTGTTTATATTTAACAATTCCTTGGAAGTGTAGATTGTGACAGCTTGAATAGATTAGCAGTGATGAAAAGTAAATTTTCTTTTTGAAAGGAAAGCTGTGAGAAAGGTATAGAAAAATAACCTCTCCTATTTTAATTACAACTGTAAGTACTTTGATATTTATTTCCTGACAGTTTCAGGTAAAAGTAATTTCAATCAATAAAAAATACAACTCAAGAACAACCTGTCACAGATTGTGAAAATAAAATGCATAAGCTAGGGGAAATTTATTTTCTTTTCACATCATCAGTATAGTCAAAATAAGGCATGAACCTAAGTATCTATCTCCAAAAAGGATAAATGTTATTGGTCACCATTTTTCTTAAGCAGAACTTTCACTGGGAAATAAAAATAATATTAATTTAAAAGGCACAAAATATTTGTATAATTTGGAAATGGACAACAAATTTCGCTACTAGTAAGCCAGCTCTCACATTACAGTTTCATATCTTGCTAGATACGGAAATCAAACAGTATTCTACAGCTTCAAAATTATAATTGTTTAAAAAAAAAACCTCATTAAAAAATTTCGAAAGGTGTACAAACATTCGTGTTTCTAACAGTAAATGGAAAAAAAAAACACAGCAGAATGTTTAATGTAGCTGAAATGTAACAACCTTTAATGTGGAAATTTATACTTAAGCTTTTCAAAGATGAAATAATATTCTCTTACTTAAGATAATAGGAGGGAAGAGTTTCAAGGTAGGGTTTTAATCACTTCGCTTAGATGTAACCTTTCCTCTTTCTTTCTCAATCCACGACAACCTTCACTCGACAACAGAGTTTTGAACAGTTGAGTTGTGAGAATGTGAGCAGCTGCTGTTATTATAACTAAAGGTCTGTCTACTGCTTGAGTCTGAGAGACCACATGTTCGGCTGTCCTCTCATCTTGCCATCCTCACCAATTAACTATTAACATGGAGGGCTGTACACATGCTCTTGGGGGCTCTTTAACAGGCTTCTTGGCGAGTGGAGCAGCTACACAGCAGGGATCTGGGAACCGAGTAACGCTGGAATACAGGGGAGCCGTCCGTAGCTTTACTCCTTCTAACGACACTTTACTCCACAGTTCAGTGTAACAAAGTCTGTATTTAACTTGGCCATTTTCACATACATTTTTAATAAAGTGTCTTTGGGTAGATAATAAAACGATATTCTAGCAAGACACAATATGAGTAGTAACACTACTTCACAGGGAAAACTGTTTAGGACTATACATGTATATATATTTTAAGTCAATCATACTTTATTTGATGAATAATTTTAGTGTTTTCAGCTAACAGATATTTAGAATTCATTTTTATGCATTTGTTTTAATGTATGCTTGCTATTTCCTGTGCTGTGATGAAAATACTCTTTAACCCAAAGGAAATAGGTCAAAGTTGTGAGGCGGAAAACAAAGTAGTTCAAATACAATTCTTTTTCACTCTACTTGCAAAAGTCTTATCATAACAAGTTAAAATCAGTTTTGAATCTATGTCATTATTTTCCCTATTTTAACTTTTCCCCCTCTTTGTAATTTCCTTAACTATGTGTTCCTTCTCTACAATGAAATTAAACATGGGAAGCATGCCAAAAGTACAATAAAGGGTAACTAATCATTACTGTACAAGTCTGACAGAATGCTAATAACTAAAGTAAGAACACTGATTGGCTGTTTTTCCAGTCTATGAGGAGTAGATATTTAATATATTTTTAATCTAGTGTTACTTAACATAACATATTCAAATAAAGGTCACAATTCTGTTACCTATAGGTGTTTAATTATATGACAGTATTTCCAAGGATATCAAACTACATTTCTATTTCTTGCAAAAATCCACTTTACTATCAAATACCAAGCTCAAGCATCCAAAATACATACATATATGAATTGTCTGCTCCATCCATCCTATCTTTCACATTGAAAAAATTTCAGGAGGATGGGACCTTGCTTGTTTTATTCACTACTATATCCCCATGGATGCCTAGAATAGTACCTGCAATAAATATTTGTTGATTGAATAAGCTAAATTATTCAATCACCATTTAAAGTTTGACTTAGAGTCTTCAGGGGTGACACTGGTCATAATTGAGAGGAAGCTACTGTATGATGTTAAAAAGTCATGTTACAACAAGGGGATGTTACTAAGACTTCAGTGGCCGTCAGACGCCAGCCATGCTTCCTAACCTGTCTCGCCTGTGAGAAGATCTTGTCTGTGTCATTCATGAAAAGGGGCAGAAAGCTGAAGATGTCTGTTGCTTTGATGCACTTACATACCTTAGTTTTCGTACCCCTGATCTCTGTTCAAATTCTCAGTTTTGGAGGTCTGTTTAAGTAATAATAGTGAAGGTGACAATTGGTAACATGTAATGAGTGCCTTCCATGTGCCAGCACCGGGTCAGTCCATGTTTTTGCTAATGTTCTGAATTTTTACAAAAGAAGAAGCTGAGGCTGAGAAAGTTAGACTTGACTAAACCATATAACTAACAGGGTCTATCTCCCTCCACGGCCCAGGTCCTTTCTATCACTGAATGCTACTTTGTGCACAGTTCGCTTCTTAATTTTGGCCCTATTTAGTACTTCATTGAACAAGCAGAATAGCATGGTAGTTGAGTATGGTCATTGAAGGGGGAACTGCTTAGATCTAAATCTTGCCATTCCACTAGTTGTATGATCTTGGGCAAGTCACTATAATTTTCGGTCCCTTGTTTCTTATTTGTAAAATGGAAATAATGACAGCACCAACAATATAGGACTAAATGATAATGATAGTAATATAAGGATTAAATAAGTTAATATTTGAAAAGATCTCAGAACTGCAACTGGCCTGTAGAAATCACTGTGTAAGTTTTTAAAAAACAAACTCAGTTTCTTGATTCTGTATATGCATATGTCTTTGATTAGCTTTGTAAGCACTTTCTATTGGCCTAAACATTGTGATTTTCCTTGCCAGTCTTTAAGAGTTAGTTTTATCCACTATTTATTACATATCATGGCTGGTTTTAGCAAACTGTTAAGTTTTACATTTTCTCCTATGTATTTCGATAAAAAAACAAAACCAAAACATGGTCAGGTGTCATGCTCAAAGAATAATTTTTTTTTAATAACGCTAGTGATATTAGGACTACAAGACTACTATATGATATCTAGGCAAAACTGTTCAGGGAAGAGACTGGTGTATTTATCACCAAAGTCTGACCATATGTCTTCCTATTTCTACTTCAAAATAGTCTCTTAACTAGTATTTAAAAATGTATAAATTACATCTTTTTCAGTAATGTAAGAATTTAAACACATCTATAAAATACCAAAATTCAAACACTGGTTAATGTTCAGACATCCAGTTCACCTTATCATCTCAACCATTGTTTAATCAGTGGTGAATACTGGATGATCTAAGGTCTTCTTATAATATTACTCCTCTTCCCTTAGACAGAGGCTAGAGAAATCACTGTCACAAATATTCACAATAGGTTTGGAAACTCTTCTCGAAATACCAAGGATGATCACTACCAAAAATGGCTTTAAAAATTTTTTTTCTTTCTCTTCTTTATTGCATAGGCACCTTTGGAATAAATTTTAAAATCACATATATTCATCTATTTATTTCCTAATTGCTTTGGTTCTTAAATTTAAGTCTTTGATTCATTCTGAATTATTTTTTGTGTATAATGTGAGGTAAGGATCCAAGTTCATTCTTTTGCCTGTAGCTAGCAAGTGGTCCAATGCCATTTGTTGAAAGGCTGTTCTCTTTCTATTGAATGGTCTTGGTGCTGTTGTTGAAAACTGGTTGAGCATAGATGCCTGGGTCTATTTCTAAACTCTCAATTCTATTCTGTTGGTTTATATGTTTATTCTTATTCAAGTACTAGACTCTTTATAGACCTCCAAATTTCAACTGTATGACCTCCAAATTTCAACTGTATCTGTTATATTTCTGTTAATTTAACTAAATGTAAAGTTCTCATGGACCCATGGAGTGTCACCAAGTATATAGTCCTTGTTTTTTTGACTTGCTTGAATATGTCATTTAAGTTCAGATATCAGTTGGAAAACAGGGATAATGCTTAACATATCCAAGGACAGGAGCCTAGCTCAGGTGAACCCTTATTTTCCTATAATATGATTCTAGAATCTGATTTTCTGGGTTCAAATTATGGTTTTTCAAGTATTTAACTTTGATCTAATTTCTTAGTTTCTCTGTACTTCAGTTTCCTTATAAGTAAAATGAAGACAACAACAGCATTTACTTAAAAATTCTATAAGAATTGTTAGGTCCTGACCGAAAGTGCTTGCTGGTTACTCTTATTGTTATATTTGCTATGTCTTAGAGAAGTAAAACAAACCTCAACACTTCTCTGCTATAATTTACTCCAAATCAAAGTGTTTTAATATGTTCATTAGAAAAGATTTAGTGATTTCAGTGATTTTGACTTTCACATTCCCTTCATTGTAGCAGATATTTCAGTTATTTCTAGTATCATGTTACAGTTTATATGTATATACACACACATTATAGTGTATATGTGTATACTGTATACACACACACACACACACACACACACACACACACACACACTCACTGTGGAAGTACTTCCAAACTCGCCATGTGAACACTCTTAGGAAAAGAATTTTTTTGAATCGATGAAGAAATCTTACAAAGACCCTTCTTTTCCTGGGGAGATTGGCTTCTCTTTCTGAGAGTGTGGCTTCAGAATAATTTTATATATATATATGTATAATTATATGAATAAGACTGGCCCCTTTCTCACCTCTTGTTCAGATATATATGTGCGTACACATATATATCTGAACAAGAGGCGAGAAAGGGACCAGTCTTATTAAGATCAGCTTCTTTCTTTTCCATTTTTTTTTACTGTGGTAAAATACATACAATGTAAAATTTATCATTTAACCATTTTAAAGTATACAGTTAAGTGGTATTAAATACATTCATAATGTGCTGCCACCACCACCAGCTATCTCCAGAACTCTTTCCATCTTCTAAAACTGAAACTCCATACCCATTTAACAATAAGTCCTCATTGTCTCCCGCCATCAGCTCCTGGCACCCACCATTCTACTTTCTGTCTCCATAATTTTGACCACTCCTTAAGCAGGTCATATAAGTAGATTCACAGTATTTATCTTTCAATGACTGACTTCTTTCACTTAACAAAATGTTCTCAATATTTACTCCTGTTGTAACACACATCAGAATTTCCTTCCTTTTTAGGGTTGAATAATGTCCTGTTGTATGGATATGCCACATTTGCCTATCCAGCTGTCAGTGAATAGTCAGGCTGCTTCTACATTTTAGGTCTTGTGAATAATGCTGCTAAACATAGGTGTAAAATTATCTCAAGATCTATATTTAGATTGGTTTTATGATCAATGAAAAGATATGCAGCAAAATCAACCTCACGTCACAATGATATTAGCAAGTTTACAATAAATCCAAGAAAAATTAAACTTAGTAAAGATGAAATTACCATATACTTACTGTATATTAAAACCATAGATACTAAAGTATTGGATAATCTTAAAAGATACCTTGCTGCTTTGGCATTTTAAGCATCTAAAATCTCTTTTACACAAATGACACATGAAAATAATTTATAAAGCATTTATATACTGCTCTTCAACGATGAACCACAAGTTAGGAGAAAGCAGTTTTGGGAAATTCTTACCTGGATAAGGTGTGTTGGCATTGTAATGATACAGGCTGAAAGAGAGGATCGCAGAAGTCCACGGAGTATATAGAGGAACTTCGTGAGGCTATGACTTGTGTCAGAGTTTTCTGTACAGCAAATATCATCTCCCCACAAAGGTGAACCAAGATTCTGGATTCCTATTCTTAAAATGTTTTTCTGTTTTTTCTAAGGAAAAGTGAGAAAAAGGTAAACACATTAAGTTTTAGTAAACGACAGGGTACCTCTTTTACTTTTATCTGCCAGTTCTAATTTTTATTTAAAACAGATCAGAGAGATAATGTCAACAGATGTAGGAAAAAACTTCATGTAGTATCAATAATAAGGCAATATAAAGGAGATCTTTAAGATTATGATACTGTTAAAAATAGCAGAACTATTTTTTTCTTGTGCTTTTTCCTTTTGGAAAAATTGAGGAGTATCACAGGCCTTAAACTTAATAGTTTCTAAATTTTAACAGTGACTAAGAATTATGTTTGAGGCAATTAAAGTAATACATAACAAATCACAGGTAAGAATAAAGAGAATCTAAACTAGAATGCGTACAAGCCATTCTTAGTATTACAAAATTCTGTCTTACAATAAACTACAGAGTGCTCACTATTTCTCAGATAAATTCTATCATGTTCATTGTCTACTATTCTGTGTGGAAGAAGTTTAAAAATGTATTTTTTGGTGTTTAACATTTTGCACTTGCCTCTATTTTTTCTTCTTGAAGCTACTTTTATGATAATTTGACACTTTTCACAAAGCAGGTGAACATTTATTTAGAACTTGAGCCCATTGACATTAAGGTCATAACAACAGTGAAAGATATTTCTTGGGAAAAGAGCATTGAAAAACCATTAAGTAAAACCTAATTTGAATGTCAATAAATGTTTGCCAGCAGATATGTTTATAACAAATCTTACTATTTGGGTTATTCTAAGCAAACAAATGTTTTGCAAATGCTTTCCTTAGCAATTCAGCAAAATTTCCAGGCAAAGGAAGGAGCTATCAGCAAAACTTGGCACAATGAAATAATTGGAAAATCATTACAATTCTAACAGGAAAAATAAGATTTATTCTCCTAAAGCAAAGATTTGGAACATGCCTTTCTAGACATGATTTCTGATGAAACAAGATCCTAAACGTGCTACTGCTATAAAATGCCATTAATAACATTTATGAAAGTGATTTTCTGTAAATCCAAGGAGGATTTGTTGATAAAAGGAAGTAGGGAAAATGAATAAAACATTGAAATGTTACAAGAGGAAAACCTAAGAAGATAGTAGTTAGTAAGACAGGTAAAATAGAGGCTTTTAAATATGCACTGCACAGCTAAGTGGATGTATGATTTTGGACAAAACACATACATTACTTAGGTCTTAGTTTTCTCATCTCTAAAATAAAAAGGTTAGAACAGAATATTGCTCTATGAGACTATGCATGCCTGTGTGTGTGCTTAGCTGTGTCTGACTCTTTGTGACCCCATGGACTACAGCCTGCCAGCCTCCTCTGTCCTGGGATTTTCCAGACAAAAATACAGGAGTGGGCTGCCATTTCCTCCTCCAGGAGATCTTCCCAACCCAGGGATTGAATCCAAGTGTCTTGTGTCTCCTACACTGGCAGACAGATTCTTTACCACTGAGTGACCAGGGAAGCCCCTATGAGACTATATAATTCCTCAAATAAATAAAGTGATACAACAGCCTATATAAAACTATGAGAATGAAATTTAAAACAGAAGAATTTAGTCTAAGAACATTTGAGAAAAACCTTTTGACTTCAGGGACCTACAGCACAATGACAATATGAAGGCTGTTGGGTCAGTTTCCTTTCCTGCTTGCCTTGAGGGTATGATGACTATGATTGCATAGGTTGTGATCCTCAACAGTCCATAAAAAATGCTTTCTTTGTATTTCTGTACTGAATAAAATAATGTAGTATATGTTAGAAGTATAAATAAATTTCTGATGAGTTCCTGTGAAGTATCTGTGAAATATAACAGGTTATTCATTTTTCTGTATTACTTAGAAACTTGGAATTTAAACCAAATGGCAAGAGTAAGGTTCATATTCTCATCCCCAAATTT
Organism: Odocoileus virginianus; assembly: GCF_023699985.2. Taxonomy (NCBI): domain Eukaryota; kingdom Metazoa; phylum Chordata; class Mammalia; order Artiodactyla; family Cervidae; genus Odocoileus; species Odocoileus virginianus. The sequence continues at coordinate 26,464,537 of NC_069683.1, forward strand.
GCTATCTCATGATCTATAGTATAAGTTAGATTCTTAAAAGAATGAGCAACCTGGAAGAAAAAATTTCCAAGCAAAATCTAGATATTAGAATGAAATCTGATGGTAAAAGGAGAACAGCATCATATTGTGTACCCTGTCAACATTTCAGAAAGGTCAGCTGTATTTTAACCCACAGTCATGATTACCTACTACTGTTGGATCAGAAAGTTTATACAAGTTTTTAACAAAATTGCTCTCAGGTGCAGAATGAGGACAATCACAGTTTAGTGACTTTGACAGTTACACTGATATACACATATAGGAAGAATGAAAAGATTAAGCCAGAGAATGGATGAGTGATAGATATTTAAGTGAAGTAGGTACATAGCACATTAGAACATAATTGAGCATAATACTTAGCAGAGATAATACATCTATATTTTTAGAAATATGACAGTATTATAAAAACAAAGGCTGAGTTACGAATTTCCTGTGTTATTTGGAACATATAATTCCTTGCTATATCATAAAATAATGGGGCATACTAAGAGGCATAATAAAATTAAAAAAATATACTTTTGCTGACAGCAGAACAATAAATAAATTTATTCCTTAGAGAATATCTAAAATATTTAATCTGGTACTCTAAGTAAAAATCAATGTTCAAGTTTCACTTATTGTATTATTTCTTAGCTATCTGAAAATGAAAAATAAAATTATGACAGCAATTTGTAAATGTTCCCACTCCAAATATCTTTACAGATAAGCTACAATACTTTACTTTTACCATTATTAATTATACAGTAGTATATAATATTCCATTCCTAGTGCCCATTTGTTGACTCCAACTAGTTTATTTGCAAATGTAGTGACAGAGAAAGTAAGATGAAAATATCCTTTTAAAAAGTAGGATTTACTTCAGTGTCAGGATATTATCTTGACTCAGGAATAATATTTTTGAAGTAGTGCCTGATAGATGTATTTTTGTGGCTTTTGGAAGTCATCTAAAGCTTCTGTGACAGATAAACAGTCTTAGTAATTTAGCAAATGATGTAATCCATAATTCAAAAATATACAAATTCATTAACTATATTTTAGTTCCAACAAAATAGGAAATATATTTATAATAACTTATTTGCATATTTAATTAAAATTATTTTTTAGCATTCCTGGTACTCACCATAAAAATGTATTTCTCAACCCTGTTTAATCTTTATGAAAGTTATAGAACCTCTGGTTCAGAGACCCAAACCAGTCTGTTGTCTATTAATGTTCATAAAATAAAATATCATTTATTTAAAATGGTGTTAATTCATATTCAAAGAAACAAGTAAGAAAAGCTTTCCATTCCATTCTAATAATAGCTTACTTTTAAGGGTTCTTTGGATGTGTGTGTGTGTGTACATACCTATACATGTAAGTATGAGGGTATTTATTATTGCCTTTGCTTTTCTTGCATTCTGTAAAATTTCTTGCTCTTAGAAGATGTATCATCCTACAAGAGCAGCAGCTCTGCACAATGTACCACAGGAACTGTTATGACATGCCTGTTTCCATAGTTACCAGAGCGCGTGGGGAGAGGTGTCTGTCACGGACCAATTTACCTCTCCAGACGGGCACTGCCACCAAAGAGAAGACATGGAGCCCATAAATCTTAGCTAGACCAAAAATGGAGCAACAATGACCAAAATAAAAGTGTAGTAAATACCAAGGGCTGTCACAAAAACTGTAACATACAAGAAAGACCATCTATAAATGAATATGTGCCTTACCATACAGATATAAATATTTTTAACCTGCTATTAAGCTGATGATCAAAACAGACTCTAAAAGTATTTCTTTTGCCATGGACAAAGTGTTAAATATAGCAATAAAGCTAAAGAATATTTAAAAATCTATGATACGAATTAAGAGCAAGTGTGGTTAATAATGCCAAAAATAAGACTTCCAGCTTTTTTGTCTTCTTCAACAAAAATAATGGTGCTCTGGAAATAATTCTGCTAAAATAATATAAATGAAATGCAAATCTTTTAGCAGCAATAGCAATTAAAATCACTGAGGAAGAATTGTGAAAGGCATGATATCTAGAAATAAAATTTCCCTCATTTTGTTCAAGTTAAACTAACTGGAACATTTTTAATGGTAGGAATCCAGAGGAAGTTTTTAAAAATAGAGCTACAGAGAAATAGTTAAGATATAAAATATTTTAATGTAGCAAATAAAAAATGCATCTTTTATTCAATGAGACAACTCAGAGCATAATATAATAAATAAAATCTTGAAACTCATAATTCAAAATTAAGGCCTGAGTGACATAACTATAAAACATTAAGATAGAAAAATACAAGTCCCGCAAATTTAACAGTAATTTTCAAGCTATGTTATTTATTAATTCCAGGCACTACAAATACATATTTAAAAGTAATTCACATTGACAATGCATATGAACATTTTCTGTGTATCCACTGAGAACTTAGCAAAAATTCAAAACGCACATTTATAGTCAAACTAAGGCTGCATGTGTTCTGCTTATTTACATCCTCTGTGTTTAGAAACAGCTTGCTCACTGTTGATTATTCTAAGCCCTTCTGGTTCTAGCCCTAGAGAGTTTAAAAACAACATTACATACATGATTATAAAAAGGTTTGAAGTTTCTCAATACCTGGGGATTGGATCCATCAAATCCTTCCTCATAAATAATGTTCTGGATAAACTGGAGCAGCTTCATGTAGCCAGAGGTCAAAGAACTGTTGATAAGAAGCGGTTCAAATACATACATGGGCTTATTACACAGCAAATACAAACTGTAAGCTACAACATTAAATAATTAATTAAAAAACACACATTTATGAGATTATACTTAAATATCAGATAAGCCAAAATAATATAAATAATTCTAAAATTAAAAGTCAATACATGCATGGAATAAGTTGCACTGCCCTATATTAACTAACTCAATACTCTTGACATCATGGGAAGATAAAAATCTGTGGAGACTGAGATGACTTGATTTTATGTCAGGCTTAGTTACTACCAAGAAAATTAACGATTTAATGAAGCAACCTAAAAGATGAAGCCACTATAGCTTTTCAGGAGTAATCATGGATAATTAACACATAGTTAATAAACTGCTATGCCAAGTATACCTGAATCAACATCCTGATCACCTGAGCTTATCTTCCATCAAAGTTTTAATATTCTTAGAACAAAATTGCAAAAATAATACTAATTCAAAAACAATTTTTTAAGACAAATGAAGACAAGTGGATATAAACTCCACTTTTGTTTGTAAAAAGATGACAAAAAATATATAAATTTAAGAGGATAAACTATTTCCTATATGAATATTAGCATTAGTGTTACTATTTCAAAATATTTTACAAGTGCTATGAAACATTAAAAAAATTATTAAGAGTTAAGAAAATCTGCTTAAATACTAACTGAATTTAAGATTCTTCATGATGGACAACTTGTGTGCCAAGTCTGAACATAAAATGAGACGATGATGAAATTCTGGAACACTGCAATTTCATAGAAACTGAAGTGCCTAATACTGTAGAAGCTGTGGGTGATCTTAAAAATACAAAAGCATATGCTTTACTGTGATCTTAAGTAAAGTGATCATATAGGTAGAAGTGCCTGCCATAGGAAAGAAGAAAATATAATTTGAAGCATTCAGGTAACATTAAAGAATATTCTTAAGAAGCTAGGAAATGCAGCAAACCACTTAAATAAATGTGCACAAAATTTAATGATAAGTGGTTTAGCAAAAATATATGCACATCTTTGTAAACATTTTATTGAATAGTCAAATCCAGTCTAAAAGTACATCTCTAATAACAACAACAAAAGGAAACCAAGAGAAGAGAATGGTGTTCTGTGCAAGACAAGTACTACTCCAATCGAAGCATTTGGCAATACAATTATTTCTCATATACTTATTTCTCCATTTTCAATGAAAATACAATGGATTACATGAAGGAGATATTTTTCTACTTTTCCTGAGTGAGGAAATGTGTCTATAAATAATCATATTCCACAAGGACAACGACGTGACTATTTTGCATCTTAACACATATTTGTCCTGGCGAGTCCAACTTTCAGAACACAGTGTTTTTGTTTGAACACAACAGATTCAATTTCTATCTGGGTCAATTAGCTTCAGCAGCTACAATCTGCTCCAAGATTTTATTATGAAATGAATTCCAGCCAACCATTTGATGGAAGTCACTATGGGTTAAAGGAGGGTGGATCAAAAACATATCCAGTGTAGCCTAATCCACCAATAATGAATCTACCTACGACCATTATTATTTCATATATTCAAAAAGTTTCTCAAGTATTTTTCCTTCTGCCATAAGTTGTTAGATAATAAAATCTGCCTCAAGTATTTGGTAGTAAATTTGGTGTCTAAAGGCCCATTACTAAATACCACATACATAAATTACTTTTTTAGTTTTATTTGCTACCATTTATCCATTTCATCTTTTCACAGCTTGATAACTATAGTATATCTAAGATCCTCTTCAATGGTATGGGGACAGTGGTTCTTCTGGTATGAGAACAAAAACAAGACATAAAGCCAAATATGCCTTAGTCTTTTTTCTTATTTCACACTGACATACATAATCCAATCACTAACAGTGATTAGATTATAATAACATAAATTTCTCCAAACTTGTAAGATTTCTAGGAAAATAAACACTTTGATGAATGGGAAAAAAATCAATACATTTAGCTATATTAAGAATATTCATTTTTAGATACCTGGGATTAGAACTTTTAAAACTTAACTAGTTTATATAATATTAACATTAAAATACTAAGTATTGTTAATCTTCATATTGACAATTCCTTGTCAACAGTATTTTATGGTAAGATTTTTTTACTGAAAATGAATATCTTGTGTCATCCAAATTTTTTTTATTAAACCTCTTTAATTTTGAGGATGTTGCCTTTTTATTTGTTCAGCAGTCTAGTAACTCATAAAACAGGAGTTGTCAAGAAGTAAATACAGTTACAAATATGACCCTGGCTTCCTTATTAATGTTTTCAAACATTTAACAAGATAGGTTATCATGGTGTGTACAACATATCCCACTGGCAGCACATTTCAAATCATGTATATTATTTTGCCTGATTTTCATAATTTTTGATAACTTTCATAGTAAAATTATCTATCATGAAATTCTACGTCTTTAAAACTATACTGCTGCTGCTGTTAAGTTGCTTCAGTTGTGTCTGACTCTGTGCGACCTCATAGATGGCAGCCCACCAGGCTCCCCGTCCTATAACAGTACAAAAATATTAAAAATTAGAATTTTAACTTTACCTTTAAAATATTGGGCATTTAAATTTTTCTTTAGTTAAAAAATTGTCCAGGTGCATTATGTATCTGCTATTACCATGCTGTCTGATATGAATTTCTTTATACTAATATACAAATATGGACAAAAGGGGTCCAATTACCCAGTGTAAACCTATATGCTGATGCCCAAGTTAACATCTTTAAAAAGTTTATAAAAAACATGAGACTTTCATGCCTTATCAATGTCCCTCCTCCCCCAATTTTCAGCAATAGGTCCAATGGATATTTGCATCAGAGAACTGTAATTTATATCAACAAATGGCATGAGTTTTCCTGTGAAAGGTAATTTTGTCATTTAATCTCAGCGAAAAAGATAAAAAACACTACTGTAAAAAAAAATCAGATGTATATCTAGAAAATAAATCTGGTAATCAGATAATAAATAATAGATAATTACCTTGCACCTTCTCAAACAATGAACAAAGGAATACTACAGAGGTCTTAATGTGATGAAAGAATAAATGTACCAACAACAAAAAAGCTTAGGTAACAGGAGATAAGATTTTATCTGTGAAAAAACATTACAAAAATAAAATCAGTATATGTGAAATTAACTAGTTGATAAATGAAAAGCTAACTCTTAGATAATAAATATATCAACTGGCAAAGTATCTGGCACATTAAATACTGAAAAACCTTTTGCATCACTGTCACAACATTTGATCATTATGGTAGCTTTGTGAGGTAAATACAACCATTAACTCCATTTTATGGTTGAGAAAATTAAGACCCATTAGAGACTAAGTAATCTGACCATGGTTGTACAACAATTAAGTAACAGAAGTGGCACCTAAAATTCAAGTTTTCTAAAACTTCAAATTCTTTTGGTTAAACTAGAGTGAGGTCCAGATTCAATGAAAAGTCTCTGGGTGCAAATACACAAATGTGGCTCAGATGAGGTTTGAACATGGCTCAATTCAACACAGTCAAAGTATTCAGGTATATGGTCAAATATATGGGTGTGCCTACTCAGTCATGTCTGCCTTCTTGTGACCCCATGGACTAGAGCATGCCAGGCTCCATGGGATTCATCAGGCAAGAATACTGGAATGGGTTGCGATTTCCTTCTCCAGGGGATCTTCCGACCCAGGGATCCAGCCCATATCTCCTGTGGCTCCTGCAATGGCAGGCAGATTCTTTACCACTGAGCCACCTGTCATAGGAAGGTATTTTTCTTTTAGTTGCATTGGTGAGAACTTCACCAATAGATAGGCCTTGTATTAACTCGATGTATGGTTTATAAAGAAAATTCAATATTGAAAAGCACAGATTCACAAATACAGAAACTAGGTACCAGTATAGCACAGTGGAGAGTGTGCTCAAGATCTGGGTTCCAGTTCTATCTGTACCAGCAACTGTAGCAAATATGTGATTTGAGGCAAATTCTTTAATTTTTCTGTTCTGAACTTTGAAATTTTCTCATCTGCAAACCAAAGGAGCATACTAGATAATCTCTGTGGTCCATTCTGACTTAAAATTATGATTCAAGAATTAATTTTCCTTTCTATTTTAAGAATGACTTTTCTCATTAAAATGATTCAGTGTTAGCTTTTTAAAAGTAAGAACTTCTTATGCATTTAAATATCGATGTTAACTACTTCTTAGGAAGAGGAACTAATAACTATCAGTTATGATTGACTTAAAGTAAAGATGAAGCATTTTTGATATTATGCAAATCACTGAGAAATTACAATTTGTATTACAAAAGATCTATTTACACATATATTTCAGGTATTCATCTATGACAAAGGGTGAGACATACCTGTAAGGCTGTAGGCACAATATCAAATGTTTCAACTAACTGTGTAAAATAGTTTGCTGAGTTAAAGTTATATTAGCATACAATTTGCATGTGGCTATAAAGACTGTGAAGTCTATTCACAAGTAATTTTCAAGTTAAAAATTCCATTATTATTACATTGAAGGATGTCATTTATTGATTTTTCTTTTCTGATGCTTTTCACCTAAGGACATTGAGTTTGATTCTCTTGACCATGGATACTCAATTAAGAGAACATAAAGGGACCAGGAATGTGTTCAGGGCACAAAGGTGGGCTGTGGCCAGCACAGACCTCTGGACCACAGCTGGGAAAGCACTAAGATCACGAAGATAGAAGAACTGTATGCATCTTGAAGCAATCCACTGACTGACAGGGACACTGTTGAGAATGCTTATGATCTTTCATGAAAAATAATTCAGTTCAATTACTCTGATTTCCATCAATTACTGATGTAAAAAAGTCATGAGATTATCTCCTACTACCCATCTTTAATGCTGTCATCTCTCCAACTTTGTGTCATTACTCATCTTTCAAACACCCTGGCGTTTCAGTTTGTTGACCTCCTCTCCTTCAACAATCTTGTCTCCATTCAACCTACAATACCCATTTCCATGGTCATACCTTAGATCTCGTCATCATCAATAACAGCTATCCTTGTATAATCTCAGTCCATACACTCTCCTCCCTAAAACCATCACTTTCTGTCTTTTCACTCAGAGTATCATTTAACTAGAAGAGTAGTTTTGCTGAGAAAGTGAGAAAAAGCAAGAGAAGGGCAAGGAAGTGAAGACTGAAGCTGCCCATGGATCAAGATGGTTCATTAGCTGAAAGAGTGTATCAAGGCAGGTGAGAGACGGTACCAACAGTACAGTGGTCTCAGTCAAGTCAAATGCTCGCATGGGGCTCCTGCATAGTTTACTTATTTTATACATAGCAGTGTGTACTTTTTAATCCCCTATCCTTATCCTGCCCCTTCTCCCTTCCCCTCCCAACTAGGAACCACTAGTTTGTTCTCTGTATCTGTGAGTCTGTTGCTGCTTTATTTATTCATTTTTTTTTTTAGATTCCATGCATAAGTGATAACATAGTATTTGTCTTTCTCTGACTTATTTCACTAAGCATAATACTCTCCAGGTCCATCCAGGATGCTGCAAATGGCAAAAGTTCATTTTTCAATGAGTAAGTAATACTTCATTGTATATGTATATCACATCTTCTTTATCTACGCATCTGTTAATGGACACTTAGCTTGCTTTCATATCTTGGTTACTGGAAATAATCCCACTATGTAGATTGGATGCATGTATCTTTTTGTATACATGTATCTTAACAAGTGTTTTCACTTGTTAAGTCTTTTTAATAGTACATCTTTTAATAAGTTACTTTCAGGAGTGAGCTAAGTAATGTGGAAGGCACAATGAACATGACCACTATTCTTCTTTGGGACTATATATAAGGAGAAATTAAACTCCAAATGTGTTTTTCTCAAAGGAAAGAATGGGATAGGGAAAAGACAGCTGATTGTCCAGATTGAAAAATCGGCTGAAGCAGTTCTATTTTTTTCCCAAGAAGAAATAATTTTATTGATTCCTATAAATGGTATGATGGCAACAATGATAACGTACACTCTCAGTTTTGACATACTTTCCTAGAATTGTTTTACCAATGCACACTGTACAATTAACATGAGTGACATTTGTTTCTCCACACTATCTTTAACACACGCATTATCATTTTAAATATTTAATAGCTGAAAAAATGGTATCTCTTTGGTTTTTGCTTATGTTTCTTTGATTACTAGTTAACCTTATTAGCTATTTCTGTAACTTTTTTGAGAAAAGCCTCTTGATTTCTTCTGCCCATTTTGTATTAGGGCACTCAACTTGTTCTTACTATTTTAAAAATGGTTTTAATTTACTAAATCTAAGTATATATACATCTATATACACATATATTTGTACTTTTAAAAATTCTGAAACAATCTCAAATTTATAGAAAAGTTGTATACTTAAAACAAAAATCTTTATTCTCTGTTTCACTAGAGAATAAGTTGCTGACATGATGACCCATTACTTCTTAATAATTTGGGGTATGATTCCTACAAACAAAAACATTCCCCTATATAACAATAATATAGCCATCTGACTTAGGATGTTGATATAATTAGGAAATGGATACTACCATCAAAATCTTCAGATTCCATTCAAGTTTTGCCACGTGTGCTAGTATCATCCTTCATTGCAAAAGGATTGAATTCAGAATCACGGGTTACATTCAAATTGTTTGCTATTTCCCCATTCCAAGATTTTAAGACACTCTCTTTAATTTTCTTCTATTACTTTTATAATTTAATTTATTGTATTTAAATCTTTAACTCTTCGGAAATATAATTTGAGGTGAGATATAAAGATTTCATTATATTATCCCCAAAGGGTTAGACTTTATATACTTATTTGAAATCCCTTTCCTTTATGAAAAAAATGTTTTCATCATAAAAATTCAAACATATAAAACATAGAAAGGATAGAAAAAAAAAAAACCCCAAAATTCACCACTCAAAGGCAAACAATGTTAACAAAATGATCAACGTTCTTTCAGATACTGCTCTATATCAATCCCTCTTTCTTTACTGAGAAAAATTACTGTGGGATGTTAGGAAGCATGCTGATAAAAATGTTTGAGTATGAAGAGTATTTTACCAATAAACAAACATAAGCAGAGTTATTATAACCACTTATTTAATTCTGGCATTTCACTCATAGCCTTTCCAATGCTGATGTACATATATTGAATCTCACAGTGTAAGACGAGGATTTAGCTTCCAGTCTTTCATGAGTTTTTTCGACCAAATATTACTAAGTGTATTTAAGAACCTAAATTAATGTGTACTCAATTTCTGTTAGAAAAGAATTTCAGAAAAGCTATATAAAATTTTGTGTAAACAGGATTGCTGTTGCTGTTTAGTCTCTAGGCCGCGTCTGACTCTTTGCAACCCTACGGACTATAGCCCATCAGGCTTCTCTGGCCATGGGATTTTCCAGGCAAGAATACTGGAGTGGGCTGCAGTCCTTCTCCAGGGGATCTTCCTGACCCAGGTATCGAACCCATGTCTCTTTCATTGGCAGGCAGAGTCTCTACCATCAAGCCACCTGGGAAGCCCTATATATGCCCTATGGGAAGTCCAGGGAATATAGAAGCTGCTTCTATCTATCCTTCATGAATAAATTTTTAAAAGCATGGTATGGCAGCTGCCTATCTCTCTGAACTCATCTTCCTGTAACACTTGCTATCACTCACTCTATTTCAACAACTAGGCCTTTCAGGTACTTGAAAGCACCAATCACTTTCCTTTCCTAGTACACCTGCTGTTGCCTATGCCAAGAACACTTCTTGGCTTAGTGCTCTCTGTAAGACCACTTTTTTCTTCTTACGATTTTTTTCAAGTCTCATGTTCAGGTCTTCAGAAAGGCCTCATCCCTAACACAATACAAAGCGCATTCCCCTCCTCAATGTATGGAGAGTGTTCTTTGTCTTTATACTACTTATCACAATTCATAATGAGATCTTTACCTGTTGACTTGTTTCTTTTCAGCTGTGCCCCATGGCATGTGAGATCTGAGTTCCCCGACCAGTGACTGATCCGCGCCCCCTGTGCTGGAACTGTGGCCTTAATCACTGGACCGCCAGTGAAGTCCCTTCTTGTTTTATTAATTCTTTTTTTAATTGTACTTTCTTATTCTAAAAAAAATTTTTTTTTAAATTGTGCTTTCTTAAGCTATAAATGGTCAAGGATAACAGTTTACTACAATAAACCTAGAGCTTAACATGATTCTAGGTTCATAAAAGGTACTCAGGACCATACAAGGTATTCACTTCAGAGAAGGTGTTCAATAAATATTGTTAGATATATGCTTATGCTTACTTACATCTGTAAAAGGCACAATCCTAGTTCTCATGTCTAAAAGCATTCTTGATATTCCCTTTACTCTTTCCACAACCACAGTGATATCAAAGAGATCAGAGAGGCAGCAAGGAACCAAATTAGGTAAGAACATGTAGACCTTATGGATCTCTATTTGCATATAGGTTTTTTTATTCTGAGTGAGATGGGATGTCATTAAAGGCTTGAGCCACAGCAGTGATAAGTGCTGACTAATGCTGTAAAACTGTACTGTCTAATAAGACAGTACTTGTCACACATGGAATGCAAAGTCAAGTGGGCCTTAGGAAGCATCATTATGAACAAAGCTAGTGGAGGTGATGGAATTTCAGTTGAGCTATTTCAAATCCTAAAAGGTGATGCTGTGAAAGTGCTGCACTCAATATGCCAGCAAATTTGGCTCAGCAGTCGCCACAGGGCTGTAAAAGGTCAGTTTTCATTCCAATCCCAAAGAAAGGCAAAGCCAAAGAATGTTCAAACTACAGCACAACTGCACTCATCTCACACGCTAGTAAAGTAATGCTCAAAATTCTTTAAGCCAGGGTTCAAAAGTACATGAACCGTGAACTTCCAGACGTTCGAGCTGGATTTAGAAAAGGCAGAGAAACCAGAGAACAAATTGCCAACATCTGTTGGATCATCAAAAAAGCCAGAGAGTTCCAGAAAAACATCTACTTTTGCTTTATTGACTACGCCAAAGCCTTTGACTCTGTGGATCACAACAAACTGTGGAAAATTCTTTAAGAGATGGGGATACCAGACCACCTGACCTGCCTCCTGAGAAATCTGTAGGCAGTCAAGAAGCAACAGTTAGAACTGGACATGGAACAACAGACTGGTTCCAAATTGGGAAGGGTGTACGTCAAGGCTCTATATTGTCACCCTGCTTATTTAACTTATATGCAGAATACATCATGAGAAATGCTGGACTGGATGAAACACAAGCTAGAATCAAGATTGCCAAGAGAAATATCAATAACCTCAGATATGCAGATGACACCACCCTTATGGCAGAAAGTGAAGAGGAACTAAAGAGCCTCTTAATGAAAGTGAAAGAGGAGAGTGAAAAAGTTGGCTTAAAATTCAACATTCAGAAAACTAAGATCATGCCATCTGGTCCCATTAATTCATGGCATATAGATTGGGAAACAATGAAAACAGTGAGAGACTTTAATTTTCTGGGCTCCAAAATCACTGCAGATGGTGACTGCAGCCATGAAATTAAAAGGTGCTTGCTCCTTGGAAGGAAAGTTATGACCAACCTAGACAGCATATTTAAAAGCAAAGACATTACTTTGCCAGCAAAGGTCCATCCAGTCAAAGCTATGTTTTCTCCAGTAGTCATGTATGGATGTGAGAGTTGGACTATAAAGAAAACTGAGTGCCGAAGAATTGATGCTTTTAAACTGTGGTGTTGGAGAAGACTCTTGAGAGTCCCTTGGACAGCAAAGAGATCCAGCCAGTCCATCCTAAAGGAAATCAGTCCTGAATATTCTTTGGAAGGACTGATGCTGAAGCTGAAACTCCAATACTTTGGCCACCTGATGAGACAAATTGACTCATTAGAAAAGATCCTGATGCTGGGAAAGATTGAAGGCGGGAGGAGAAGGGGATGACAGAGGATGAGATGGTTGGATGGCATCACTGACTCAATGAACATGAGTTTGAGTAAACTCCAAGAGTTGGTGATGTATAGGGAAGGCTGGCGTGCTGCAGTCCATAGGTTGCAAAGAGTTGGACATAACTGAGCAACTGAACTGAACTGAACTGAAGTCACACATAGCTACTTACACTTAAATTAATAAAATAAAACAAAAATTTCAGTGTCATATTGAAAAACTCATTATTAGTTGCATGTGGCTTGTGGCTGCTATTTTGGACAGTACAGGCATAGAAAATTTCCATCCTTGAAGAAAGTGCTATTGGACAGTGCTATGTAAAAAAGTTTATGAGGGCTGCTTTGGACAAAAATAGGAGCCACCAAAAAGCAGGGAGCAGGATTAATTAGGAGTCTATGCCAAGAGTCCTGGCAAGAAATATGGGTGACTTAGGTTTAGCATGGTGGAGGTAAGGGATGCAAGAAGTGATCAGGATCTGGATATACTGAACATACAGTTGACAGGATTTACTGATAGACTGAATATAGGGAGTGAGACAGAGAAAGGAGACAAGGGTCAACAATTGTTTTATTGAAGGAAGACCAGAAATATGAAAGAAAATACATAAAATACATAAATAAGAGAGAGTACATCTATGGGCAAGATGACTGGGAATAGGAATGTGGGAATAAGGGGGATGATAACAAAACAACCAATGAAAATAGCATGCGAGAATGCTAGAATGATCAATTAAATTCCATGTATCCAAAGGCCCCCTTGAAGAACAGAAAGAAGAAAGAAAGGTAAACATATAAGCAAGTCACTTCTCTTCATTGGTCAAAATGAGGTTCAGGATAATAGTTCTCTCTCTACAGTTTCAGATAGCTTTTTACTTTAATTATATCACCAGCAGATAAACAGGGAGATAAAATTCCTCCTCACACTTATATCTCTGCTTTTCCTTAGCTCTGAGATTTGTATCATTATATCATTTATTATATATCCTTTGAATAGAGTATAGTCTACTTCTGTAACTTTATGACTCTGTTATGAACCTTTAATCTCACCTTGAAGCTGTCTTCCAAAATCCCTTTTTCCTGAGTAAATTTTCTACTTATAACTTCTAAATATACTGTGGTTCTCTGCTTCTCAATTGAAGAAAAAAATCTGTATTTTTGAAATAAAATATACTCTTACATGGCTATGTTTCAGTTATTGGTTTCATCCCACTAAATCTCTGTGCTAAGAACAAGACTATAGTTAATTTGAGTTATAACTATATTTTATGCTTTGATTCACTAATTCATTGACTATCAACTTAATACTTGTGTCCTAGATTCAGACAATAAATAGATGAAAAAAATTATAACTTTTCCTCAAGGATTTCCAAAGCTTGGCGGGAACATAAGAATGTAGACAAGAGAAATAGTTAAGTATAATGAAATTAGTGTTTTGACAAAAGTACGAACAAAGGAATATTAGTAGGAATATATGGGGAACACAGCTACGATTTGTCCAGGAAAATACTACAGAGGTTTATATGGAAGTTTCATTTACTATGGTAAAGAGACTTTGCAGGATAAGAAAAATGAAATGACTTCTAAAATTGTAAATAATATTCCTATCCACTTTCCACTGTTTTTCTCCTAGAAATTTTCCCAGAAAGGTAACTAGTTCTCTTAGAATTCAGTTCATTCTAGTTAATACAAAACTTTTAGCTACTGCTAGCTATTGTTAGCACAGATATATGAAAGTAAAATCTTGGAGACTAGAAGTCCAGGATCGCGGTGCCAGCAGGGTCTGTGTCTGGTGAGAGCCAGGGTTAGTGCTGGGTTGCAGATGGTTGCCTTCTCGCTGTGAGCTCACGTGGCTTTTCCTGGGTGTTTTACTCAAGGAGAGAGTGGAGAACTCAGTGCCTCTTCCTTTTTAAGGTCACCATCCTATCACACCAGGGCCCCACCCTCAAGACCTCATCTAAGTGAGTGAAAGTGAAAGTCGCTCAGTCGTGTCTGACTCTGCAACCCCATGAACTATACAGTCCATGGAATTCTCCAGGCCAGAACACTGGAATGGGTAGCCTTTCCCTTTTCCAGGGGATTTTGCCAACCCAGGGATCGAACCTATGTCTCATCTAACTAACTCCCAAATGCCCTATCCCAAATTTTGGGGATTAGGGTTTCAACATATGAATTTGGGGGGGTGGGGTGGATGGGATGAATGCTAATAAGTCTATAACAGTAGGTTAAGCAGTATGTCAGTAGATTCATGAATAAATAATAAAGAATGACAATATCTTTCTGGTAGGGAAAAAGAACTGTGCTTGGACATACCTGTTAGCAAAGCTTAACTCAAAACAACATCAAATTAAAAAAAAAATCGTAAACTATTTTAGAATTATTCTCAAAATCAGTTTTTCTATTGTCTTATGTTTTGAGATGATCAGATTTATAACAGTAAAATATCAAAACAAAATTATCTAGGCAATATTATTGTGATACATTTCAAGATTCTACAACCAGGCTTTAATTTGAAAGCTTAAACTGTAGGTATGAACATTTTCCATTGGCAAATATACCAGTAATTTTAGTCATTACAGATTTCAAATGACCTTCAGTTCTTCTTATTTAAAAAAAAAACTTTATAGGTTTCAACAGTGCCTTTAGAAATTATAAAATTATATATTATATCCTCATATATGATAGACACAGCCATATCCTCTCGTCTTAATTACAGGAAAAGTATGGACAAGTGTAAGGCTTAGCTTTATTGTTTTATAAATGAACCAGTAAAGTTCATTTTAGTGAAATGAGCACACGCTTTTCATAAAATAAATCTCACTTGGTAAAGTACCCATTTTCAAAATTAATTTAATTACATGTTTAAAGTTTAATTACATTTAATTAAGCATTTAAGTTTAATATGAAATAAATGAATTATCAGTTAACTACTATGAAATGAAATACTGCCTTGATAATTAAAATCTATAAATTTTCCTGTTCCATGTAAAACTGTTAGTTCTCAAAAACATTCTTAAAATATATTTAAAAAATTACATTCCCATATCTAATCAAGGTATAATTTTTCTGGTGCCCAGCTTCTTGTTGGGTTATACATTTACTGCAGCAGTAAATGGAGACAGCCTGGTAAAGAAAAGAGAGCAGAAGGTTTTGGATACTTGGGTTTGGTGTCAGCTTTACTCACTCACAGACTAAAATAGTGATAAAGCTGCTCAGTGTCTCTGACCTCAAGTTTCCTACAAAGTGGGGATAATACTGCTTCTCTTGTAGGGTTGTTTGGAGGATAAATGAGATAGCCCATGGTCTAATGCCTGGAACACTACCTGATATTGATCAGGTTAATTGACAAATGTTAATTTCCCATCACTTTAGTTGCTAAGTGAATGAAAACCACTTTGTATTTTCTGGCTTAAAAGGTTTCATCTTTAATTTTTTTAAATTACAAAAGTAACACTATCTCTCTTTTCATGTATTTACATCATAATTAATGTACATTTTTTATTTCCCTCAGCACTCCATGAATGGAGACAGTATAGCATTACTGCTAAGAGAGATTTTTAGTGTATGTGCTGCCGAAGCGAGCACTAAGAGAGATTTTTAAATCAGAAAGAATCGACTTTGAATCTGGGTTTTATGACTTACTTTTTGAGAAATTATGGAGACACTATTTTAATCTGTTCCCCAAGTATGTGTATATGTATGTCTGGTTCAGTGAATGACAAAAATTAGAAACTAGTATAATCAATAAAATCAAATAAATGGAATAGTTTTCACTAAACTCTCAGGCAGTATTTCTGGGAAAGAGACTCCAGATTTTTAAATCATAAATCAACATTTAATAACTCATTTCATTTTGAAAATAATGGTTTTACATTGTAAAAGAAAACAACCTATTCTGTGAGGCAACAATCTATTCTGTGAAAACCTTCCCTTGATTCAACTGCAATATGAATTAAAATTATTTCTTTATTTAAAAGTATTTCTTTATTGTTCTGTCGCTCAGTCGTGTCTAACTCTTTGCAACCCCATAGACTGCAGCATGCAGGCTTCCCTGTCCTTCACCATCTCCTGGAGCTTGCTCAAACTCATGTCCATTGAGTTGGCGATGCCATCCAACCATCTCATCCTCTGTCACCCCTTCTCCTCTTGCCTTCAGTCTTTCCCAGCATCAGGGTCTTTTCTAATGAGTCAACTCTTCGCATCAGGGGGCCAAAGTATTGAAGTTTCAGCTTCAGCATCAGTTCCTCAAATGAATATTCAGGATTAATTTCCTTTAGGACTGACTGGTTTGATCTCCTTACAGTCCCAACACTTCAGAAATTATTTAATGTCAAGTCTTTAATTTTCAGAGTTTTGCCTTAATAAAGTTAGTAGCAGTATGAATACATTGCGTTGGTTTATTATGTATCAAAAACATGGAGCAACAGCATGATTTTATACCATTTTCACTGCTATTATTATCAATAAGCAATATTTATGTATCTTGTGCCTTTAGGGCTGAAGGATCCTATTACTGAATTTTTTCACATTTTATTGAAAATAAGCAGTAGTTATTACAAATTTGGTATCCAGATTTGTCAAGTTGCAAATTAAAGAGTAATGGTAGGTCCAACAGTTACAGGATTAGAAAAATCACATATAATGAAATAACATAAAATATTAAGGTTACATATTACCCAGAAAACTAACATTTATTAGGATTTGTTCCTTTAAATAGGCATTCTTTCAAAGACTGTGGTAAAAATGTATTTTACTAACCTTTGAAATCAGAATTGAAATCATTAACTTACCAGGGTTCTGCATTAAAAGTTGATGATATTTTTTCTGGGAGAAAAAATCCATGCCACTTTGAGGTCTCAATGAGTTCTTGTGGTATCCTTTTTGATATATCATAATAGTGACCAAATCTTGAAGATGATACTGGTCCAGCCTGATAAGAAAACCCACACTGGTTGTTAAAAATTTCTTTTCTTTAAACTGTAATTTATTTATCTTACATTCAGCAAAATATTGATATATATATATGCATTTTAATGAAAATATGGAAGAACTGATATATATATAGATTTATTAAATTTCAAAGAAGCATGCAACAATCTTTGTTATTGTAAACTATTTATAGTTAGAGATCAAACTTTACATCTCTCACGTATCTTCACTCCCGGTGGTTCTCTAAGTTTAATATGAAATTAACCATCTCTTTGCTTTTTTGTGGGGGGCAACTTCCCTGATAGCTCAGTTGGTAAAGAATCTGCCTGCAATGCAGGAGACCTCAGTTTGACTCCTGGGTTGGGAAGATCCCTGGAGAAGGGATAGGCTGCCCACCTGTGTTCTTGGGCTTTCCTGGTGGCTCAGCTGGTAAAGAATCTGCCTGCAATGCGGGAGACCCGGGTTCAATCCCTGGGTTGGGAAGATCCCCTGGAGAAGGGAAAGGCTACCCACTCCAGCATTCTGGCCTGGAGAACTCCAATCCATGGACTCGCAAAGAGTCGGCAATGACTGAGCAACTTTCACTTTACTTTTTTTTTTTTTACCATACCTTCCTCAGTTCAAAAATTTTATATACATAACTCAATTAATGTTTAAAACTTCAAGTTTTAATAATAAAATAAATTTACAGTTTAGAAAACTTAAGCCAAATTAATTCATTGAAGAGAGGTCCAAAAGAAACTCGTTATTTATATACATTAAACTAAGCATCATATTAAAACTAAATTCTCATAAGACCATGTATACATGTAGTATTCAAAACTTCTTACAAATAAAGTTAAGCTTACTGTATAAAATATATTGAGGTATTCCAGATAGGAAGATGGCACATGATAAAGTGGGAAAATGTATACAAGCTCTCTTAGTTAAATCAGAAATTTGGCATATTCATTATTAGTTCATTGATAATTCCTCTTTTGTGCCCTCCACTAACAATTTCTCCAGACAATTCTTTCTTAGAGGAAACTTTAATAACTACTGATGCTGAATTTAATTACACAGGACAGCTGAACCCTAGTAATATAACATTAATATTATACTGATTTGAATGGGCTCTGGGCTGATTTCTTTCAGTCAGCACATTCGAAATATATCTCTATCCAAATATACCTTTATCCAAAGTTGAACTACTAACAGACTCTGTATGGCAATAGTTTCTAATAAAATCTCTGATCTTTATTTACTTAATTTTCATGGTCTTAAATACTACAAAACACAAAAATTTCAGAACTCTCAACAAAACTAGGTTAATATTTATGGAAACTGAGGAACTGTACAGAGTAGGTTCTTAATTTATTTTACTAAGTAAGTGACAATTTTGTAATTCAGAGAAGAAAAAGACATTCACTTGCCACTAGGTGTTTGCATTTTAAGACTTCAGGGATTCATGTTAAATTAAATCCCTACAAACATCAAATTATATAGTAATACAGAATTTAAAAAAATTAAAGTCTAGTAGAAACACTATTCTCAGATTCAGAGTCTGGAGGTTTGCCATTCATTTGATATATAGAATAGCTCTTCATTCCTCCATAAGGTACTATTTGTTTTCATTAATAAAAGAGACCTATCAATTGGCTTAATCTAATCTTTTCAATACAAAATATATTCTGATGTATAGTTTCAAAAACATGATTTATCCATTCGCCACAAAATTGCTAACAAGTACATTATATCACATTAAAATTTGTTTCTTAAAAAGAGGGTGTAAGGGTTTTAAATGTAAAGTTATTAGTCTAAAGCAATTTAAACAAGGTCTGTTCTTTGGCCTATAATCTATTCTTTATCCGGATTATGGTTCAAAATGTTTTTACTGCAATCTCTGCTAGAGCTCATCTTTTTATTGTGTAAGTCCAAGCCCCCTTAATGTTTTAGAAAGGCCTTGACTAACTGAACTTTGATCTGATGTCTTCATTGAGAAAAACACCAGGTTGCCCATTTCAGATGCAAATCCCCCTAAGGCCCAATAGAATTTAGTAAAGACAGCAAAAAAGAAGAAACAAGAAGTTTCCAGGATCCTCTTTGAGAATCCTGGGGCACACTGGTGTCCTTAATCCACACTGCTGCATGGATTAAGGTAGGTGATAACCTTTCCTGATTCAAAAGAATAAGCAGAGTGCCTACAAACTGGGTGGAGACTAGGATTTGGTAATAATAAAACACCATGCAATAAAAGCCTGGTCTATGTCAGAAGCCTCTGAAAAGGCCTCAATGTACCACATTCCCAGGCCTAGTAGGGAAGCTTGCAAAAGCCTACCTGAATCAAATAAGCATGAATAATCTATTTTAGCGGACTGGCCATGGGGAGAGAGAAAGAAAGAGACTTTTCGCCTCTTTTAAGTTAATAAATTTATTAGTGGACTGAAGGTTCTTGAAGTCCTATGCACTCTGAGAAATATGCTAAATTGCCAAGAAGCAAAGTATGCTTTTTAAGTTACCGTCTCTATCAATGTTTCTAATTATAATATTAATGTCATCGAAATCTGAGATCTGGGATGAATCAAGGAGAAAACTGATTTCATGCTGTGATAGTCTACATACAGAACACAAATAATTCATCAAAATGTAAAAATTTATTTGGAAAATTTTAAAATTACAAGTAAATTATTACTTTTTTTTAGAAATTAAGATTAGATATGGCAACTAAAATATTTATAGGGTAGATATTAAACATTTAACCAATGATGCAAAACTTTAATGCTGCAATAAAAATGAAAAATAAATACACTCTTACAGGAAAAACAATTTTGTAATTTTTTTTCTAACGTATCATCAGATGATTGAAATGTTGTGAAATCTTCTGAGGTCTACAATTGTAAAATAAAGACTTAAAATATTTCCTTTTAAAAAGGTCATTGAATGCTTTAAATCTAATAATAATAATGGTAATCCATGAAAAACTATCAACTTCCTGAAACAATAAATGCACTAAAAAAATTGAACTATCATCAATAACTATTCCAATCAATAACTATTTACTCAGTTTGATATAGTTTTACATAATGAGCACTTAATTCACATTCATAAACTACCCTTTAACTTTGTCAGCTGTGGAAGAGAGTAAAATGGAATGGTTCAATAAAAATTTCTGTGCTAAAGGTTTCCAAGAGGAGCAACAAAACAATACCCTCCCTCACCATGAATATGTCAGAAAGAAAGCAAAAATTCAGACAAGAGCTGCACCAGAAAAAAAAACAGTCCAAACAAGACATTCTCTTAGTGTTATCATTTCTTGTTTCTCAGTATGGCATAACAGAAAGCAAGAATCCAAATGGTTATAAACCATTTTCAGCATCAGTTCAATCATTAGAAACCAGAGTGAATAATAACAATTTCACCAGACTAGTATAAGAATCTAATGAAATACTGGAAATGAATATCTTGTAAATTATCAAGCACTACATAAATATTATTAATTGTTATTATTGTGTTATGATTCACTAGAGAATCATAAGATCCATCACTATATTTTGCCATTACACTGCTCTATTGGAAAAATGGTATTTGTTGTCATCTAAAACATGTATATATCTATCACTGGACTGTTGTAGCTGAACTACTAAGATGGAAAGCCAAAGTGTAATGAGGATTTAATATAATAGAGATCTAACATGCTGTTATAAATTGCTGGAGCCATTCTAAGCCTTGGTAGTAGAGCTCTACAGTATTAAACAAATTAAGTCTCAGAACAGGCTGTAGGCCATCATGCTTGGAAGGGCATGGGGCCTCCTTGGTGGCTTAGGCAGTACAGAGGATGCCCATAATCCAGGAGACCTGGGTTTGATCCCTGGGTCAGAAAGATTCCCTGGAGAAGGGAATGACAACCCACTCCAGTATTTATTCTTTCCTAAAGAACTCCAGGGAGAGAGGAGCCTGGCAGGCTACAGTCTATGGATTTGCAAAGGTGGACACAACTAAGCAACTAACACTTTTTCACTTTTATCAATCCTTGGCATGAACAGGGAACAAGTTTGGTTTAATGATTCAACAGAAAGAAGGACACATGTCCACCCAGGAGAGAAAATCAAAATCACAGGATGAAGGAAAGTTGGCCTCTACAAACTATACACTCCTCCAGTGGGAAGAAGCACTACTTTATGCTTTACTAAGCTAGTGTTATTTTTTTAAGTGTACATATTCTTATCCTTTTTTACATTCTCTAAATAGGAATAGGACTACATTCTTAGGATTGAGAGAGAATTTATGTTAAAAGGCCTTTCTGTTACATTATGTTTTGGACTACTTGATTAAACTTTACTCATAATAGTATTAACTATATTTTATCTCAAGTAAAATACAGAAAATTGGGGTTTTACTGTTGTTTTTAAACTGATAATGGCAAGATAAGGTCTGGATTTATAAAGCAGATAATGACAGGTGATCATCAAAGTTTATCAGTCTTGGCAAATCATCATGTACAAAATTTCTGTGACAGGTAAATATACAGGCCAGCGACATTTCAAAGAAAAGCAAAGAAGTCAGAAGATGACTCTATTTTCTAAACGTGACAGAACTTGCTTTAAATACTAGTAAACGAAAGCTTGTCCACCGAGTGTAAATTCAAAATAAGCTGCTACTTGGTGTGTACTCATTAATGCAACTTAACTCATTTAATTCACACACCAAGTAATTCGTTCACTTGTGTATTCAACAAACAACTATTGAGCACCTATTATAGACCAGGAAAACAAAATAGTCAAAGTCTTTCTCCCACTGACTCACACTCTAGTCAGAGGAGATGGATGATACATTATATGCTAAGTGATGATAGGTTCTCTGAAGAAAAATATGGTGGTGAAAGGATATGAGAGAGTGGTTTTATTTTATATAGAGTGACAAAGGAAGACATTCCCAATAAAGTGATATTTTAGTGGAGTCTTGAAGAAAATGGGAAAGTAAATCATCTGGAGAAAACCACTGTAAAATCATAACCTCTAAAACACTCAAGCTCTAAACCTTGAAAACTGAGGTTTACGTGTAAATGTGTAACGTCGCAGTTTACTCCCATAGTAACAACTGCAAGCACACCATACTCTAAAAGGAAAAAACAGAATAAGCAGTATTACTCATATATAAAAGGGGGTAGGAACAGTGTCTGCAATTACAATACAGAAAGAAACAAATAAAATTATAAAGAAATAAAGAATTTTCTCCCCAAATTGAAACAGATTTCCTAACAAGCAGTAAGAAAAAGTCTTAAAGTTTCAATTACTCGTATTTTCACTGACAACTTCACTTCAAGAATGTCAGTGACCATGAAAAGACCAAAACCAAGATGAGATTAAGTTAAAAAAAAAAAGGAAATGGAAGATACAAGTATTTTATATAAAGTAAAACTGAATTGGTATACTATCTTTACACAAAAACTAAATTCAACTTAGAGTTTATATTTTTAATGTCATTCAGAATGCACCAGCAGAAAAATCAGAAATATGGTTACTTTATACAAAAGTCATCCTTAAGCCCAGTACTTAAATGAATCCGCCAGGATTACAGGCATGAAGTTTAGGTTTCTCAAGTGTAAATCCTATATTGTTTGTTTTAATCCTTATAAATTAATTCACATTTTCCAAGCAGAACAACTACATTTATTCTGGCCTCTCATACACAGTTCTCATTCACATTCTAGGCTACCTCTGCAACAACTTCTGACTGCTGAGCTTCCTTTTACTTTTTAATACAAATGTATTGTTTTCTACTGTACACATTTACCATAGTTTATTTAACTAGTTGCTTACTGATGGACATTTAGACTATTTCTAATTTTTTGCTATAAAAAAATGCCTCATACACAGGTTATGCATATTGAATTTTACATCTGAGTAAATATATTAATAATGTAAATTTCCAATAAAGGATCAAAGGGCACAAGATTTTGTAATTTTGAAGGATACTGACCAATTACCCTTCACGGAAGCCATTTACGTCTCTACCAGCAAAGCGTGAGTACTAGTTTCTTCCTGCCTTTGCTAATTTAATATCTTACCAAACGTTTTAGATTAGTGACAATCTAGTAAAAGAAAAATGGCAGGTTTTAATTTCCATTAAATTCATTTTAATTTAGCTTTAATTTGCATTTCTTTTGTTATAACTGAAATTTGGCATCTGTTCTTATGTTTGAGAGCTACCTAAATTTCCTTTTTTACAATTTTTCCTGTTCTTAAAAGTTGAGATGGTAGACTATTATTCTATTATATAAGCTGCAAGTATTCCCTCTCCAATTTGTAGTTTGTTCAGTCACTTAAATCACACTTAAAAATGATACTATTCAAACACCATGCCCATCTGAATTAGAACAATTAACCACTGCTTAATATATGCCTATTACAACACATTTTATACTTGGAATACAGTTGATGCTTAATCAGTATTTTCTGACTGAATGAATAAACAGCATTAATAAAGGTGCTAGAGATACAAGAGAAAATAAAACAAGCTCTCTGCCCTAAACAGAATTCTTTCTGGTGGAGAAAAGAATTATACTACCAACTAATTAAAAACGATGTATAAAAGTACTTTAAAATACATGTGGTATTATGGAAACAAATATAAGAAACTAGATAATTACATATTATTTACACTTGGAGAAGGATGAGTTGGTGAGTCAGAAAGTGAAAAGCATCGTCAGCAGAAATACAAGCAATTCACATAGAGCAGTTCTCATAGCGGGGGTGAATATAGTGTTTTATGCACACAAAGGACACAGACCACAAAGGTAGGCTTGGATCAGGTGGTATAAATCTTGAATACAATCTTGAGAAGTTTATATTTTCATAATGTGGGCTTATAATGGATTTCACCTCATAATTCACATTCTCATTAACTGGTAGGAACCACCCAGACACTCCACAGAGAATTCTAAGGCTGGTCTGAGGTTGGCAGGAAGGTAATGTGACTGACAGTCTGCCATGCATTTATTTCTGTAAGTTTGTTTTCTAAATGTGTGAGCCCATTTCTTTCTTTCTTATTTATTTATTTGGTTGTGCTGGGTCTTTGTTTGGCATGAGGGCTTTCTCTAGTTGTGCTGAAATCTTCTCAAGGCTGTAGCTTCTCCTGTTGTAGAGCATGTGCTTCAGTAGCTGCGGCTTTCAAGGGCTCAGTAATTTTTAGGAAATATCATCCCATTTACAATAGCATCAAAAACAATAAAATAGTTAGAAGTAAATTTAACCAAGGAGGTGAAAGATCTCTATTATGAAAACTATAAGACATTGATGAAAGATACTGAAGAAGATACAAATAAATGGAAAGGTATTCCATATTCATAGATTGTGGAATTAATAGTGTTAAAATGTTAATACTACCAAAAGTCACTTACAGCAGTGGTCTCCAACCTTTTTGGCATCAATGACCAGTTTTGTGGAAGACAATTTTTCCACAGACCAGGGACAGGTCAGGGAGGAATAATTTCGGATTATTCAAGCATATTACACCTAGTAGATGCTGAAGAGATCAAGAAGAGATGGAAAGAATACACAGAAGAACTGTATAAAAGAGATCTTAATGAACTGGATTACTACGATGGTATGCTTAGTCACCCAGAGCCAGACATTTTGGAGTGCAAAGTCAAGTGGGCCTTAAGAAGCACTGTTGCTAATAAATCTAGTGGATGCAATGAACTATTCAAATCCCTAAAGGAGGATACCGTCAAGGTTTTGCATTCATTATGTCAGCAAACCTGGAAGACCCAGCAGTGGCCACAGGACTGAAAAGGTCAATCTTCATCCCAACTCCCGAGAATGGTAGTACCAAAGAATGCGATAACCATTGGACAATTGCACTCATCTCCCATTCTAGTAAGAATCTTGCATGCTAGGCTTCAGCATTATGTGAACCAAGAACTTCCAGATGTCCAAGTTGGTTACAGAAAAGAAAAAGGAACTAGAGATCAAATTGCCAACATTTTCTGGATTATACAGAAAGCAAGGAATTTCAGAAAAACATCTATCTCTGTTTCATCGACTGTGCTAAAGCCGTTGACCGTGTGGATCATGACAAACTGTGGAAAGTTCTTAGAGAGATGGGAATACCAGACCATCCTACCTGTCTCCTGAGAAACATGTATGCGGGTCAAGAAGGAACAGTTAGAAACATGTATGGACAAACTGATTGGTTCAAGATTGAGAAAGGAATACGACAGGGCTGTCTGCTGTCACCCCGTTTGTTTAACCTATGCGCTGAGCATATCATGAGAAATGCCAGGATTGATGAGTTAAAAGCCAGAATCAAGATAGGTGGGAGAAGCAGCAAGAATCTCAGATATGTGGATGACACCACTCTAACGGTAGAAAGCGAAAAGAAATTAAAGAGCCTCTTGATGAGGGTAAAGGAGAGTGAAAAAGCTGGCTTAAGACTAAATATTAAAAAAATGAAGAACTCAGATCATGGCATCTGGCTTTATTATTGCATGACAAACAGAAGGGGAAAATATGGAAATAAGTGACAGATATCCTCTTCTAGGTCTCCAAAATCACTGCGGATGGTGACTGCAGCCATGAAATCAGAAGATGATTACTTTCTTGGCAGGAAAGTGATGACAAACCTAGACAATGTATGGAAAAGCAGAGACATTTCTCTGCTGACAAAGGTCCATACAGTTAAGGCTAAGGTCTTCCCAGTGGTCACATGGGGTTGTGAGAGATGGATCATAAAGAAGGCAGAACATCAAAGAGTTGATGCCTTCAAACTGCGGTGCTGGAGAAGACCCCTGAAAGTCCCTTAAGACAGCAAGGAGATCAGATCAGTCAATCTTAAGGGAGATCAACCTTGAATATTCACCGGAAAGACTGATGCTGGAGCTGAAGCTCCAGTATTTTGGTCATCTGATGACAAAAGACAACTCATTGGAAAAGTCCCTGAGGCTGGGAAAGATTGAGGGCAGAAGGAGAAGAGGACATCAGAGGATGAGATGGCTGGATGGCATCACTGATGCAATGAACATGAACTTGGGCAAACTCCGGGAGATAGTGAGTGACAGGGAGGCCTGGTGCACTGTAGTCCACGTGGTCACAGAGTCAGACATGACTGGGTGACTGAACAATAACTACTACGGATGTAATGTACATAATGATAACTGTAGCTAAGACTGTTGAATAATATATAGGAAAGCTAAGAGGGTAAATCCTAGCATTCTCATTACAAGGAGAAATATTTTTTCCTTTTTCTTTTCATTTTATCCATATGGGATGATGGATGTTAACTGAACCTATTGCAGCAATCATTTCACAACTTATGTAAATCAAACCACCATGCTGTACACATTAAAGTTATAAAGTGACATATGTCAATTATTTCACAATAAAATTGGGGGAAAAAAGTCATCTAGATAAGATACTCTACAAATAAGTAATTATTTAAATAAACAAATAAACATTGTATTGCATTTAAAGAGTAACAAGTATATCACAAGAGATTCTATAAAATGAAAACAAATATATTTGCCAATTTTGGAAAGAGTTTATTGACTTACCTCCATCTTGGGTAATAACTGGTAACGCCAAGCTATTTTCATCTTAATGTCAGATTCTGTTTTATGACTGCATACATCTTCATCACATTCTTTTTTATAGCTATCATCAATTAATGGTGCAGGAAGTTTCTAAGAAAACAGAATGACACATTATTAAGCATCTGTGGTAAAAAAAACAAAAAAAAGAGTGACAATTTTCTTAAATCATAATATTAAAACTTTCCAATGTGCTAAAAATTGACACTTTAAAATTGACTCCAGCATAATATCATGACAATATTGATATTCTACAGTAGAGAAAGATTTACACAATATTAAATGTGAAATTTAACTTTTTACTAATGAGCTAGAATTTGAAAAAAAATCAAATTTTTATACTAGCAAAAATCAAATGCTGTTGCTAGACACTATGATTATCAAAAAAAATTTTATACTCTTAAAGTCAAGTCTAGAATTAACCCTTTTGTGTTATATATAATTATTGTTATGTTTGCCACAAGGTAAAAATAAAGCATGCACATAATCTGTTTACTGGTTTGTAATTCTAGAATTAAAAAAACTCATTCACCAAAATAATGGGTGAAGTAAAAACTAAGAATGAAGACATTTATTTTGCCCATATCAAACATTAGTTTTGCACCTGCAAGCCTAACTTTAACAACAAAAATAGAATTGAAAATCTCTGATTAAATGAAGAGACAAAGAATTCCAATTTTCCTTACTTAGAAGCTGATCCACCAAATGAGCTACAGAGCAGATACAAGAAAACATATAGAAAACATTGTTTTGTGAAGAGTACACACATTTTTTGGAGAAGGAAAGCACAAGCGATAATTTTGCTTTTTATCAACTATAATCATAAACTGGAGCATTTGGATTAGCAAACATAATTTTGTGTGTCTTCAAAAATTAGTGTAAGCTGCAATTTATACTTTACAGGATTAAATTTACTTATGCTTAAAATTGTGTCAACTAAAAATTATAGTAACCATCATATATTTTAGTAATCTCCTAAAAGATCTCACAGTGGATTCACTGTATAATATATGCTAGTATTAGACACTAGTTGTATCATTAAAGCTCTGAATATATCATACTTAGCAAAGCATTCATTTCTTACAAAACACAAAGTACATTTTTTCCAATGGAAACAAATATATGTGTATAGTTCAACATAGCATAGAGGTCCTAGATTTGAATTCAGCAACCAGATTGTTCAGATTCAAACCCTGACTTTGCAGTAGAGCTGTATCTGTGGTCACCCTGACCACTGTAGCACCTCTGTACGTCTCCATTCAATACTGGAAAAACGCAGATAGTAGTATTTACTTCATTGGTTTGTTGTCAGTAATAAATGAGGTAAAAATGTAAATGCAAAGAACGGTAACTGTCACATGTCAAGCATTCAATAAATGTTTGATCATGAGAATTCAGTCAAATCACTCTCCTAACTTTTACTCAGAGCCACACATTTTGTATTGTCAATATTAGGCAACATTTAGTATAAATATTTGTATTTTTTTCAGTCTCGGGAACATTTAATAACAGTTATGACGAAGGTCATAACTCCACAACAAAAACATTAAAAACTTTTTTCAAAAGAGACAGTGTATATTTTTAAAATGTATACCACACTGTCTCATTAGTGTGGTATACATTAGTTAAAATATATCAACCTGGAATAGAAATGTTCTAATATTAAGGTGTATAGTATTAAGGAACTAGACCTAAAATATTAGAGACCTTTTATTAATACGGCTAAGACATGTAAACAAGATGAGAGTATAAAAACAGGTGACCATTTCCTTATAAATCTTATTAAATATGCATCTACTCCTATGGTGGACATTTCACCATTTCAAAAACTTTTATAAGATGAAAATTACAATGATTCCAATTTCAGTACTGATAAAAGAGATGCTCATTTCTTAAAGAGGAAAATGTTCAAAAGAAAGTACACTCTAACTAGTAACATTCATCTAAAGGTTATGTTTTCATATATATAAATAATAAATATACATATATTAATATATGCATATACTAAGTACTTTCAATTGAAATAAAATCACATAAAACAAAATTGATTATTTTAAGTATTTTAAAGTGCAGCTGAGTGACTTTTAGTATATTAAGAGTTGTTCAACCATCACCACTATTTACTTTCAGAACATTTTCAATACTCTCAAAAGAAACAGTACACTCATTAAGCAGTCACTACCCATTCCCCCTTCTCCTAGTCCTGGCAATCTTTAATCTACTTTCTGTCCTATGGATTAGTCTAGTTTAGACAGTTAATTTAAATAGAATTATATAACACAATTTTTGGATCTGGTTTATTTCACTTAGCGTGGTGTTTTCAAGGTTCATCCATGTTGCTCTATGTATTTCATTTTGTTTTATGACTGAATAATATTCCACTGATTGGATATATGTCACATTTGTTTATCCATTCATCAGTTGGTAGACATCTGGATTGTTTCTACTTTTTAGCTGTTATGACAAAGCAGCTATGAATATTCATGCATGAGTTTTAATGTGAACATGTATATCCAATTCTCTGGGATATACACTTAGGAAAGGAACTGCTGGGTTATAAGAGTTTTACAGGAACTACAAAAATGTTTTCCATAGTGGCTGCACCATCTTATATTCTTACCAACAATGTTTGAGGGTTCCAGTGTTTCCATATCCTAACATTTTTTTCTTTCTTTATTGAAAAAATAGCTATCCTAGTAGGTGTGATGTAGTATCTCATTGTAGTTTCAATTTGCATTTCACTGATGACTAATGATGTTGAGTTTCTTTTCATGTGTTAGTTTTGGACACTTGTATATATTCTTTGGAAATATATCTATATATCCTTTGCCCACTTTTTAACTGGGTTCTTTACGTTGTTGAGTTATGACAATTCTTTATCTATTCTGGGTATTAGACCTTTATCGTATATATGATATATTCTCACATTCTGTGGTTTTGTCTTTTCACTTTCTCACCAGTGTGTTTTGATGCAAAGACATTTTTAATTTTGATGAAGTCCAGTGTATTGTTTTTTTTTCTTTTGTTGGTTGTACTTTTGGTGTTGTATTTAAGAAACTAATGCCTAACCCAAAGTCATAAAGATTTATTCCTTTCATTTTTTTCTAAAGTTTTAGATTTAGGATCTGTGGACAAGATGGCGGAGTAGAAGGATGCATACTCATCTCCTGCAAGAACACCAAGATTGCAACTAGCTGCTGAACAACCATCGACAGGAAAATGCTGAATCACACCAAAAAAAAAAGATACCCTGCATCTAAGAGCAAAGGAGAAGTCCCACAAGATGGTAGGAGGGGTGAAATCGCTTTTAGAATCAAACCTCAGAACTGCCAGAGATGCTTGGAGGACGCAAACAAAACCTTGTGCACACCAGGACTGAGGGGAAGCAGTGACCCCCACATGGGATTGCGTCAGACCTGCCTTTGAGTGTCTGAGTGTCTCCGCAGAGGCACGGGTCAGCAGTGGCCTGACTCAGGGTCAGGGGCTCTGGCTGCAGCAGACCTGGGAGGCGCGGCATGTGCCACATGTACTCTTGGAGGAGGTCGCCATTAGCGCCACTATAGAGCCGCCAATACACCACCCACAAACTGGAGAACAATTACACCACAGAAGCTCTCGTGATGTTGCAAAAGTTCTAGGGCCCACAACAGATTTTCTGACTTGGGGATCCAGCAAAAGGGCTGAGAACCCTAGGAAAACAGACTCTTGGAGAGCACAACAAAACCTTGTGCAGACCAGGACCCAGGAGAAAGGAGCTGCTGCTGCTGCTGCTAAGTCGCATCAGTCTGTCTGACTCTGTGCGACCCCATAGACGGCAGCCCACCAGGCTCCCCCGTCCCTGGGATTCTCCAGGCAAGAACACTGGAGTGGGTTGCCATTTCCTTCTCCGATGCATGAAAGTGAAAAGTGAAAGTGAAGTCGCTCAGTCGTGTCCGACTCTTCGCGACCCCATGGACTGCAGCCTACCAGGCTCCTCCATCCATGGGATTTTCCAGGCAAGAGTACTGGAGTGGGGTGCCATTGCCTGCTCTGGGAGAAAGGAGCAGTGACCCCATAAGAGACTGAGCCAGACTTGCCTGTGAGTGTTTGGGAGTCTCTGGTGGAGGTATGCGTCCACAAGTGGCCTGCTGCGGGGTCAGGGGCACTGATTACAAAGGTCCTGGGAGCCCAGTGTGCTGGTATAAGTTCTTTTGAAGGAGGACCCATTACCACCATTACTGCTACCACAGCTTGGCCTCAGGCCAAACTACAGGGAGGGAACACAGCCCCACCCATCAGCAGAAAATTGGATTAAAGATTTACTGAACATAGCCCCACCCACCAGAGCAAGACTCCCTTTTACCCACAGCCTGTCCTTCCCAAGGAAGGACACAAACGTCTTATCCTCATCCATCAGAAGGCAGACAGAAAGAAATCCACGACCAGAGAAAACTAACCAAACTGATTACACCGATCACAGCCTTGTCTAACTCAATGAAACCATGAGCTATGCCATGTAGGGAGCAAAGCAAAGGAGAAAAGGAAACATATACCCATCTGAATGCAGAGTTCCAAAGAATAACAAGGAGAGATATGAAAGCCTTCCTCAGTAATGAATGCAAAGAAATAGAGGAAAACAATAGAATGGGAAAGACTAGAGATCTCTTCAAGAAAATAAAAGATTCCAAGGGATTGTTTCATGCAAAGACAGGCACAATAAAGGACAGAAACTGTATGGACCTAAAAGAAGATGACGACACTAAGGTGGGAAGAATACACAGAAGAACTATACAGAAAAGATCTTCATGACCCAGATAACCATGATGGTGTGATCACTCACCTAGAGCCAGACATCCTGGAGTTCAAAGTCAAGTGGGCCTTAGGAAGAATCAGTATAAACAAAGCTCAGTTAAGTTCACTTAAGTGGCTCAATAGTGTCTGACTCTTTGTAACCCCATGCACTGTAGCACGCCAGGCTTCCCTGTCCATCACCAACTCCCGGAGCTTACCCAAACTCATGTCCATTGAGTCAGTGATGCCATATAATTCCAGGTGAGCTATTTCAAATCCTAAAAGATGATGCGGGAAAGGGCTGCACTGTATACGCCAGCAAATTTGGAAAATACAGCAGTGGCCACAGGACTGGAAAAGGTCAGTTTTCATTCCAATCCCAAAGAAAGGCAAACTACCATGCAAAAGAATGTTCAAACTATCACACAATTGCACTCCTCTCACACACTGGCAAAGTAATGCTCAGAGAAAGCAAAGCTAGAGAATTCCAGGAAAAACATCTACTTCTGCTTCATTGACTATGCCAAAGCCTTTGACTGTATGGATCATAACAAAGTGGAAAATCCTTCAAGAGGTGGGAACACCAGACCACCTTACCTGCCTCCTATGAAACCTGTATGCAGGTCAAGAAGCAACAGTTAGAACCAGACATGAAACAATAGACTGGTTCAAACTTGGGAAAGGAGTACATCAAGGTTATATATTGTTACCCTGCTTATTTAACTTATATGCAGAGTACATCATGAGAAATGCCAGGCTGGAAGAAGCACAAGCTGGAATCAAGATTGCCGGGAGAAATATCAATAACCTCAGATATGCAGATGACACAACCCTTATGGCAGAAAGTGAAGAGGAACTGAAGAGCCTCTTGATGAAAGTGAAAGAGGAGAGTGAAAAAGCTGCATTAAAACTCAACATTCAATAAACGAAGATCATGGCATCCAGTCCCATCACTTCATGGCAAATGGGGAAACAATGGAAACAGTGAGAGGCTTTACTTTCTTGGGCTCCAAAATCACTGCAAATGGTGATTTTGAAATCACCATGAAATTAAAAGTCACTTACTCCTTGGAAGAAAAGCTATGACCAACTTAGACAGCATATTAAAAAGCAGAGACATCACTTTGCCAACAAAGGTCCATCTAGTCAAAGCTATGGTTTTTCCAGCAGTCATGTATGGATGTGAGAGTTGGACTATAAAGAAAGTTGAGTGCTGAAGAATTGATGCTTTTGAACTGTGGTATTGGAGAAGCCTCTTGAGAGTCCCTTGGACAGCAAGGAGATCAAACCAGTCAGTCCTTAAGGAAATCAGTCCTGAATATTCACTGAAAGGAGTGATGCTGAAGCTGAAGCTCCAATACTTCAGCCACCTGACTTGAAGAACAGACTTATTGGAAAAGACCCTGATGCTGGGAAAGATCGAAGACAGGAGATGGGGACGACAGAGGATGAGATGGTTGGATGGCATCACTGACTTGATGGATATGAGTTTGAGCAACCTCCGGGAGTTGGTGATGGACACACAAGCCTGGTGCGATGCAATCCATGGGGTCAGAGAGTCGGACATGACTTAGTGGAACTTACTGACTGACCAGCTGAAAGGGTGTGAAATTACCACCCCAGTGGGTCTAGGAGCCAGAGGATTGAATCTAAGAGGTGCATTCTTGGGCCTGAAAATCTTTTGAAATTGGCTTTGTTAAATTTAAGACCTGCTTGGGATACATCATCCATTCCTTCTTTCTGATTTCTCCCTTGGATTTGAAATGTCTTTCCTATGCCTGTCCCACCACTGTACTATGGAACCACCTAACTTGCCTGGTTTCACATGTTCAGTTAGTACTGGTTATGGGATTGGACTAAATGTATTTTGCACGAGAGAAGGACATGTATTCCCAGGGGTGGGGGGAGGGGAGGGCTGGGGAACACAAACATTCAGTCTATAACATAGTGTGTCTGGCACACAGTAAGCATTCAATAAATGTTTGAGGGTATAATAAATAATGGCTAACAAATCTGTTTCCAATCATTCTGCAATTTCTGGACTTAGATTTTTAACGGCCTTCTGGATATTCTACCTGAATGCTCAACTACATGTCAAACTCAAAGTATGTAAGAAGTCAAGTTATTGTCTTTCACCCTTCTTTCCTCCCTTTCTGTCAGCTCTTCCTCCTCCTTACTTTCTCCACAATTATTTCCTTAATTAATTCCCTCTCCTGGCTCAGGGCAGCATGTAGCAATAGAGCTCTCAGCTGACTTAAGTATCTTCAGAAAGAAGATATGATTGTAGTTTGTACCTTCGTTCATACTGTTCTCTTACGAAGTGGACAATGTGTGCTAACCCAGTAAGTCCTGAGCTTCTCTACCTCTGAGTCTTTATTATTGCTGTTTCCTTTGGTTAATGTTGTTGTTTAGGGGTTTGCTTAATGTAGTAATCTGTATATTTGGATATCCAATAAAAACTCATTTGATAGAAAAAAGAGCATAATTTATAATGGCAGGAATTATAAGTTAACTCATTAAAAACAACAATTTCATTAAATTAACAGTAAAATTAAGGGAATTAGTTCAAAACAATATAGAAAGGAAATGCCATGAGTAGGCTGCAAATCAATGAACTTGAAGATAGTAAGAGAAATTATCAACAACATAGGACAGAGGGAAGCAAGTAAGAAGAAAAAGAATAATTCTAGCAAGCTTTTTCATATGAACTGCTGAGCTGAATTTAAAATTTATTCAGAAATGCGAAAGCCCTATAGTAGCCAAAACAACTTTAAAAAGAAGAAAGTTACAAATTAAAATACCTAATTTCAAGACATAAAAACAGAAGGATGAAGTCCATTTAAGATAGATGTATGATTCAATGGAACAGAAAAGAAAGTTAGGGAAGAGACTCAGATATTTTTTTAATTGATTTTCTACACAGATGCCAAGGCAATTTAATAGAGACAGGATAACAACAAATTCTTAGAAAACAACAGAGGAGAAAACAGTGGTTTTTAGGGAGTCCAAGAATCAGCAAACTGGACCAAATCCAACCAGTCACCTGTTTTTGTAAACAAAGTTTTATTATAACATAGTCATCCTCCTCTGTTTAGGAACTGTCTGCCTGAGTAGATACAAGGGCAGAACTGAGTAGTTGTGACAGAGACCACATGGTCTACAAAGCTAGAAACACTTACTAACTAGTCCTTTAAAGAAAAGTGTGCTGAACTCTGAGTGATTCAAATTTTTCTTAAATAGGAGAAAAACATAGCATGAAATATACTGAACTTTAAAAATGTTTTTCAAATGACACTGTTAAGAAAACAAAGAAGCAAGCTATAGATTGGAGATATTTGCTAAACACTTATCTGACAAAGAATTTATATCCAGAATATAAAAGAACACATAATTCAATGACAAAAATGCAAACGGTCCAATAATAGGTGGACAAAAGAGTTGAACAGACACTTTACCAAAAGATATATGGATGGCAAACACAAGAAAAGACGCTCGATATCATTAATTTTTGTTATTGCTGTTCAGTTGTGTCCGACTCTGTGATCCCGTGGACTGCAGCATGCCAGGTTTGCCTGTCCTTCACTATATCCCGGAGCTTGCTCAAACTTGTGTCCATTGAGTCGATGATGCCATCCAATCATCTCATCCTCTGTCGCCCCTTTCTCCTCATGCCCTCAACTTTTAGTGATTAGGAACACGCAAATTAAAACCACATCGAGTTATCACTATATGTGCACTGGAATTGTTAAAATAAAATTTAAAAAAATGGTAACACCAACTGTCAAAAAGAAAGCAGGCAAATGGAATTCTTATATACCACTGGTAAGAACGCTAAACTGCACAGCTACTTTAGAGAAGAGTTTCGAAATTTCTCTAAAAGGTGAATAGTCACTTTCAATATGATCCAGCAATTATATTCTTAGGTACCTGCCAAAGAGAAATGAAAACATGTACAAAGACATGTACATGGATGGTCACAACTTCATTTAACAGTCAACAGGGGAAACCCAAATGTCCATCAACTGGTAAATGGCTAAAAAAGTTAGTTAGAGGAAGAAACTCTACTGATACACATAAGAATATTGTTAATCTAACAATCATTATGTTAAATGAAAGAAGCCAGATATAAAATATTATATACCACATGATCCCACACATGTGAAATTCTAGACAAAGCAAACTATTAAGACGGTAAGCAGACTAGAGGATACTAGCGGCCAAGAGATGGACTGCATTAGATACTTCAGTAAACTAGATTTTAAATGACAAGGAAAAAGGTGTTTTCAAAATATGAGGAAATCTGATATTAAACCTGGAATTTTCCATCCCGGAAAACTATCTATTAACTCTAAGAACAAAATATGTTTTAAAAAGGCATACAGTGTTTCAAAAGCTTACCCATCACCAACTTTTCTGAAGAAAATAATCTGAAGATACAATTCAGCAGTATAAAAAAAGAAATGAAGAGGTAGAAAGTGTAAAAATTAAAAACTGGTAACGCCTTTTAATGAAGACATTATTAGACATATTGTTAAGACATATTTTTCATTAAACATAAAATTTTTAAAAATATATTTTATTTAATGTACCTTTCTGAATGGCTGTTATAAAAAAGGTAAGAGATAAGTTGTGCGAAGGATGTAGAGAAAAGGGAATGGAGAAAAGGGAACCCTTGTGAACTGTTGGTGGAAATGTAAATTGGTGCAGCCACTATGGAAAATGGTACGAAAGTTCCTCAAAAAATTAAATATAGAACTATCATATGATCTAGCAATTCCACTTCTAGGTATATATCTGAAGGAGATGAAATCATATATCAAAGAGCTACCTGTACCTCCATGTTCACTGCAGTATTTTTTACAACAGTCAAGGCATAGAAACAATCTAAGTATCTATCAACAAATGAATAAAGAAAATAGTATATATATATAAAACATTACTCAGCCATTAAAAAAAATAAAAGGAAATTCTCCCATTTGTGACAATATGGTGGACTTGAGGGCATCCTGCTAAATGGAATAAGTCAGATAGAGAAAGATAAATGCTATATATACTGATTTAGATGGAGGATCTAAAATATCTGACCTTATAAAAATAGAGAACAGACTGGTGGTTGTCAAAAGCAGGGAAATGGGCGATGGTGATCAAAAGGTACAAATTTCTAGTTATAAGATAAATAATTCTGTATGTGATAAATGTATAGCATGGTGACTATAGTTAACAATACTGTATAATTGAAAGCTGCTGAGAAAGTAGATCTTACAAGTTCTCATCACAAGAAAAAATTCTATATGTGAGGTAATGGACATTAACTAAACTTATTCTGCTATTATTCTACAATACATACATATATCCAAAAATTCACTGTACACCTTAAAATAATAAAGCTACATGTCAATTACATCTCAATAGACTGTTAGGAAAAAAGAACTGCTGGGAAGAGAATAAAAAGTAGAACAAGAAAGCAAAGGACTAAACATGAAGAAATGAAAGGAACTAAAAATATGACATGATACTAAGCAACTGAAGGAATATAAAATATGAAATCTATTTTCCTGTTCTCTTCAAGGAAAAATGAGTGATTTAAACACATACCGAAAATGATATTTTTGGAAAAAAAGAAATACTCTGGTCTTTTTGTTTTCTATTATTCAGAAATTTCTGTAAGAGTTTACATTCAATATGTTGTTTTATTTGTAAGCCCTAACATTTTTGGAGTATGCCATCATCGATCTACCCTGCTCGAATCACTGACCCTAACAGAGATGATCACTGTACCTGTAATCTCTACCATTTGTTGCAATGCCTGTATCTAATCAAACAAAAAATTTGATTGATGTTTTGATAAAATGTCTATTTTGAGAGAATGCTAAGAATAAGCTCTTTAATAATCAAATATAGCCATCAATCACAGATCAGCATCCATCCTCATTATTTTTGAAAATCTCCAGTCTTTGATTTCTAACCCAGCGCACCAACAGAACACAATGTATGGCTGTTATATCTTTGCTTCCTAAGAGAAAGAATATCACATTTTTGGTTCTTTTTTACAATGTGGTACTTATAGTTCCCATATATTTAGCAATGAGGATTATAAACATCAATAAATAAAAATAAAAA
Source organism: Odocoileus virginianus (assembly GCF_023699985.2). NCBI lineage: Eukaryota > Metazoa > Chordata > Mammalia > Artiodactyla > Cervidae > Odocoileus > Odocoileus virginianus. Next base: position 26,502,604 of record NC_069683.1, read on the forward strand.
GCAGGTATCATAAGTTCCACACAGAAGACAGTATGGAAATACTGTATGGAGATAAAATATCTCTTTTAATCAAATACATTAAGTTAGAAAATTAACAAGAATATACAAATTGGCAATACTTTCAGACAAAAAGAACTATTTATTCTATTTTTTTAAAAAGCTATAAGAAATGAAATTATTACAAACTTGCAATACCAAAGTATATTCCAGTATTTTATTTTTTTACTAGAAACATTTATCCTTATCCATAAGATGCTGTGAATATATTTCTTCCCTTTTCAATTCATGTCATTTTGTGCTTACTGCTTTATTATTTTGTGGTCTTTGTTTTGGCAGATGCACAAGCAAAATCTGATTCCAACAGTTTGACCCTTCTCACTTTTTATGTTCTCTAGGGCATAATAAAACCCAAGATACCATCCCTCAGCAGTTAATGAAGCTTAACCTCCCACCCTCTTAATTACCAATGCATTACACCAACTATGGGCATCATACTCCTCTCTAAGCTATTTTACAATTCAGCAGAAGTACTACTGAGCTATTATGTAGCAACATAATCCATGCAGCATGAGAAATCCTTCTTAAAAGTAAAATCTTTTGATCCTTGCAGGTTTTGGTAACTGTATAATTAATACTACTTAAGCATTATCCGTGTATCAGTAAGTATATTACTTTGTTGATTTATGGGAGGAAATATTTATTTTCTGAAAGTGTGAAAGAGATACAAATCCAAAGATATTACTGATTATCATAATCTAAAAAAACAGTCTAAATATCAAACTGAATATTCACAAATCAAAGGTATGTTCTCCACATTATCTTCATTTAACTATTCAAAACTATGGGGGGAGGAGTGACTTAATTGCTAAAAGCATTCAGAAATGTGGATGAGTGGAATAAGTCAGAAGATCTTGGGGTGTAGTTGATGCTACATTGAAAAGTTTTAAAAACTCAGAGATTTTTAAGATTAGTGATTACTGAATTATCTTGTACCAAACTAAATGCAGTACCTATTAGGGAACATCTTGGTGCAATTTCAGATATTATTTCTTGGATATAAATTTAGCAAAATTACTGATATTACAAGAAGAATGGTGAAAAACACTTTCATATCAGCATAGTAAACTCCCAAGGATAAGTGGACAAAGCTGATGCCTGTGATTTGGAAACTACATTAATTATATGAATCTGAAAAATAGAAAATGAAACCACTGGGATCAGAGCAGTGTTCCTGATACTCTTCCACTGATCCTTATCACGTTATCATCCTTATCCTTAGGATGTTTCTTTTTAACACGTGAACCAGAAATGTGCTGAGAAGACTGGAAAACTCTCTCTTTCAATTTTCTTGACTAAGATAGAGGGAAGGAGGAGGATACATGAAGAACAGAAAATGGAAGTCTGCACTACAAGTATTCAGAAATGAAGAGAAAGAGTTGCACTAAATGAAAATAATTTCATTTAAATGGAGATATAATCATTTAGAAATATTACATTCTAAATCATCACAATTTTAGGAGCACCAGTCATAGAAGGATCTCAAAGCATTTAGACATGTATTAACCCGAGTTCTACTTCAATTGAGCAGTGAGAATGGGAAGATGAGGTACACATAAATTTAAATTCCTCATCTAGGTTCTAGCAGTATGCCTGGTGATACATAAACAGTACTTCTAGTCTTAACCAAAGCAGTTGCAGGTTGCAACACTGTCTATTGATGCTATTGACCAAAAGGAGTTTAAAAGGAAATGCACTGAGTTTCTTGGCATTCTAATATTAGCTTCCATAATTATTTTCCGAACAAGTCTCTATGAGGTTTATGTTAGTTTTATCAATTTTCTTTAATACATCAACTTAGATACAGAATTTATGATTTTATAAATCAAAATGTAAGATCTGTATTACATACTCCTTCAAAACAGTCTCTTTACTTCAGATTTCTTAAGAAGAAAGCTTAAAATAAAAATTTCATGCTTTTACTTACAGAGAAGCAAGATTACACTGCTGGACTCTATTATTTTTATTCATAAAAATTGGAGTTTTCCTTTCTAGATTTTTTTTTTAAAGTTAAGTTTACATATTCAAAGTTAATGTTTAATCTAGTTCTGACTGTACAATCAATAAAACTCATATCCAGAGATATAAGTTAAAGTGAAGAGAGTTCCTAATTAGGTAACTACTATTGTTAAAAATGTGAACTTCTATGTGTGTGTTTATGTGTTACGTATGTGTGTATACATAAGTGTGCATATGTACATTTTTACCTATATTATGCTCCTACTTAGAGAAAGAATAATGAACGGTGAACAATGTAGTCCTTACAATAGGACATATCTTAATTACAATACATTTTGTGAATTGTTTTAAAAAGTAGACTAAATGCTCCACTTCATCACTATTATTAACAGGTTTAGTTAGTGAGATCATATGTAGCAACTCCTTTCAGTAAATGTTTACCGTATAAGAGTGTATATTAACCCATTTTAAGAAAACATGACATATGAAAATCTACATTGAGCAAACAAGTTATATAATAGTAAGTTATTTCTTTTCCTTTAAGTATTAAATGTCTTTACTGAATACAAACTAAATCTTAAAAACTGTTTCTAAATATAGCTATTTTAAAAGTTAAGAAAGTGACAATAATCTTATAATTATTTATTAAATCAAGGCCACAGAATCTTTATACTGTTGGAAAAGAAATACTTCAAAGTTTTATGGATATCTATTGTCAAAGAAATCTCAGTTAGGAACAGAATCAGGCATTATCTTCATTTAAAGGGTCCTGATCAGTTAAATTCCTAACTCAGAAGCACACAAGTGACTAGTTTTATTTATTTCATATTAAATATTTTTAATTTTTTTCAGGATAAACAAAACTTATGGAAAATGTCACAAACAAAAATCCTTAGGGCACTAAGTGAAACTGGATATAATTTTATTTTTATTAAATGTGAAAATTATTTTCTGTAGTATATTTGGTTTTAGTAGAACAGAACTCATTCTCTTTTTGTTCACTGACTACCAAGAAGTAGAGGTAACTAAGAGCATAAAATAGGTTTTTTAAAATTCTATAGCACCCTGTATGTTATAGTCTATTTTAAAAGATAAACATGAGAAGTACACTTCATAGTTTCAGATTTATTTTCTACTTCCACTTTAAGTCTTCATTTTAATACTCTCTATCCTGTTTTTGAAATCTAGCAGACTTTTAGACTGAATGTATGCACCCACAATCAGCACATTTCAAATGCCTGTGATTTCACTAATATATACCATAATGTGAAAAGATGGATGTGAGGAACTGAGGCTTTCTGCAATTGCCTGTCAGTTTCTGATAAACAAAACTTAAATCAGAAGAGAAATACTGAAAGAATCACCCCAACACTAGCTGGAGAAATAGCCCTATTTTGGGGGGCGTTTTTAACACGAGAGTTATCCTTTTACACATAATAAATCTTCACAGACTGCCCCTTGATGGTATACTGCCTTTCTACTCCTATGGTGTCCTTTAATGTTTCATTAAATGGGACACCATGTTAATTTGGGAGGCTGATTTTCTTTTAGTTTGAATGGCTCCAGTTTTCAAGTCATTTATCCCCCTCAAAAGAATTGAATCCCTTCCCTTCTGAATACTTTTTCAGAAAAACTAATCAGAAGAAAAGTGAACCCTTTTTCTAATATTCTCAATTTTGACTTTGTATGACTTCTTTTCCAAGAATGATAAAACTCCTATACTATAGTTCCAAGACTTAAAATTTCTTTGAGTGTAGCAAAACCAGCAAGTATTCACAGCCATCCATTTTTTATGGGTTCAAAATAAGATTTTTGAAAGTAAATGTGAAGCCTGGAATAGATGCTGTAAAATTCAGAAAGCAAAAACCTCAGATATTTCATTTCTGATTTGGAACTCCAGAATACTGTAGGCAGAAATTATTACTATTTTAATATGAAAGGTTAAGTGATCTGTGCAAGGTCCTGAAGCTAGTTAAGTAGCCACACAGAAACTAAAATCTAAGCTCAGATTTCAAGTATATTTCATCTTCTTGAGAATAAATATCCTATTACAGAGTGTGGCATTTTGCTATATAACTTAGGCCACTTTTCTGCATGCAAAATTCCTTTCTTTTGTTGACTTAAGAACAAACATCAAGGCCAACTGTGTGTTCATTTCAACGTTATATCAAAAATGTTCTCACGAGCCAGTGACAGAGAGGTGGGTTTATATTCTTTTATATTTTTATCTTATCTTTGATTTCCTCGTTGGAAAATAAGACACATGCCATCTTTTAAAAGCTGGCTACAAATGTAGGTCACTGGAAGCAGTACTGAGCCTTTGCATGTTTTTTCTTAGTCTTTTTAATTTGCCAAAGAAGCTGTAACTGTGGCTGCCAGGGGAGAACTCAGAATTTTAAATAAGCTCTCACAAGTAGCTAGGGACGGATTAAAAAAGAGTGAAGCCCTAGGGTCAAACAGCAAATTTCCGGCTCTACTAGCACTTGAGAGTTGTAAGCACTGAAAAGCTTATAGCCTGATAATTTTCTGAACGAATAAAATGTTGACAAAGAAGAGAAGGGAACGTATTCTGATTATTGCTCTGCCTTCAAAGATTTTTAAATATTTGTCCTTGTATTATGAACAAAGGTATACAGTGATAAGCTAGCTTTGATAGGACACACATTAAATATTATATAGGCTAGAAAAAGTAAAGAATGTATGGGAAAGTGTGTAATGTATAAAGTGTTGAGCATGCATAAAGCTTGCAAAGTAGAATACAGAAGGGCTAGAAAAAACTTGTTGATATTTTTAACATTATATGTTACTTCTGTTCTGAATCATAAAACTACAGCTTGGAGACGAGCATAATTGAAAAAAATGCTCAATGATAAATTTGGTCAACCAAAGGATGTTTCTTTAACTTCATTTTTATACCTGTTTAAATTTTTGGCATTGAAAAAAAGCATAGGTTGGATCTGAGACATTTCTGTATTCTTCATACTCAGAAAGACCAGATAGTACTACAATGTATTAAGAGCAAACTGACCACTCACTAGATTTCTAATTTTTGTTCCATGATCAATAAATAACATGGATGGCAAACAGACTTAATCATGACACCAAACTGACAGAAGGAAAAGAAATCTTTTTATCAGTAACTCAGACATTAAATTGTTTAGCAAACAATACTGCTTTGTGAAAGTTAAAGTCACTCAGTCATGTCCAACTCTTTACAACCCCAGGGATATACAGTACATGGTAATTCTGCAGGGAACAATACTTAAGTGGGTAGCCGTTCCCTTCTCCAGGGAATCTTTCCAACCCAGGGATTGAACCCACGTCTCCCACATTGCAGGCAGATTCTTTACCAGCTGAGCCACCGGGGAAGCCCGATACTGCTTTATCTAACTCTAAATCAATGCCTTTGATCTCAATTAAAACCAAGCAATCAAATAAAAGAAGAGACACAAGGTATAATAAATAAGACCTTAACAAATTAGTTCAATATTTGAGTAAAGGGCTGATATTTTGAGGCTTAAAATAATGCTTTTAAATGATCAAGATACAAGTTTAACTTTTACTTATGGATTAAAAGACCGTAAAAGAGAATTCTGAAGATGTTAAACTAAACTTTCACACCTCATTACTTTGTTAGCAAGTGAAAAAGTGACCAAAGTGTTATATTAATTCATCAAATACAAATAAGGTTTATTTTAAATGAATTGAAACTCACTCCATGACTTATGTGTTATAAATAATCATTTTCAATTATGAAAGACTTTCTCAATAGTAAATATGGGAAGTTATCATAATTGATATTAAGTTTGAAATATTTATTGACCAACATGTTTTATGTTAAATAAATATCACATGCCATGGGCCTTTTCTAAGCATCAAGGTAGGTGGGGCACTCCTGCTGGGAAGCATGTACTTTTCCTGGGTACACAATAAAACATACAAGTTTGAAGCTTCTTACATGCATTCTAGCCTCCTACTCTGTTCTAACTGTGGCTGATGTTAGACAGTGCATAATGTATGTAATAGAAAACTCAAAAAGTTAATGCAACAAGTCTTTACTCTAGATACTAGATATCTCTTCTTGAACCTATATTACCTCTCTGGCATGTTATCACTAGAAACATTCAAATTAAGTTTTAAAACTGACTTTAGTAAATTATGAAACAGCATTTTGAATTTACTTCTGAAATTTTACTATCTTTAATTCCTTAAGTATTAACACATACCATCATACTGTTAAACATTATGAAAAGAATATAACAGAGAAATTTTAGCATTTTCAAGTTCTTAAGAAATGTTTGGGTGTGCAAGTGTGTTTATAATTTTTTATTTCATATAAAAATCAGCCTATATACTGATAAATGTTTAAATATTTTAACATGAAAATATAATTTTGTGATATTAGAAAACATTCCATAGGAAGTTTTCATAGAGAATATCCATCACTATATTTGAGATGATCAAGAAGATTCTTTTAGATAAAATAGTTAACTGCAAAATACTTACCATACCTGTTTTTAAAAGCTTTAACAACATCATGTATATTGTTCTATAGGATTTTTTAAGGGGTGTAATTTTTCATCGTTACATCTTACTGCCGACTTCCTGAAGCTTTGACTACAATAGGCATGAATATGTTTTCAAAGGATGATGGATAAATTGCTGGGTGGTTATATAACATATCTTAGGCAGCTGATGGGGCTTTTTATCCTTTACTTGTCTTTTAGTTATACACAGTTTTAAGTTAATTATGGTCTATAAGACTGTCTTTTCCCTTTTCTTGTACCAGCAATATTTGCCTTGGTTATAGGTTCTAGAAATCCCCAATCATACATCACAAAATTAAAACTAAGCAATTATAGCATCCTCCCGCTCCATGTTGTATCTCTAAACATTGTTAATGCCTTGGGTTTCGATCATTCATTTCTGGGCTGTTTGATGCAAGAAAGTTTTCAGAATAACTCTTGAGTTGGGCACACTGAAGTCCCAACTGAATGTGATATAGAAAATACATAATATCTATACCTACGCTTGTAGGTGAGAAAGTATGACTTATCTATATTAGTATTTAACATTTCACTTTAAATTACAGAAGTATTTTATTTTTCTCAGACATGTTAAAACTTTGTCTATGTACTAGTATCATGAAGAATATACATAACTGAAATTTTTATTAACCATAATTTTCTCATCCAGTCTATTTTAAATGTGTGAACACTAATGGGACCATATTAAACATATGTATGTTAAAAACAACAGTTTCTGTAATTTCTTACAAAAAATGAGAATGACATATTCTTTTCAGCCAAATACTACTTTACTATTACACATTAAACATGTAAGAAACAGAAGATGACAAGTTTGTAAATTTAAAAAACATGACTTTGTTAACTGGCTCAATTCTTCTATATTCTCATTAGCCAGTAGACTTGCATGGGATTCAAATACTTCTCCCTGATTAGTGTGATCAACCTCAGGGAATTTTGCATCTTCGGCAACATTAGAAACTTATAAATAGAAGAATGAAACAAACTTTGAAAATGCAGTGTCAAATCTGCAGTTATGTTAAGTAAATCTAATGTCTAAGACCATTAGGTTTTTGTGGAGTATTTATATTACCTTTGATAATATATTCTAAGTGCATGAGATAAAGTAAAATAGATCTGATGACATTAGAACACTTTCTTCATTTAAAAACACCTATGGTAAGCTACAGCAAGAGAAACTTAAGACATTAAAAATAAACGGTCATACCATTTTAACATTTATTTCTCTTGAAATATAAGATAAATTTAAGTTTCAAGAGGTTAATTAGCATGCTGTTATAAATTACATCTCAGTAACAGAAAGTTCAAATTTTGGAAAGTCAAGTAAAATATTTCTCAACATTGAAACCAACAGTACTTCTTATAAAGAAAAAATCCAGAGATATATCAATCAATGGGAATTTATTTCAAATAATCATCTTTAAAATAATATTTAATGTAACAGAAAATATCACTAATGGTTTCTTCTAATAAGATAGTCTGCATGTACATGGAATGTGTGACATTACATAGGCATAATTTTCATAAAAGAAAAGTTCAATATACTAATTTAACTCTCTTGCCTGAGATAAACTTCATCTAGTTTTACGAAAGAGCAGCAATAACTTAAGTTATGCCTGCAGTTTTGAAACCCAAATATAAAATGCTTTTTTCCAAACTGATGTGAAAGGAATAATAATTAGTATCACACTAAGTAGAATATAGATTAGTGTACTTTAGGGATGACTAAATACAGGTTCATTGAGCTACATCCATATTTAGACTAGATCATATTGGGCATGTGGTAGTTTAAACTTAGGAAAATTAATCTGGATCAGGTAAGATGACTTGTTTCAATTCTTTTTAACTGTCAAAAATGGGAGTCTTTAAACCTGGGGTACATGAAGACTTTGAAAGAGGTACCTGATTATGAGAATTTTAAGGGATCAATTCCTAGATTTTCAACTTAAACAAATACTCTAGTGAAAAAACAACCTCATAGAGAATGTGCCAAAGATAGATGTACAAGTTTCCCTTTCCCTATTCCCCTTTCTCACTTAATAAGTGAAAGGTTTACTTCTTGTTGCCACAGAGCACTTGGGGCATCGCCACAGCATCAAACAAAAAGACAATTTAAAATATTTACTTGGTATAGAAAATGTGAATGTTCTAATGACTGGAGAAACAACTCTTTCTTCATTTGTTTTCAGCAAAATTTTATGTGGACCTAATAAATTAGACAAAGAACTTAAAATAATATATGTTGATGGACATCGTGTGATTTCTTTTTTGTGTATTACTCAGAAAAAGTAAAAGGATAATTTGAGGGACAGGGTGGCTCAGTGGTAAAGAATCCACCTGCAATGTAGAAGACGTGGGTTTGATCCCTGGGATGGGATGATCCCTTGAAGAAAGAAATGGTAACCCACTCCAATATTCTTCCTGGAAAATCCCATGGACAGAGGAGAGTGTCAAGCTTCAGTTCACAGGGATCGCAAAGAATTGGGACACAACTTAATGACCAAATAACAATACAATAACATAACTCTCTCCATTCTTTATTTAACTATGAACTGCTCACATCTGCAAAAGTGGAAAATATGAATAGAGTTGATGCTAAATTCTGTCCATGAAATTCTAGCAATATTCATGTACTGATACATCTTTATGAAGCAATTTAGTACAAACATTTTTAGGTCTATTGATATATTGCATGCAGTAGTAATTGTAATGGTGATTGAAACAAAAAGAAATGTGTTTAAAACTTAGACTCTTTTGAGACAAGAAGATTGTAAAATAAATTTAAATATAAAGTTTTGTTATAGAAAAACTATCATAAGGTTATTACTAAATATGCTGAATATAAAACATATAACATTCTGACAAAACTCTATGAGGAATAAGTGAAAAAAATATGAATTTAAGGAAAAAATGATTGGTGTAACATTTCCAGTTGTTAAAAAAGAGTTTGCTTATGTATATACTTCTAATATAATAGTAGTGATATCAAACTGCTATTATTTAGATTCAGTTGAATACATGCATAAGACTGATATAAATGTCTTTAAGTAAAAAGTCAGTATTCACAATAACATTCATTGCAACTAAATAATATCATAACTAAATTTTTTTCATACCTTATTATATAAGAAGATACATAGTTTTAAAAAATATTTTTAGAAATATGAGTGTAAAAAGTGGGAAGAGATCAGTGTACTGTCTGGAAAACTGGTCAAGATATAAGATGTGAGGTGATAAAATCATTCAATGTAGGTTAATAAATGTGAAATGCCTTCTTTGGTTTTAAACATAATCTTTATATTTTCAGTAAAATTGTATTAGAGTTCTCCAGAGAAACACTACAAATAGGACGTGTGTGTGTGTGTATACACACATATATACATGAATATATGCATACATATACATCTCTCTAATAAAATTTATTATAAGGAACTGGCTCATATGATTATGGAGACTGACAAGTCCCCAAATATGCAGAGCAAGCTAGAGACACAAGTAAGTTGATAGTGTAATTTCTGTCCAAATTTGAAGGCTTCTGAACCAGGAGAACCAGGGGTGTAATTCTAATCCAAAGGACAGCAGACTCAGGACTCAGGAAAAGCTGGTATTTCAGACTGAACCAGAGGGCAAATAAAAGTTGATGTTCAACTTCAAAGGCAGACCAGGAAGAATTCTTTCTTACACAGGGGAGGGTTAGCTGTTTTGTTCTATATAGGACTTCAACTGATTGGATGAGGCCCACCCACACTAGGTAGGGCAAACTGCTTCACTCATTCTACAAATTTAACTGTTAATCTCATCCAAAAATATTTTCACAGAAAACACTCAGAATAATATCTGATCAAATATCTGGGAACCCTGTGGCCTGGTCAAGCTGACATATATAATTAAAGATCACAAGTCCTCCCCTTGCTTACTTGGCACCCATACATATCTCCTTAAATGATAATTGGCTCCAGATAAAGACAATAAGGAGGTCATAATTCTACATTCCTAGCTCTGTCTCCTAAGATTGTCTTATCCTGGGTCCTTCCTACCTGCACTATGGCCTGGATATTTCACATGCAGTAAGCTAGGGAAATTATAGGGTTTACTTTGCTTATTTTGCATAACTCAGGAATCGCTGTCCTTTATTATGTGATGCTTGAAGGTATGTGATATGTCCCTTATTATGTGATGTTTCATAATATTTTGTCCCGTTTTTTAGTTGTTTCAGGCATGATGACAAGTCTGGTCTTTATTCATCTATTTTGGTCACAAGGTCAACATTAATAAGAGTCTATGTTTTTTGACTCCAGCTTTGCATTTTTTTCTAGTACATCATAAACTCTATGAAAAAAGATTTGAGAATCTAATTATTTGCATGTAAGACTACATAGCTTAAGAAACCTTGATGAAATTATTTTATAATTTCAAAATCCTTCACATACTCCAAAGAAGGATATCTAAAATACACTGAAATATTTTAATACTAACTTGGATAAATCTTAAAAGAGATAGGAACACCAGACCACCTGACTTGCCTCTTGAGAAACCTGTACGCAGGTCAGGAAGCAACATTTAGAACTGGACATGAAACAACAGACTGGTTCCAAATAGGAAAAGGAATACCTCAAGGCTTTATATTCTCACCCTGCCACTTATATTCAGAGTACATCATGAGAAATGCTGGACTAGATGAAGCACAAGCTGGAATCAAGATTGCTGGGAGAAATATCAATAACCTCACGTATGCAGATGACACCACCCTTATGGCAGAAAGCGAAGAAGAACTAAAGAGCTTCTTGATGAAAGTGAAAGAGGAGAGTGAAAAAGTCGACTTAGGACTCAACATTCAAAAAACTAAGATCATGGCATCTGGTCCCATCACTTCATGGCAAATAGTTGGGGAAACAGTGGAAACAGTGACAGACTTAATTTTTTTGGGTTCCAAAATCACTGCAGATGGTGACTGCAGTCATGAAATTAAAAGATGCTTACTCCTTGGAAGAAAAGTTATGACCAACCTAGACAGCATATTAAAAAGCAGAGCCATTACTCTGCCAACAAAGGTCCATCTAGTCAAAGCTATGGTTTTTCCAGTGGTCATGTATGGATGTGAGACTGGAGTATAAAGAAAGCTGAGCACCTAAGAATTGATGCTTTTGAACTGTGGTGTTGGAGAAGACTCTTGAGAGTCCCTTGGACTGCAAGGAGATTCAACCAGTCCATTCTCAAGGAAATCAGTCCTGAATATTCATTGGAAGGATTGATGTTGAAGCTGAAACTCTAATACTTTGGCCACTTGATGCGAAGAACAGACTTACGGAAAAGACCCTGAGGCTGGGAATGATTAAAGGTGGGAGAAGGGGACAACAGAGGATGAGATGGTTGGATGGCATCAGACTTGATGGACATGAGTTTGGGTAAACTCCAGGAGTTGGTGATGGACAGGGAGGCCTGGCATGCTGCAGTCCATGGAGTCACAAAGAGACAGACAGAAATGAGCAACTGAATTGAACTGTACAAATCACGGTACATAATAAAGGTGTCACAGATTGGCTTTCAAATAAAAGAAGGTAGTTCTCTAAGGCAAAATGTAGAAGTATAGTATAGGCTCTAACATCAGTTACACAGGTTGGAAGAGGGAAGAAGTAAAAAAAAAAAAAAATCAAACATTTAAAAAACCACATAGAAATAGGCCTTCCTGCCTATGGCTTGGCAAAAATTTCCTATATAGCTATAAATCCTATATATCAGCTATGTCTGATATAAGATTTTAGGCTCAGTATACTGTGAAATGGGCTGTGAAGAACCTATAATAGCTTCTTTGCAACAGTGATTTTGGCCTTTACTCCACTGCTTCTCACAAGGAGACTACTGTTAGGAAACTGACCAAAACGATTAAGGTCAAAGGGAAAAGAAACAAAAGAATAAACAAACAGAGAAAATAAGAAAGAAAATATCACAAAGAATTAACAGTAGAAATAAGAACGAAGGAAAACAGGCTCTTCAATCAGAAGGGAATCATCTGGAAAATTATACAAAGGGTTTCTCTTTGGTGGTTAGTTGCTCAGTCGTGTCCGACTCTTTGCAACCCCAAGGACTGTAGCCCACCAGGTATCTCTGTCCATGGGGATTCTCCAGGAAACAATACGGAGTGGGCTGCCATGCCCTTTTCCATTTCTCCTGGATTTATTTTAATTTGATAAACAAAGTCTGACCCATAGGAAAGAACCATGTTAGTTTTGACTTCAATATTACAATAATTTTTATGTTTGAGAGTAGAAATTTGTTGGTGTCTCTTGATAGTTATTATAAATTAGTATTTGTCATGCTACAGATTTTTTATAAATGACTTATTCATTTGCCATTTTGCAAACTATACAGTGAAATTAAAATATCCTCTGAGGAAAAAAAATGACTTTAGATTATGAGTTCTAATCAAAGCATGGCTTAAAACTGAGATCCCATTCTGTACAAAGAAATTAAGAATTTTAAAAGTCACAATTGCCTTTTCTGAGGTAAAAAGTATGCTCTGACAAAAAGATATAGTACTGGGTGGGCCAAAAAGTTCCTTAAGATCTTATGGAAAAATCCAAAGGAACTTTTTGGCCAACTCAATATTTTAATCACATATTTTAGTATTATTGCTTATTTCTTAGAAGAAAATAACTTCTGGCATTCTCAAAACAAAGTAATTTTAATAAATGAGTACTTCTAATTTCTGTATCATCCTTCCAACTTATACCTTTGGAATACTGGTTAACATAAAATCTGACAACATTTTGCAGTTGTTTTTCTTTACTTAGCTAGTTTATTAAGTTCTCACACCATCACTTAATAATAATTTTGTTTACCCTCAGCTTTAAATAGCTTATTAAAATTTCCTCACTCTGATAAAAATTTTAAGTTAAAAAATTGTTCAAGACTCTAAAAATAAGACCATATGTTCAAATAAATCTGATACATTTCTTCAAGAGAAAAAAAGACTTGTGAGGTCCCATTAATATATTTAAATACAGTTTGCACATACACAAATATATATCTTGCTTACATATACATAAGCAATATTTTTTTCATGAAACATAATATTTGAATTAATATGTTCTATACCTGTAAAATGTCAGCAGGGTCTTCTTTTGCAGATGCAACCAACAAAGCATGGCCACTGACAATTCCTTCTGCCAGGAAATACTTGAAGAGCAAAGGAGAATAAATGTTGTATTTATCCTCTTCTGTAAGAAAGAAAAAAAATTATAGTCAGAATTCTACTATATTAAGCATACTCAAATGCTTTTATATTTTTTCTCCTTAAAACAAGGATATGAGGTGGAACAATAACTATGTCTTCCGAAGAAGATATATGAATGGTCAACAAGATTGTGAAAAGGTGTTCAATGGTACTAAACATCAAAAAAATGCAACCTGAAACACTGAAAAACCACTACATTCCTGCTAAAATAGCTGAAATAAAAATACAATACCAAGTATTGAAAAAATGTGGAGCAAATAAAACATTCCTATATTGCTAGAGGCAGTGTGAAATGGTAAAATTTGGAAAATAGTTTGGCAGTTTCTTATAAAGTTAAACATAACACTTATAAGAATCAGCAACTCCATTCCTGCTTATTACCCATAAGAGATGACATGTTCACACAGAGATGTACACATAATGTTTACGACAGTTTTTCCGTAAAAATAAAAAACTGGAAATGGCACAAATGTCCATCGACCAGTGAATGGAAAAACAGATGGTATGTCCACTAATGAGATAATACTCAACAACAAAAGAAATGGACTGCTGATAGATGGGCAACAACATGAATCTCAAAAACATTAAGTGAAAAAAGTCAGACGTAAAAAGTATATATAATACGACTGCCTTAATACGATAGTCTGGAGAAAGCAAAACTATAAATTCTAGTGCCAGAAAGATGTTAGGTCTTTGGGGACTAGGAAATATTTGGGTCTGAGAAAATATAGGGGGGATGCTGGAAATGGTTTATATTGTGATTATTGTGGTGGTTACATGAGTATATATATTTGTAAAAAAATCACTAAAATACACATTTAAAATGGGTCTGTTTTATCATATTGATATGTAAATTATAATTCAGTAAAGGCAGTTTATTAAAACGGTCTCCTGTGGCATATCTAAATTACCATGTGGTAATTTGTCTATAAACCTTCTTGCTACACTGGCTAAGAATCTTCTTGCCAATGCAGGGGACACAGGTTTGATCCCTGGTCCGGGAAGATACCACATCCTGCAGAGCAACTAAGCCTGTGAGCCACAATTAAGATCACAGCAAAGTGATTCAGTTAACATGTATCTATTCTTTTTCATACTCTTTTCCATCATGGTTTATCACAGGATACTGAATATACTTCCCTGTGCTGTACAGTAGGATGGTTACAATTATTATTGAATTTTGTATCCCAATTTTTCCACTTAATCTCACATGAATTATAGTCTTGTAACTATGATGTTTAAGAGGCATAATATTCTAGTAAATTTATGTCTCATAATTTACAATATTTAGTCCTCTCCCCAATATGGACTTTTATGTCACTTTCCGGCTTCTGTTACTATTAAATACAGAAGCATTAAAGTGCTCTAAATCCCATATGTCCAACATAGAATGTAGAAACTCATGTTTTCTTCCATCAAATGTGCTTCAGGTTTTAGAATATCGGAATTTATTCTTAATACCTCTTCTCTCCCTCTCACCAATACACCCTTCTCTCCATGCCTAAAATCCTGTTTTATTTTCAAACTATTTTGAGAATTCACTTTGCTCCACGCCAATGTCTCTCCTTTAGGTTTGCTCCCAACAGCTCTGCTCTTGCTAGATGACTGCAATTTCCTCTTACTTCTTTGCATCCACTCTAATCTTCCTTCAATTTAGCAGTGACCTTTTCAAAAAATTCAATATAAACCTGATTATGTCACTTCCCTACTTAAAATCTTTTAGTGGTTTCTCATTGCTCCTGGGAGAAAGAACTAGATCCTTTAGTGTGGTGTACAGTCTCTGCATGGTTGTAGCCAAGGAGGAGAGCTTAATGTGCAAAAATAAAAATACTTGCTAAAAGTGGTATAACAAAATATATGATTATTGTTTTCCTTTAGAAGGTATATAATTGTCACTGAATAACTATTCAGTAAAGAAAAAAAAAAGTAAACCTAAATTATTTAACTGTGCTGTGCAGTGCTTCATTGCTCAGACATGTCCAACTCTTTGAGACCCTATGGACTACAGCCTGCCAGGCTCCCCTGTCCATGGGGATTCTCCAGGCAAGAATACTGGAGTGGGTTGCTATGCCCTCCTCCACGGTATTTTCCCAACTAAGGGATTGAACCTATGTCTCCTGCATTGCAGGTGGATTTGTTACCGTCCAAGACAACATTATTTAACTAGAAAAATAGAAATAATTATTTATAAAATTGAGGACACACAATACCCAGGTGGCACTAGTGGTAAAGAACCCACCTGCCAATGCGAAAGACATAAGAGATGTGTGTTTGATCCCTGGGTCGGGAAGATCCCTGGAGAAAGGCACGGCAATTCACACCAGTATTCTTGCCTGGAGAATCCATGGACAGGGGAGCCTGGCAGGCTACAGTCCATATGGTCACAAAGATTTGGATATGACTGAAGTGATTTAGCGTACAATACTCAGATGGGGAATAAAATATACACATTAGTACTGCAAAGAGCTGGACACAGCTGAAGCAACTGAGCACACATGCACACACTGTGTAAAAGATGGATATTCGCTTGTAGATTATAAAAAATATTGAATGATTTATCATCAATGAAGACATAAAACAACTAAACTAAATGGCAAAGTTCCCACTTTTTTACCTATTTCTTAAATGATTAAGGGTCTTGACTTCTTAAAAAAATCTACATAAAATCCCTACTGATCTTATCTATATTCATATCTTAAATTACTATCTCTAGTAGTCATACTGCATCTGAACTCAGGACTTTAGTATAAATGACTTCACCTCATTGGCTAGCTAATTCCCTTAAATCCTCCCAAATTCAGATTAGATAACCTCATTTTTGGAGAAGCTTTCCTCAAGCCTAGATGACGTGATCAGACTTGGGCGTAGTGTTAACGCCTACAACTAGTATTTAATACACATTATTGAAATTTCCCTACTAAGCTAAAAATTCCTCATGGCAGAGAACACATCTTACTGTTATATCACTAGTACTGGGCACATTGTTGTTGTTCAGTTGCTAAGTTGTGTCTCTTTCAGGATTCCATGGACTATAAACAACCAGGCTCCTCTGTCCATGGGATTTCCCAGGCAAGAACACTGGACTGGGTTGCCATTTCCTCCCTCCAGGGAATCTTCCTGACCCAGGGATTGAATTTGTATCTCCTGCATTGGCAGGTGAATTCTTTACTGCTGAGCCACCAGGCAGGCCCACTGGGCACATAGTACACAGCAAATATTTATAATTATTAAGGGAAAAACAAAAATCTATCTTGTCTCGTCATCTCAGTCAGATCTACTATACTTTGGCAGAAAACATATCCTATCGTAGACACACACACACACAAACACTATAACAGTTATCAAGCCTACTCTTTCAACGACTCCATGGGGCAGCAAAAGCTAATGGGGGGAAGATTACCCATTGAGGGATTAGCAAAAAAAGCAAAAAATAATTTAAGCTGTTGAAGCTGAAAATTACCAATACTATGAAAAATTTTGAGATTGTACAATAAGCATTTCATTAATCTACTTAATAAATCCTCATAACACTGGGCAGACAAAAATGATAACGATGTGACAGAACTGCCAAAAAGGAAATGTAGTTTTGGCCTATATTAATAGTCCAATTTCTAGTTTGAGAGAGATAATTGTTCTATTCTATCCTATGGTAGCTGACCAGACTGATAATAATATATCTCATTTGAGGACTTACACGGACTAAAGCATCTTCCAAATGGGTGACCAGAATGGTGAAGGGACTGGAAAGCATGAGAAATGAGTATTGTCCTTGAAGAAAAAGAGACCCAAGGGATGCAAGTGAGCTGGCTTCAAATATTTCATGGGCTGTCATATGGCAATGGAATTACACTTGCTCATTAATGAATCAAGGCAAATTGGAAGTGGTCAAATAGGAGATGGCAAGAGCGAATGTCGACATTCTAGGAATCAGTGAAGTAAAATGGACTGGAGTGGGTGATTTTAATTCAGATAACCATTATATCTATTACTGTGGGCAGGAATCTCTTAGAAGAAATGAAGTAGGCATCATGGTCAACAAAAGTGTCCGAAATGCAGTACTTGGATGCAATCTCAAAAACAAAAGAATGATCTCTGTTCATTTCCAAAGCAAAACATCCAACATCACAGTAATCCAAACCTATGCCCCAACCAGTAATGCTGAGGAAGCTGAAGCTGAATGGTTCTATGAAGACCTACAAGACCTTTTAGAACTAACACCCAAAAAGATGTCCTTTTCATTATAGGGGACTAGAATGCAAAAGTAGGAAGTCGAGAAACACCTGGAGTAACAGGCAAATCTGGCCTTGGGAGTACAGAATGAAGCAGGGCAAAGGCTAATAGAGTTTTGCCAAGAGAACGCCCTGGTCATAGGAAACACCTGCTTCCAACAACACAAGAGAAGACTCTACACATGGACATCACCATATGGTCAACATTGAGATCAGATTGATTATATTCTTTGCAGCCAAAGATGCAGAAGCTCTATACAGTCAGCAAAAACAAGACCAGGAGCTGACTGTGGCTCAGATCATGAACTTCTCATTGCCAAATTCAGACTTATATTAAAGAAAGTGGCAGCAAAAGATGGAGAGCTCTATACAGTCAGCAAAAACAAGATCAGGAGCTGACTGTGGCTCAGATCATGAACTCCTTATTGCCAAATTCAGACTTAAATTGGAGAAAGTGGGGAAAACCACTAGACCATTCAGGTATGACCTAAATCAAATCCCTTATGATTATACAGTCGAAGTGAGAAATAGATTTAAGGGACTAGATCTGATAGACAGAGTGCCTGATGAACTATAGACAGAGGTTTCTGACACTGTACAGGAGACAGGGATCAAGATCATCCCCCCAAAAAAGAAATGCAGAAAAGCAAAATGGCTGTCTGAGGAGTCCTTACAAACAGCTGTGAAAAGAACAGAAGTAAAAAGCAAAGGAGAAAAGGAAAGATATACTCATTTGAATGCTGAGTTCCAAAAAATAGCAAGGAGAGATAAAAAAGCTTTCCTCAGTGATCAATGCAAAGAAACAGAGGAAAACAATAGAATGGGAAAGACTAGAGATCTCACCAAGAAAATTAGAGACACCAAGGGAACATTTCATGCAAAGATGGGCTCAATAAAGGAAATAAATGGTATGGACCTAACAGAAGCAGAAGATATTAAGAAGAGGTGGCAAGAATACACAGAAGAACTGTACAAAAAAGATCTTCACGACCCAGATAAACATGATGGTGTGATCACTCACCTAGAGCCAGACATCCTGGAATGCGAAGTCAAGTGGGCTTTAGGAAGCATCACTACGAACAAAGATAGTGGAGGTGAGAGAATACCAGTTGAACTATTTCAAATCCTAAAAGATGATGCTGTGAAAGTGCTGCACTCAATATACCAGCAAATTTGGAAAACTCAGCAGTGGCCACAGGACTGGAAAAGGTCAGTTTTCATTCCAATCCCAAAGAAAGGCAATGCCAAAGAATGCTCAAACTACCGCACAATTGCACTCATCTCACACGCTAGTGAAGTAATGCTCAAAATTCTACAAGTCAGGCTTCAGCAATACATAAACTGTGAACTTCCAGATGTTCAAGCTGGATTTAGAAAAGGCAGAGGAACCAGAGATCAAATTGCCAACATCCACTGGATTGAAAAAGCAAGAGAGTTCCAGAAAAACATCTAGTTCTACTTCAGTGACTATGCCAAAGCCTTTGATTGTGTGGATCACCATAAACTGTGGAAAATTCTGAAAGAGATGGGAATACCAGACCACCTGACCTGCCTCTTGGGAAACCTGTATGCAGGTCAGGAAGCAACAGTTAGAACTGGACATGGAACAACAGACTGGTTCCAAATAAGAAAAGGAGTACGTCAAGGCTGTATGTTGTCACCCTGCCTATTTAACTTATATGCAGAGTACATCATGAGAAACACTGGGCTGGAAGAAGCACAAGCTGGAATCAAGATTGCCGGGAGAAATATCAATAACCTCTGACACCACCCTTATGGCAGAAAGTGAAGAAGAACTAAACAGCCTCTTGATGAAAGTGAAAGAGGAGCGTGAAAAAGCTGGCTTAAAGCTCAACATTGACAAAACTAAGATCATGACATCTGGTCCTATCACTTCAAGGCAGATAGATGGACAAACTGTGGAAACAGTGGCAGACTTTATTTTTCTGGGCTCCAAAATTACTGCAAATGGTGATTGCAGCCATGAAATTATTAATAGATGCTTACTCCTTGGAAGGAAAGTATGACCAACCTAGACAGGATATTAAAAAGCAGAGACATTACTTTGCCAACAAAGGTCTGTCTAGTCAAGGCTATAGTTTTTCCAGTGGTCATGTATGATGGAGAGTTGGACTATAAAGACAGCTGAGTGCTGAAGAATTGATGCTTTTGAACTGTGGTGTTGGAGAAGACTCTTGAGAGTCCTTTGGACTGCAAGGAGATCCAACCAGTCCATCCTAAAGGAGATCAGTCCTTGGTGTTCATTGGAAGGACTGATGTTGAAGCTGAAGCTCCAATACTTTGGCCACCTGATGTGAAGAGCTGACTCACTGGAAAAGACCCTGATGTTGGGAGGAATTTGGGGCAGGAGGAGAAGGGGACGACAGAGGATGAGAGGGTTGGATGGCATCACTGACACGATGGACATGGGTTTGGGTGGACTCCGGGAGTTTGCGGTGGACAGGTACGCCTAGCATGCTGCAGTTCATGAGGTCACGGAGAGTTGGACATGACTGAGCAACTGAACCGAACTGAAGTGCCTAAAACAGACTGAGCCAATCACTGAAATATCACTAAACCACACAAGAAATGTTACAGACTATTCAACAAGCTTGGGTATAAAAGAGAAGAGGAAAAGCAGTAATTAGAGAGTCAGAGTTAAGGGGGGAGAATCTCTTCCTTTGAAAAACAAGTGCACATAGAAAAGGACTTAAATGTAGTAGTGATAAGAAATGAAAATTTATATTGCCAGGTACTTGCAAAGGTAGTAGGATAAAAATCTAAAGTGCAGGTGCAAGGATGATTCTCTAACAGTAGACGATGCAGTTCATCTTTCTATTTGTGAATAGAGCTAAGCTTTGAGGATTGATGGTGGGAAGTTGTTTTCAATGAGACAGACTCTTAATTCTATATGAAATAAATCATTCCAGGAAAAGAAGGAAAAAGTGGTACTACCTGATGTTTGAGGACAAAAGAGTTTTAAAAGGCCACTGAGGTTAACGCGAATGAAAAGGAGGTGATTAGCGTACAATCACCTACATTGCTGGCCAATGTTCAATGCCTTCTTAAGGTTGAAGATCATGATCATCTCTAATAAATGACGGAAATAACTAGGAAGTCAGTACATGACAGCAATAAGATGGTATAGAAGAATAACTAAAGATTTATAACTCACTCCAGAAAGAATTTTTAAGATGAGTTATCAGGTTTTAGTATAAAGTGATGATTTAATGTCAGAAAAACTTGACTGTACATCTCAGCTACTAGGTGCATGACCTTGGATAAGTTACTTGGCTTCCCTCAAAATTTCATCTTCTGTAACATATAGACACCTCATCTGACTACTGCTAAATTGAATGATAAAATACACATTAAAGACTTAGTATGATGCCAGCACACAGTAAATCCTCACTTAATGTTAAATGTTTTAATAGAATATTTAATGATAAGATTTAAAGATATTAAGAGTGTGTTTTGTATGAAATGGGGGTTATAGAAGGCAAACTGGAAAGGTTTAGAATAGATAGGAATACTAGGAAATTGAGCCTACAGAGAAAAAAATACCAAATATTATGAAGATAAAAGTAACAGAGAAGATAAGATCATCAGAACAACCTAATTTTTGGACAATGACCAACAGTAATTAGGAAGTGAAGCATGATGGATCTGGTGAATAAAAGGTAACAGCAGCCTGAGCCTGGCACACTGCAATTTGAGGAGCTGGTATATGGGTTCTGAAGTTTCATAATCTGAATGCTACAAGTAGGTAGTATTTCCCTGAGTCTGTCTCAGGGAAAGTAGGCCAAACTTTCCCTCTGACTAGTTCTAAATGAATATGCTCTCCTTTAGAAGCGCTTTTGCCTCTTTACTACAGGAATATACTCTGCTGATATCCTCTCTCCTATGCACGTGTTTATATAGTTTACATATGAATACTCATCTCCATTCACCTCCTCTCAACTTTTGCCCATAGTTTGATTCAATTTAAACTTTTTCATACCCCTTTTGGGGCTTCTTTAGTGGCTCAATGGAAAATAATCCGCCTGCTAATGAGGACATTTGGGTTTGATCCCTAGGTTGGGAACATTCCTTGGAGAAGGAAATGGTGATCACCTCAGTATTTTAGCCTGGAAAATTCCATGGACAGAAAAGCCTGGCGGGCTACAATGGGGTCATAGAGTCAGTCACAACTTAAGAGACTAAACAACATATTTCTTGGGCCTCCACAAATATCTGCACATTATATATATATTCTTCATAGTTACTCCACATGCAACCAACAGCCAGTTTAAGTTCATCAAGGGTAAAAACCAAGATGAATATTATCTAACAGTGCTGAACATACAGTAGTTGTTCAAATGCTTTAGGACAAAAGGTTGGGTAGTTTTTTTTCCCAAAGAACTCTACTGATAACAGTTCAGTTTGTCTTATTTTAGTCTTCTAACATGTTTTACTATTATAAAATAAATTAAGGAGAACACAAGATATAATCATATAAAACAGAAAATTGGCAAGCTTTTTCCTAAAGAGTCAGAAGGATAAATATTTCAGGCTTGTGAACTATACAGTCTCTGTTGAATCTACTTAGCTCTGTTCTTGTAAGTGAAAATAAAAAGTTAGAATGTGCAAATAAATAGAGTATGATTATGTTTCAATAACTCTTTATAGATAAAGCGCCAGGAAACAGGTTGTAGTTAACCAATTTGTGTACCATAAGGAAAATGCTCAGAATTTATTACATGATGTAAAAGAAAAACACAGCTCAGCAAATTCAAAGAGCTTGAAGACAACTGATGAGAAAATACTATACTGTCCTGTGAGAGATATATTGGGACTGCTTAGTTTTTGCAATTGTATGAAATTAATAACAAATTCAAACTAGGAAAAGTATGACAGATTCTAAGGTGATCCCCATGATCCTCTTCCCTGGTATGTGCCTTTGTGTTTTGAATTCTCTTTGAATGTGGATGGAACCTCTAACTTGCTTTGAACCCACAGAATATGGCAAAGGTGATGGTACATCACTTCTGTTACATAAAACTGTAACATGTGTCACATTGAGAGACTGTCTCCCTTACTGGTCTTGAAGAAATAAGATGCCATGTTGTGAGAGAGTGGCTCTGGCTGACAGCAAGGAACTGAATGTGGTCAGTCACCCTGGGAGATTGAAACAGACCCATCCTCTGCCAAACCTTCAGTGAGAACCCAGCCCTGACTCACTCCTAGACTGTCTGCTTGCAGAGGACCCAGAAACTGTGAGATAATAAATCTTGTGTTCTTTTCAAGCTAGCTAAGTTTCTGTTAATATTGTTACACAGAAATAGGTAACTAATACAGAAGTACACACATTCATTGTTTAAAAGCGTATCACTCATCTCTTATTTTTAGAATGAGAATTACATAATTAATTTAAGAGATTAAAAATAATGTGTTCTTAAATCTCACATAACTTGTATCTTAATTACTGATTTCTATTAAATCTCTTTAATGCTTCATATCTCTACATATAGCTCAAGATCCTTTATGTAAAAAGAGGCTGTGTGAACTTCAATATTTACGCTATGCTTTCACTTTTGATACTTTTCAGGTGCGCCAAATTTACATGTGAGCCAGACTGTCAGAAAGCTATCTAAACATAAAACATCTCAAAACCTTTCCCAGTGCTAAAGAATGAAACATGTTTTAAGAAAACTCTTTATTTGATTTTCAAAGCACAGGTAGGAGTCCCTCAGTTCTTCCTCAGAGAATGGCCTTTTACATATTCATATTCATTTATTTTGTTGCATTCCAAAGGTCTAAAATAGCCCTATCATGGGTTTTCTGGCAGTGCTGTGTGCAGTTTCCAGTTACACTGCTTCTGAAACTGTAAACCCACTACTCTGTTACCCCACACACAAGTGCATGTACACACTGGTACACATAACTGTCTTGGTAAATGAGAAAATTATTAGAAATATTCACAGCCTACAGTGAAAGTTATTAATTAACGAAAATCACCTTCATACTTTGGTGGTGGTGGTGGTTTAGTCACTAAGTCGTGTCCAACTCTTGCGACCCCATTGACTATAGCCTGCCAGGCTCCTCTGTCCATAGGATTCTCCAGGCAAGCATACTGGAGTGGGTTGCCATTTCCTTCTCCAGGGGATCTTCCTGACCCAGGAACTGAACCCAGGTCTCCTGCATGGAGCAGGCAGATTCTTTACCAACTGAGATATAAGTATTTTCCTTATTTGTGGAATTTAAAAAAATCTTTGAGTGACAAGCATATAGTAATGCCCTAAGCTCCTAACCTCTGACCTTAAATCTTCATACTTGGCTTACATTTAGACCATTCACCCTTTCTTAAGGCAGAGTTCACCTACTGTATATGTTGTACTTACTTGAAAATGGAGAAAAGGAGAAAACCTAGTAGATAAGACTCCTTCTGCTAATCTAATCTTTCAAAGAAATGTAAAAATGCTTCCAAATTTTAAGATTTCCTAAAAAAAAAAAAACCAAGGTAACAATAAAACTAAGTTTACTTAAAAAATTTTTTAAAAATTTATTTATTTTTAATTGAAGGGAAATCACATTAGTTTCTACCAAACATCGACAAGTATTGCACTGGTTTCCAGCAAACATCAACATGAATCTAAGTTCATTTAAATTATACATATCGTTAAAAATCTTATACACTGAGAAAATGATAGTAGTGCAAAAACAATAATGAGATAATTCAGAACATTAGCTTTATGGAAAGACTAGACTCTACAAAGGCGGCCTTTGCTTTATATTTGCTGTACTGTTTTGTTCAATAATTAATTCAATAAATAGTTACTGAATACCTAGGGCAATACTTGGTGAACTGATACTTCATCATACATAGACTTTTAAAAAATCTGTCACTGTACTTTATTCTTATTTGAGTTTTCCTTTATTACTTATTATTAAAAAAAAATCTCAGATCACCAGCTTCATTAGGCATGTGTTCTTTCCACATAACTGCCAATGTCATCACTAAGCTTTCTGCCACTGCATAACCAGTATCCCCGTCCTCCAGCTTTCAGTAACAGGCATCTTCCTTTACATTCTCATTGGCAGTGTCCTCAAACTACAGATTTCTACTAACCATCTGTTTATAGTGATTCAAGTCTCTAATATACTCCTTAAAATTCTTGTAGCCTTTGCCTACTGCCTGGTTTGAAAGCCACTACTATGTATTTATTTTATATTTGTTATGGGTGCACCCACTCTTAAAACACCAGAATCTGTTATAAAATAACATCTCCAATGTTTGCAGAAGATGACTGCCTACTTAAAATTCAAGTGAATCTATAAACAATTCAAAAGGTGCTGGTTATAAGATTGATATACAAAAATCAACAGGAATTCCTTGTACAATTACAACCAACCATAAAATATATTAACAGTAAACACATGTATTATCATATTAACTTATGTTATTATTGTTTGCTTCACTTATATCTCCTCTTTAAGGAAAGAGAATGACTCATTTATATTTGTAACCCCAGTATCTAGCATGCAAGCAGGTGTTCAATGAAAATTTTCAGAATGATTATCAATCATCACTGGATTCTTAGTATCATTCATACATATTTTCCCTGGAGAAAAGAATAAAAATTCACTTGCATATTTTTTAAACCACTACAATAACTCACTATATTTTTGTACATTAAAGAGAAAAGTTCCAGTTCAAATCAAGAAATCCCATTCTCCACTTTTCACCTATTTGGACTGATAAAGATTAAAATCCTTGATAATGTACAACACTGTTAAGGGTGAAGGTAACCTAGTTACAACAGCTGACTGAAGTATTAGGTAGTATAACTTCTTGGGAGAACAATCTAGTCACTAATACAATTTCACATGCTTCTCTCAAGCAAGCCTATATTTTGGAACTTATTCTATAGATATTTATACATAAATGCAAACCTTATACATATAAAATTTGTACAATAGGATTGTTTGTAACAGAAGATAATGAGTTAACCTTATCAGTAGAGAAAAAGTAGAGCTACTTCTTTACTCTTCTCCAGTAGCATACTGAGCACCTACCGCCCTGGGGAGTTCATCTTCAGTGTTGTATCTATTTGCCTTTTCATACTATTCATGGGATTCCCAAGGCAAGAATACTGAAGTGGTTTGCCATTCCGTTCTCCCATGGACCATGTGTTTTTTCTCTAACATATATTTAGTAGAAAAAGCAAGGTGCTGAATGCCTCCATGGGTATTACTTAGGTACAAATATTTGAGTTCCCACCACTTCTAGAATTAAGCATCGGTCATACTAAATTCAGCCTTCCCAGGTGGCTCAGTGGTAAAGAATCTGCCTTCCATGCAGAAGCCATAGCAGATGAGGGTTTGATCCCTGGTTTGTGAAGACACCTTGGAGGAAACAGGACCCCATCCCAGTATTCTTGCCAGGATAATCCCATGGACAGCCTAGCCTGGCGGGCTACAGACAATGGGGGTCACAAAGAGTTGGACATGACTGAACACACAAGCATGCATACTGAACATGGAGTATATTCAGTTCTGTGCACAAAAAGACAATGCTAGAGCAGAAGGTGTGACAAGAGAATAACCAGGAGAATAAGGAGTGTGACAACCACGATGCATAAAAACCAGTTTAAGAAACTATGTCTACTTAGTCTGGAGAAGATTTGAGGTGATTAAATTGTTATTTTAAAATATTTTAAGAGTGTCAGGTGAAAGAGTATCAGAGGACAAAAAACTAGGAACAAAAAACTCATCACAGGCATACAAATTAAAAATTAACATAAAGAACTTTCTAGTTAATCACACATTTTCAAATAACAAAGGTTTGACTGGTGAAGTAATGAGCCCTTTAAAGTAGATAAAGTGAAAGTGAAGTTGTTCAGTTGTGTCCAACTCTTTTGAGATGCCATGGTCTGTAGCCTGCCAGGCTCCTCCATCCTTGGGATATTCCAGACAAGAATACTGGAGTGGGTTGCCATTTCCTTCTCCATGTGATCTTCCTGACCAGGGATCCAACCTGAGTCTCCCACATTGCAGGCAGATTCTTTACTGTCTGAACCACCAGGGAAGCCTGTTAAACTAGATCATCTGTACTCAAATGGTGTTTGGTATCCAAAAAGTGTCCCATGGCCAGGTGGGAGCCTGGATTAACATAACTGTCAAGATTTATTTCAATTCCAACATTCTGTGATCTAAACTTAAAACAAGGTAAATTGGGTTATGTATGTATATTTAAGTAAGAAGTATGGAAGCTTTAAAGATGAACAAAAATGCGATTTATCCTTGTCATTTTTCTTTGAATAAGAAGACAAGTAGGTAAAAAATCTGTGATATATACAATGGGCTTATGTGTACATCAAATTATCAAATAAATCAGTATAACAATCCCACTCTAAATACTGAGATTCCCGAAAAGATCAGCATTATTTTCATCTTTTTAAAACAAATGGAAGACAAGGCACTGTGAACACTTTTTAAGTATAAGAGCTACATTTTCACATGTATTTTTCTAAATCAGTTCAAGTTCAGATTAATATTTTAATTTAAATTAAACATAAGGTAATTCCTCTTTAATTTATCTTAACTCTTGTAGAGTGTTATATAATTAATTTCAGAAAGGCAAACCCATAAAATCATTACACACAACAGAAAAGTCTTGATTGGGAAGAGCAAAGTATGTGTGCTATACTAACCAATTAGAAGAACTGTTCCAACGGCCAAACCTCCACCTGGAAATGAAACAAAATGAAGAACAAATTAATCTACTTTTCATATTATCTTTAGCATAAAAGTTAGGCATTATCAAGGACAGGTACTTCAACAACTTCAAAACTGTAGTTGAGAACAACATTTTAATTACCTTTGCAATACTTGGCTTAAGGTGCTATTATGAAATAATTACATACTATATGTAATTATACACTACACATTACAATTACTTTCATAGTATACTGTACTATCCTCCTTTCTCCTGTGATAGGACCATGCAGCATTCAACACAGCCGGCTAAGCATTCCTTTAATGTTATATTTAGCACTTATTAATAAATTAGCTCAATAGCTGAGACCTAAATGTGCACAGTAACGTAACTACAACAGAAGTACAACACAGAAAGAAAGGTTATTACAATAGAAATTCCACTTTAATTTTTATTCTCAAATTCAACAAATCTTGGAGGAAAAAACCTGACAGTTAAAACAAATTCTTTTCTGATTATTAATAACACACATAAAATCTGAACACACTCTAAATATATTTAGAATGTATGATGAATATTTTTGTCAAACAAGAGAGGCACAATCACCACAATCACAAAACACATTTTCAACTTTACTAGAAAATGCTATTTTAATTATATTTGAATTAGGGTAATATGATCATAAATATATAACTGAAATAGAGGTTTATTAAAAATCAATTTAAAATCAAGTTTTAAGAAACTAGAACATCAGAAAGATAGACATCCAAACACCTGACGACTGATATTTTGTTTCTAAAACCATTTGTGAAAGCATTACTATGTGTTATTGGTGCAAATGCTAACAAGTTCACTTAAAAATTTAAAAATGTATACACAAAGAATCAAATGAACTTAGAGTATAATTAATTTAAAAAGAAACTAAAAATTGTTGGACAATTGAAGACAATATTACTAGCGTTTTTTGTTTACAAGATTGTGAAACATTTAGAATATAATAATCTTTTCCCAAAAAGTTTTATAGTGACAAACAATACATAGAAAAACTTAGTATGAAAAACTCATGACAGTGTTTTTTTTGCCTTGCAAATAAGCATAAAAAACTGTTATGTTTCAAAGAATTTGAAATTTGGTAAGCTGCATGCACACTTAATACAATCTAATATTTGAGGACTTTACGACTATAAACAGAGCATTCAAAATTGTTAGAAAATAGTTTAAAAAAGGAACAAACACATTTACATTTTTAAAGTGGATATGTTATTGAATTAAGTATGTATTTTAACTTCACATTGAGATAAGTTACTTCATTTTAGCATTTAAAGCCACACCAGACTACACAGGAGAACTACAGATGTTGGTCAAATTAAAAGTTTAACATAAACTGAAATATATGTGATGATAACAACCATAAAAGATGAGAGCAAAGAGGTTCTGTTTGGGAGAAGAGCAAATATTTAGTTTTACAGTTTGTGCTCCATATAGACCACTATTAATTCTTTAATCCACTTTAAATATTTTAAATCACACTTTTCAACTCTTCACTATTTTTCCTCACAAGTGAAAATATTTAGCTAGTAATTATCATTTTGTGTACTTGAGATGAAATAATACAGGCACATAACAGATACTCCAAGTTTCTTGTCTAGTCTACTATAAAAAAGTTAGCTGCCTTTTTTCCATAACTTAATCTTTCTAGGAAGGATTTAGATCTGTTATCTAAACTTCTTTGGGTCTATATTCATGTCTTCTCAAATTAGGAATTTATATAAGGCCTCCAAGTGGAATATTTAGAGAAGTAGATATTTTTTGTGAATGATATTCACAGTGAAATAACGAGAACTGATCAAGAAACAGTTCTCCAACTGAATGATACGATATCTCACTCAGGTGTCTTGCCCAAAGAAGTAGAGTAAGAGCTCCTCTTACCATTCTGGCAATTATTTTCTGATTAGAAACAATCAATACATGATACACTAAATACATTATTTGATAAATGTATTATCAGTATTAATTCTATTACTGTATTAACAGTAAACAGCAAATCAGACTATACTACGAAGGTAGTTTTCTGCCCCAGTTGAACAATCCACTGTTTCTGATAATTCAGGAAACCAAAGTTTTAAATCTCTCATATATTAAATTATATATGGAAAATCTTTATGTTTGGAAAATGCAAATGTTACTTAAAACAAGATAATATGAGGACATTTTAATCATTTTTATCAGCCAAATTAATATTCTATTGGGCGTCTCTTACAAAAAGGCAACTTACTTTTTTTCTAATGGGCTATATTATATAACTTCACTAGCTCAATTTTGAATTTGAATTTGAGCTAACTCAAATTTGAATTGGCCCTAGTAAAGCTGGTGATTTGGAAGGTTAGTCATGGGAAATAAGAAGCCACCTTATTATTTATAAATCAAGCTTTTATTCTATGTATATGAGGTACAGTGATTTTGACACGACCATATACACAAGCATGCAGCCGAAAAGCTCCTATATTCTTCCAAACTTCATTTTAGAGCGTGGTAAGACCACATTTCCCACAAATACTCAGTATAAGGTATTTTGCAATATCTCACTCAATATACTGAGATTCTAGCTATATTTTAAAGTAGAGTAAATTTTAATAAGTTAGCAGTCATTCTCCCTACCCAAAATTGAAAAGCTTAACCAACTAAACACAAGATACTTGACATGATATATTCAACAAAAGTTAGCTTTCAATCCATCTTTAAATTCAACAATTTATTTCAAAAGCAGCACAGATTTCACACTAATAATTCCTAATTAAAACAGAAATATCTTTTCCCCATAGCACATCAAAATGTCTGACAGGAAAGTAACAGGGTAAGGAAGCACTTGTCTTAGAAATTCATATAAGGCCTCCAAGTGGAATATTCAGAGAAATAAATGCTTTTTGTGAACGATATTCATAGTGAAATAATGAGAACAGATCAAGAAATAGTTTCCCAATTAAATATGATACAATGCGCAGGTGGACACACACACAAAGTAAAAAATGGTCTTGTTCAATGCCTCCTCTTCCCTTTAATCATATCATATCAATCACCAATATTCTAAGTCACTAAAAAAATAAACTTTTGGTTTTACCTCAGACCACTTTAAAAAGTATGTTTAAGCTCATCTTCAGCTTACTAAAAAAATATGGGAGAATATTTCATCAACTTGTAAGTTTACACAAGTTTGAAAGCTTGAAAATACTTTTCAAGTCTGATATCTTAAAGTATAAAATTCATCAAGCTTTTACATTTTAAAAAAGCGACTATTTTGTCTTAAAACTAGAATAAATATAAAAGCTTAAGAAAGACTGGAAAATTTAAGATTTTAAGTGTCAATATCTATTTTTAAATTTTTTTAAATACGAAGGAAAGATTTTTAAAAATTCATGTGAATAGTTAGAAAATGATATATTAATTTAAAGGGAGAAAATTCAAGCCCTACACAGTTTCCAAAACAAATCTCTAATTAAGCTATACATTTAGGGTAAACAAGGTTAAATTAATATATTAGAATATGAAGGTCCATAAATTTTATCTTGTTTTACAATAAAGGCAACTCCTTTTTCAAAGCTAAAAGTTTAAAAGGGAAGAGAAATAAAAGTTAGGAAAGAGAAGTCTTTCATCCTAGTTCTTTCCAGTGCTCTCTGTAAATCAGTAGTTTTGTTTAAAATTATAGAAGCAAAACAGGCATCTTAAAGGCTTTGTAGGGAAAAGGCAATGTAACAGCCATATCCTTCGTTCACAGCAATATCCTTAACTACCTAATTAATGCCACACTTAAAATTAAATTGCAGTTATATGATTAACAAGTCTACTTTTTCTAGGTAAGAAACATCCTAACAATTCTTGGTTATCACAGGTATTGGCTGGGCAAACATGGGAATCAAAACAGAAAAAGCCATCAACAATGAGAATGGTTCTGTTGATTAAATTGCGTGAAACAATTTTACAAAGGAATGAGCGGCATTTGCTTTAAATGTACAGGTATCAATTGTTAAAATATCATAACTGGGGTGATACTAAATAAACAGCCCAAGCTTAATGCATATCATCCCACACTCCAGGTTAAGATGTGTGTGTGCTCAGTGGTAGTCAACTCTTTGCGACCCCATGGCCTGTAGCCCAACAGGCTCTTCTGTCCATGGGACTTTCCTGGCAGGAATACTGGTGTGGGCTGCCATTTCCTTCTCGAGGGGATCTTCCCAACCCAGGGATCGAACACGCTTCTCCTGTGTCTCCAGCATTATGGGCAGATACTTTACCCGCTGAGCTATCAGGGAAGGAAGATTAAAATATAATGAAGCAAAGAACTATACCCACCAGTAATTATTTTTTCATGGCAATGCTGAAAATGGTAGCTACCCTCAAGCTTCTTCAGGGCAGTCTTCCTGGATTATTATTTATCCCAATTCCTATTTCCACTCACTTGTCTGTCAAGATTTAATAAATTCTGAACAACACAGAGTTTAATCCAGTTAAAACTGAGAAGTCATCTGTCCTTCAAATATCTTTTTGAAGGATGAGACTGGGAGATAATTTCTCTACGTTAGTCAATATGGTCCTAAAATGGACTATTTTATATTCGAGGAAAAGAGAAATTCTGCCAGAATCCTTTATCTACTATATAATCTCCTTGGAAATTCCTGGAAGAAGAAAAATGAAATATTTACACACAGCGTCCTCAAATAACAACATAAATGTTCTGGAAAGGGACAGTTGAGAAACTGGGTTAGGAAATCCCAGAATGTAAATTATTCAACTTTGGAAATATAAATCGATATCTAACAATAAAATAAAGAATAAAAATATTTAATACAACT
The DNA here is from genome assembly GCF_023699985.2 of Odocoileus virginianus. NCBI lineage: Eukaryota > Metazoa > Chordata > Mammalia > Artiodactyla > Cervidae > Odocoileus > Odocoileus virginianus. The sequence goes on from NC_069683.1 coordinate 26,535,174, forward strand.
AGATCATGAAGATTAAGATGCAGTAATAGAAAAGTCTCAAATTTATAAAACACTTCGGAGTAAGCAATGGAAATACTAGTATATCATCAAATAACTAACATTCAATTCGCCTATTTTATGCTTTTCAAATATATTTTGCATCTACACTTAAAATTACAATGTCACAATGGCAGTAGTAAAATATCACTGCAGTGTATGTCAGTGACAATACAACATTTACTTGTTATGCAGTAACTACAGAATATATTTAGGCAACAACAATGTTACAGTATAGTTTCATCATTCTGATGTCATAGCATCCTACTATCATTACATCTTGTCAATATAAGATTATATTAGACTTGTCACAATCTTGAGTCAAACAACATTTCGGAACCACAGTATAATGTGAATTGCTTTTACTTTTGTGTATACACATTAGCAGCCAAATGTTTCACTTTCAAACAATGGTTTAATGAATAACACATGTATAGGGTTTGCTCCAAAGGGCCACAGAAAATAGAAAATCAAAATATAAAAATGCCATTAGGAACTTAACAACCAAAATATTTCTAGACATTTTATTATTCCAAATGTAGTAACTCCTATTATAAGAATGTCTTCAACTTCTGTGCAATTTGAGAATTAACTGTATACATGCAAAATATATTTCAAAATATCCAAAAACTGATACTTAGTTCAATCATTTTAATGAACACTAATTTTTAGCATAATCTTGTTAAGAGTCAAATAAATAGATTCCCCAACTTCAAGCAAATCTGGAGAAATTTAAAATTACAGTTCAAGTTTATATCACTGTAAAAAACACAAGGAAGGTGCTTTGGGTCACCTTTCTGGTGGGTGCTTTAAGAGGCTATTACAGTTAAATCTTTAGGCTTAGATTCAATAAATGGTTAAAAACACCTGAAAAGAGGTCTCAAAAAATTGAAGCAATTGTAGCATAGTGCAGAGCATTAAATGTGGAGCCTGAAGATCAGCCAGACTGTCACTAGTTTTGTGACTCTATTCATGTCAGTTAATTGCCATGTCTGATTTTAGAGCTCAAACACATAATTCCATTCTACATGTTTCATAATCTGTGCACGCTTTTTCCTACACATTATTTTTCTTTAAACCAAGAACTTATTTAGAATCTATAAGTAGCAGGTACTGTGCTAGTTACATTTTGTTATTCTAATGAGGAATTGAAGATGTAGTGTGAGAAACGTGACCTTTTTGTTTGGAGAGTTTCAGGATCAGTGAATGAAGTTACATATCTCCACTGAGTTACCAAAAAAAAAAAAAAAATTAAGGACTAGGAACAGCCTCCCAGTTTTACATTTAAATACAGGATGACCCCAACTTAAACTCACAAGGCAAAAAAAGGGAGATAAATATTTGCTAACTAGATATTTTGAATCATTTCTATTTATAGTACCATGCAATTTAGGAAGGCAACAGAGTTGAAACAATTAAGGGAAAACATTCAAATTTATTATTTAAATTTACTGTAGAAATAACCAGGATCCAGTTATGGTCATAAAGTAACAGAGGTAAGAAGCCATACTCTTTCTCATTGGTCTTTCTATTGTTAAACCTATCTCAAAAGTCTACCTGTGGGGAAAAAAACTACAGAGTGAAAATGACAAGGGAAGTACAGGAACAATGTCATTTGTAATATTTTATGAAAGTGTACAAGGCTTAACTGACACATCTCACCCTATAATAATAAAATTATGAAATACAAACATGGACCAATTTTAGTAAAGTAGCATTCTGATAGGAATCAACTACTTTACAAGCTTTATTAACACAGCAGCTTTGTCCTACCTATCTAATCTGTTCAGTCTTTTCAACATAGTGGTTATTAATCAAGCATATTCTCTAGCAGCCTTCTCAAGAAAAATTCCAGAGATTTTGGAAAGCCTAAAATCTGGACTTCTTTTTCTCGTTGAAATGTAAAATAATTTTAAACATCGTTTGAGATGTAACTCTGGGAAGCAAAATATATAGAGAAAAAATAACAAAAACAAAAATACATATATTTAACGCAGATACTGGGTACGTCTGTTACGGTCAAAGACAGGCTTTCATTACTTGGATGCACCTAAGCTTTTAACATACATTCTTTTAAAGTCAATATGATTAGTTTAAAGATTCAGAACCAGGAGATAAGCAGTCAGGCGGCGAAAGAGGGGAAGTTACTTTTTTCAGCATTTTCTATTGATTCCCATCTGTCTCAAGTGATACAAACTTCTCTAGGTTAGCCCAAACCATGGGCTATCTGGGATTCACATAAGGGTGCATTCAAAGACCCGGACGGGATCCTAGATGAATGCCAAATCGTCTCCAATCATCAGTGATTGCCCTTCACTAGGAATGCACGTAAGGGTAAGAAGCATGTAGGTTTCCTGTCGTAATGGAGAAAAAGCCTGGTGGGCACCAAAGTAGAAAGTGGGAGCACAAAACCAGATCTGATTAACAACATTTAAAGTCTCCATGCAACCCTTCCTCCCCTCCATCAGACTGAGCCATCCTCTCCAAGTCCGAACGCTGAGAGGTGAGAGAGAGATGGGGGGTCAGGGTGTCTACCCCGGCAAGTCCCCTCCCTCTTTTCCCTCTGCTGAGCCCAGATCTCCGTTCTGAACCGACCTAGGAGCTGGTCCAGGGCTGGCAGCCCGGTTGATACCAGCAGCTGTCCATTCCGCACCGACGGCCGTGTCCCCGCGATGGACACCAGTCGAGAGCAGCCACTGTCGGCACCGCTAGCTCTGGGACCCCTGCGCTGGAAGCTAGTGACGTTGTTCGTGCTGGCCGCCGCCACCACAGACCCAGTACTCCGGGTGCCGGTGCCGCAGGTCCCTGCCGCCGCCATCTTGGGGCTTCCCGCGTTGACCCAATGAGAACTCTGGGAGCTTAAGCCGCGGGCCTGTCACAGTCAGCTCCAAACTCCCGCCTCCTCAGCTCTTGAAGCCAATAGGACTGAGGCCTCCCTCCCGAGTCAACCAATCGGAAGGCGCATTGCTGAAAAGTGCGTTTACGTCAGGACGGCCGACTTCTGCAAGGCCCAGGTGAGAAAGGGCCACCTGAGTCCCGGATGAGGTCTTCCTGGGTTCTTTGGGGCTAGAGGTGGGTAATGTCATTAACGTTCTTCTCGTTTTGAGTGTCTTCATTCACGTTGAGTTAAAAAAAAAAAAAAGAAGGCGGCTGGTGGTGGGGTATATCAAGCAACTTTCAGTAGGACCCTGCACTTTCCTCCTCTCTGTAGTAGACAGGATCCCTCCCCCCACCCCAGGCCTTTTCTGATTTCTGAAAGAAAATTCCCTCCGGCGTCCTCTTCAGGTCTTTTCTAAGCAGTTGGGTAACATGGAAGGGGTTGAAACTCTAACCTTGGTGATTAGCTTGTTGAGTCCGGCCTCGGTTCCTCAGTGCCGGTGGCAGCTGGGTTGGATCTACACATTAGAGTAAAAACTCTGGAGCTCTGAGGCGATTTGGTTTTCCTCTGTTTCAAACAGCAGATGACAAACTGTACCTCTCTTGACACGTCCCCGTAAGTTGCTTTCGTTAATTTTAATTAGTGCTTCTGGAAGTCTTAGAGCGCCTTTCCATAAGTGGTGTGAATGATAAGTGTTATTCTGACAACCTTGTTCACACATTTAATTGTCGTTTGCTGTTAAGGCAGCTGCAAATAACATAGTAGTTTGTTTTTTTTTTTTTTTTACCCGAAAAACTGGTAAGAATTAGATGTGTATGTGCTTTCTTTTTCAAGTGATCTGTGAACTCTGAATCCAGAGTTTATTAGAATAGGAATTTTACATGATGAAAAAAGCCATGTAACCTAGATTTTCAAAAAAAGCCATGAATCCTTGGATTTAAATTTTGTTTTCAAAATTTTGAGCTGGGTGTGAGGTAGGGGATTAGAGTAAGTAATCTTTGAAGGCATTCATGATTGACGAATGTGTAAACTAAGAGAGTCCCAAAATTATGCTTGCACTAATAATTATTGTTGGTTTTGACCTTGATCTATGATACTTCTAAAGTACATCAAAACTTTATGGAAACTCTTGCCATTGAATTATTTTAAATCTCAGTAACTTGTAAAAACTTTTTGGCTGATTCTCTTTGAGATTATATTGCTACATAGTAACTCCAGTTTTCCATTTTGGTAGGTTTTTGTTTTTAAAGAAAAATGTTCAGAAAAATAAAGTGTTACAGTTTAACAATATATCATCTGGAACGCATGATCATGGTTTAGGTGCTTTCATTTAGAGTCTTACCAGTATAATTCTGTGATGTCAGTCATTCAGTAAGTAGCTGTTGAGGGTTTACTATCTGCTTGGACCTAAACTTGTCATTTTAAGGCAAAGTGAAAAAAAAAACAGTTCTCATTTGGAGGAGATAAGATTAACACATAGATAACAACATACCCATTAAAATGATCACAGTGAACAATATACATTAATATTGCTCTGTAGTAAGTAAGTACTCAAGAAGACCAAAACAGAAAGTGACAAAGCACTCCAATAACAAATAGGAACTTCTTAGACAGCTTTGCTGCTCTGAAAACTTTGAAGTACACAAATATTGAATTTCTATGGATTTCTTTACTACATATTTGCTTGTTTTCTACTCTATTTACTTCAGCCTTTAGTTTTCTAAAGTGAAAAATTGTTTTTCAGCTTTAACTATAATCCAGGAAAATGTGCACCAATGCGTTCCTGAAGTTAGCATATAATCTTTGGTACAACATTATCATCAGTTCAGTTCAGTCAGTCAGTCATGTCCAACTCTTTGCGACCCAATGGACTGCAGCACCCCAGGCCTCCCTGTCCATCACCAACTCCCGGAATTTACACACACTCACGTCCATTGAGTCAGTGATACCATCCAACCATCTCATCCTGTGTCATCCCCTTCTCCTCTCGCATTCAATCTTTCCCAGCATCAGGGTCTTTTCTAATGAGTCAGTTCCTTGCATCAGATGGCCATAGTATTGGAGTTTCAGCTTCAGCATCAGTCCTTCCAATAAATGTTCAGGACTGATTTCCTTTAGGATGAACTGGCTGGATCTCCTTGCTGTCCAAAGGACTCTCAAGAGCCTACTCCAACACCACAGTTCAAATGCATCAATTCTTCAGGCGCTCAGTTTTTTTTATAGTCCAACTCTCACATCCATACATGGCTACTGGAAAAACCATAGCTTTGACTAGACAGACCTTTGTTGGCAAAGTAATGTCTCTGCTTTTTAATATGCTGTCTAGGTTGGTCATAGCTTTTCCCTAAGGAGCAAGGGTCTTTTTGTTTCATGGCTGCAGTCACCATCTGTGGTGATTTTGGAGTGCAAGAAAATAAAGCCTGTCACTGTTTCCATGTTTCCCCATGTATTTGCCATGAAGTGATGGGACCGGATGCCGTGATCTTAGTTTTCTGAATGTTGAGCTTTAAGCCAACTTCTTCACTCTCCTCTTTCACTTTCATCAAGAGGCTCTTTAGTTCCTCTTCACTTTCTGCCATAAGGGTGGTGTCATCTGCATACCTGAGGTTATTGATATTTCTCCCAGCAATCTTGATTCCAGCTTGTGGTTCATCCAGTCCAGCATTTCTCATGATATGCATATAAGTTAAATAAGCAGGGTGACAGTACACAGCCTTGACATACTCCTTTGCCGATTTGGAACCAGTCTGTTGTTCCCTATTCGGTTCTAACTGTTGCTTCTTGACCTGAATACAGATTTCTCAGGAGGCAGGTCAGGTGGTCTGGTATTCCCATCACTTTCAGAATGTTTCACAGTTTATTGTGATCCACACAAAGGCTTTGGCATAGTCAATAAAGCAGAAATAGATGTTTTTCTGGAACTCTCTTGCTTTTTCGATGATCCAGCGTATGTTGGCAATTTGATCTCTGGTTCCTCTGCCTGTTCTAAATCCAGCTTGAACATCTGGAAGTCCTCTGATCACATACTGTTGAAGCTTGGCTTTGAGAATTTTGAGCATTACTTTGCTAGCGTGTGAGATGAGTGCAATTATGCGGTAGTTTCAGCATTCTTTGGCATTGACTTTCTTTGGGATTGGAATGAAGACTGACCTTTTCCAGTCCGGTGGCTACTGCTGAGTTTTCCAGATTTACTGGCATATTGAGTGCAGCACTTGCACAGCCTTGTCTTTTAGAATTTGAAATAGTTCAGCTGGAATTCCATCACCTCCACAAGCTTTGTTCATAGTGATGCATCCTACGGCCCACTTGACTCATCATTCCAGGATGTCTGGCTGTAGGTGAGTGATCACACCATCATGGTTATCTGGGTCATGGTGATCTTTTTTTGTGTAGTTCTTTTGTCTTGCCACCCTCTTCTTCATATCTTCTGCTTCTGTTAGGTCCATACCATTTCTGTCCTTTATTGTGCCCATCTTTGCATGAAATGTTCCCTTGGTATCTCTTAATTTTCTTCAAGAAATCTCTAGTCTTTCCCATTCTGTTGTTATCCTCTATTTCTTTGCATTAATCACTGAGGAAGGCTTACTTACCTCTCCTTGCTATTCTTGAAACTCTGCGATCAGGTGGATATATTTCTCCTTTTATCATTTGCCTTTCACTTCTCTTCTTTTCTCAGCTATTTGTAAGGCCTCCTCAGACTACCATTTTGCCTTTATGCATTTCTTCTTGGAGATGGTCTTAATCATCGCCTCCTATACAATGTCATGAACCTCTGTCCATAGTTCTTCAGGCATTCTGTCTGTCAGGTCTAACCCCGTGAATTTATTGGTCACTTGCACTGTATCATCAAAAGTGATTTGATTTAGTGCCGGAGCCTGCCGGCAAACGAACCGGTCACGGGCGCAATCGCCGAAATACCTGAGAAATAAAAGAAAGGACTAGGAAAGAAAAGACTAGAAAAGAATGGGGTTGAGAGGGACAGAGTCAGCTTGCGTCTGACTCTGCTAACTTTATTGAAGAATACCACACCTATATATATGCTAACAGGAGTTGCTAATAGATCAAAGGTTTGCATATGTGCAGAGCTACAGGCACAGATGTTTTAAATTCCTCCACTTAAGGACAGTAAAGCATCACCCTAGCGCCCAACATGATTAAGATCAATAGAACATTAACTAGATAGAGAACAGGCTCCAATCATGACGAGTTTATCAGCAACAGGTGAAAGATTGCTACAGCAATTTCCTTGAGGGAGGTGAGAAAGGCCAACCTGTGCTTTAATAAATCAGGGGTGGCGGGACAGAGAGGGACCTCTTGATCTCTCTCAGAGCCAAGAAGGAGCCTGAGCAGTCAGGCTGGCTCCCCGCATCTCCCCTTTTCTTTTGACTAATGGCCTTTATATCTCCCTCAAAGGAAATGGCTGCGTTTGCAAATGGGAAAACATCAACAATTCCACAAACCCATCAGGTATTGTTAGGAGTTACTCATCTTATACCAGGATTATTGTTCCAGTCTGACCCAGGCCACACAAAGGACTTATTAGTATCAAACGTCACATCTATCACAATTTTACATTTGTACGTAAGTAAGAGTCCCATATGTTTCATCAGGTTTCCTGGGAGTGTTCAGCCTTCAAATGTTGGTATATGAGTCTTTTGCTCCCAGCAAATGTCAGCAGGAGTCAGTAGCTGTCCTTTTTCAGGGGTCATCCAGAAATATTCATCCCAAACTTGATAATAATCACCTTCAAATCGATCAGGAGCACTGGGGGAAAGCTTGATTAATTACTGCACATGCTAATGTAAGAACAATATAGGCCAGAGCAGATCGGGGTTGAGCAGTGTCAGCGGCCATCCTTCTTGCTTGTAAGATGAACTCATGCATCTGCTGAGCTGTCGGGAATGCATTTCTCTGCTGTAGAGACAGCCGACTCATTTCCTGGTTCAGTGATCTTCTCCGTCTGGCGTACCAGCCTTTCCAGGAGCCAGTGCGGTATTTTGGCATCCTGTGGAAAAACACATACATAACCCCTCCCCCAAATTAATACTGGATCCGGACCATGCCATGAATTGTCTAATGAGTCTTTCCATACATCCATCTGCCAAAGGTGATTAGGTAAGAGTCCATGAGGGTTGACACCTAGATGAGGGACTGGAAGAAATTCAGGACAAACAGAACAAGATTAAACAAATTAAAAGGCTGTAAGAGATATTGAAAACAGACTTTGTGAACCACTGAAAGTTCGACTTCTTGAGCGAAGGTATATCCAGTCTGCCAGGAAAAAGAAGTATTATTAACCACAAAAGCAGAAAAACAATCTTAATTATTTTATAGGTTGCACGTGGTATCCCAGCAGGTGAGGGCAAGTTGGCCTGGAGTGGTCCCATAACCACCATAGTTTCATTAACTTTGCAAAGGTCTTGTAACAACCTCCACCTGCCAAACTTCTTTTTAATAAGAAATATGGGGGAATTCCAAGGGGAGCTGGATGGCTCAATATGTCCTAATTGCAACTGCTCCTGTATCAATTGCTCAGCTGCAGAAATTTTCTCTTTAGTCAGGGGCCACTGATCAACCCAGACAGGTTTATCAGTTTTCCAACTGATTGGGTCTGAACTAGTTGGGTAATACCTTGATTATTTCTTCCTAACCCCTGCTGGGGAAGTAACCCTTGATTCATCATTTCTGGGGTCCGAGGCTGGCCCCTCACCCAGTTTCCCGACTGTGGAGGAAGAGGTTTGCCTTCTATATCCATTTTTGATCTACAGTCCCTAGCCCAATGTTTTCTTTTTTCTTCTTCTTTTTTTTTTTTTGCATCTGGGGCATACATCAGGATTCTTTGTACTATCTAAATTATTTTTCTTAGGACATTGGGCCATACGATGTCCCAGTTGTCCATATGAAAAGCAACTGCTGGGAGGCCCTCCCTTTTTCACACTACCCTTGTTCTTAGTCTGTTGATATAGAACTTCCTTGACAATTTTTCCCTGGATAGCAGCAGCCACAGACAATTCCTGAAGATAGTAAGGGCCAACGTCAGCACAAATTCTTATATAATCTGTTAAACCCTCATACTCAAAAGCCTGCTCTTCTAAATCATTTGGGTCTTCAGGGGAGAATTCTGAATCAGAATCTTGCTCGAGAACAACAGTCTCATCATTTTTTCTAGGACCTGGAATTATTGGGGAGTCATATATATGCTCTGCTACCCTCTGGGGAATATTCGAACATTTGGGTGTTATAAGTTTCAAAGCTGTTTCAAGTTTCTTGCTTTCGTGTTCTGGGTTCAAACAAAGTCCATAAGGAATAAGCATCAAGAGGAACCCTATCTGGCCCATGGAGAGTATAAGCAGTTTGAATTTGTTCTCCCACCTTTGCCCAAGTTTCCAAGTTAACAGTTCCTTCCTCCAGGAACCAAGGACAAGTTTCCTCTATGAAAGCAAGAAATCTTTCCAGTTTCCGTTTAGACACCAAAAACTCCTCTAGCTTTTAACATAATTTTTAACATAGAAACAAAGAACTATCTACTACTATTTTGCCCCATGAGTTTTACTCTCAACTATACCCTCTCCACCCGCAATCATCCACAATGCCTGAACTCGCAAATACCTCCCGCGGGAGAACCTTCGGTCTTCGGGTGGCTGTACGCTGGAATCCGCCCACGTCCCTGTTCGGGCGCCACTCTTGCCGGAGCCTGCCGGCAAACGAACCGGTCACGGGCGCAATCGCCGAAATACCTGAGAAATAAAAGAAAGGACTAGGAAAGAAAAGACTAGAAAAGAATGGGGTTGAGAGGGACAGAGTCAGCTTGCGTCTGACTCTGCTAACTTTATTGAAGAATACCACACCTATATATATGCTAACAGGAGTTGCTAATAGATCAAAGGTTTGCATATGTGCAGAGCTACAGGCACAGATGTTTTAAATTCCTCCACTTAAGGACAGTAAAGCATCACCCTAGCGCCCAACATGATTAAGATCAATAGAACATTAACTAGATAGAGAACAGGCTCCAATCATGACGAGTTTATCAGCAACAGGTGAAAGATTGCTACAGCAATTTCCTTGAGGGAGGTGAGAAAGGCCAACCTGTGCTTTAATAAATCAGGGGTGGCGGGACAGAGAGGGACCTCTTGATCTCTCTCAGAGCCAAGAAGGAGCCTGAGCAGTCAGGCTGGCTCCCCGCAATTTAGGTCATACCTGAATGGTCTAGTGGTTTTCCCCACTTTCTTCAATTTAGGTCTGAATTTGGCAATAAGGAGTTCATGATCTGAGCTACTGGCAGCTCCTGGTCTTATTTTTGCTGACTGTATAGAACTTACCCATCTTTGGCTACAAAGAATGTAATCAGTCTGATTTAGTTGTTAACCATCTGGTGATGTTCATGTGTAGAGTTGTCTCTTGTGTTGTTTGAAGAGGGTATTTGCTATGACCTGTGCATCCTCTTGGCAAAGTTCTTGTTAGCCTTTTTCCTGCATCATTTTCTACTCCAAGGCCAAATTTGCCTCTTACCCCAGGTATCTCTTGACTTCCTGTGTGTGTATTCCAGTCCCCTGTGATGAAAAGGACATCTGTTTTTGGTGTTAGTTGTAGAACATCTTGTAGGTCGTCATAGAACCATTCAGCTTCAGCTTTTTCAGCTCTAGTGGTTGGGGCGTAGACTCGATTACTGTGATATTGAATGATTTGCTTTGGAAACAAACAGATCATTCTGTCATTTTTGAGACTGCACCCAAGTACTGCAGTCTGTACTCTCTTGTTGACTGTGAGGGCTGCTCCATTTCTTCTAAGGGATTCTTGCCCACAGTAGTAGATGCCATGGTCATTTGAATTAAATTCACCCATTCCAGTTCGATTTGAGTTCACTGATCCCTAAAATGTCAATATTCACTCTTGCCATCTCCTGTTTGACCACTTCCAACTTACTTTGATTTATGAACCTAAATTATTCCAGGTTCCTAAGCAATATTGTTCTTTACAGCATCGGACTTGACTTCTGTTAGCAGCCATATACACAACTGTGCATTGTTTTTGCTTTGGCTCCATCTCTTTATTCTTTTTGTAGATATTTCTCTACCCTTCTCCCTTAGCATATTGTGCACCTGGGGAGTTCATCTTTCAGTGTCCTATCTTTTTGCCTTTTCATACTGCCCATGGAGTTCTCAAGTCAAGAATGTTGAAGTGGTTTGCCATTCCCTTTTCCAGTGGACCACGTTTTGTGAGAACTCTATACCATGATCTATCTGTCTTGCGTGGCCCTGCACGACATGGCTCATACTTTCATTGACTTAGACAAGGCTGTGATCCAAGTGATCAGTTTGGTTAGTTTTCTGAAGTTGTGGTTTCCATTTTGTCTGCCCTCTGATGGATAATGTTCATGGATAGGTGACTCAATATTTTCAGTGTCAGTTCTTCCAAAACTGACTCATAGATTTCATGCACTCCCAGTTAAAATCCCAGCATGTTATTTCATGGATATTAACAGACTGGGTCTATAGTTTATATGGAAAGGCAAACAATCTAGAATAGCAAATACAATATTGAAGAACGGAGTTGTAGTACTGACACTACCTGACTTCAAGACTTACTGTAAAGGATGAGTGCAGCAGTATATAGAGTCCAGAAATAGACCCACATGAATATAGTGAGCTGATCTTAGACAAAATGAGCAAAAGCAATACAGTGGAGCAAAGATAGTCTTTGCTTTGGAACAGTTAGTCATATACATGCAAAAATAAATAAGTAAATAAATCTTGACACAGACTTTACTTCAGAAAAATTAACTCAAAATGAATCACATACATAAGTGTAAAACAAAACTATAACACTCGTGTAGGATAACATCAGAGAAAATGTAGCTTACCGTGGGGATGGAAGTGACTTTATAGATACACCAAAGACATCATCTGTAAAAGAAAGAATAGACAGGTTGGATTTCACTAAAATTAAAAACTTCTGCTGTGTGAAGGACAGTATCAAGAGAATGAGAAGATATGCCACAGACTGGGAGAAGATAATTGCAAGGACACACTTGATAAAGGGCTGTTATCCAAAACATATAAAACTACCATTTTTGTTGTTAGTCAGTTGCTCAGTCCTGTCCAGCTCTTTGAGATACCATGGACTGCAGCATGCCAAGCTTCAGTCCTCCACTGTTTCCCAGAGTTTGCTCAAATTCATGTCCTTTCAGTCTGTGATGCTAGCTAACCATCTCATCCTCTGCTGCCCCCTCCTTCTTTTGCCTTCAGTTTTTCCCAACATCAGGGTTTTTTCCAGTGAGTCAGCTTTTTGCATCAGGTGGTCCAAGTATTGGAGCTTCAGCATCAGCCCTTCCAATGAATATTCAGAACTGATTTCCTTTAGAATTGATTGGTTTGATCTCCTTGCAGTCCAGGGGACTCAGTTTTCTCCAGCACCACAGTTCGAAAGCATCAGTTCTTCAGTGCTCAGTCTTCTTTATGGTCCAACTCTCACATCTGTGCCTGACCACTGCAAAAACCATAGCTGTGACTGTATAGACCTTTGTTGGCAAACTGATGCCTCTGCTTTTTAATACACTGTGTAGGTTTGTCATAACTTTTCTTCTAAGGTACAAGGATCTTTTAATTTCATGACTTTTAATTTCATCTGAGTGACTTTGGAGCGCAAGAAAATAAACCCACTGCTTCCACTTTTTCCCCTTCTATATGTCATGAAGTGATGGAACTGGATGCCAAATCCTAATTTTTGAATGTTACTTTTCAAACCATCTTTTTCATTGTCCTCTTTCATCCTCATCAAGAGGCTCTTTCAGTTCAGTTCAGTCGTGTCCAACTCTTTGCTGCCCCTTGGACTGCAGCACATCAGACCTCCCTGTCCATCACCAATTCCTGGAGTTTACCCAAACTCAGGTCCATTGAGTCGTTGATGCCATCCAGCCATCTCATCTGTCGTCCCTTTCTCCTCCCACCTTTAATCTTTCCCAGCATCAGGGTCTTTTCTAATGAGTCAGTTCTTTACATCAGGTTGGCAGAGTATTGGAGTTTCAGCTTCAGCATCAGTCCTCCCAATGAATATTCAGGACTGATTTCCTTTAGGATGGACTGGTTGGATCTCCTTGCAGTCCAAGGGACTCTCAAGAGTCTTCAACACCACAGTTCAAAAGCATCAATTTTTCAGCACTCAGCTTTCTTTATAGTCCAACTCTCACATCCATACATGACTACTGGAAAAACCATAGCTTTGACTAGATGGACCTTTGTTGGCAAAGTAATGTCTCTGCTTTTTAATATGCTGTCTAGGTTGGTCATATCTTTTCTTCCAAGGAGCAGACGTCTTAAAATTTCATGGCTGCAATCACCATCTGCAGTAATTTTGGAGCCCCCCAAAATGAAGTCTGTCACTGTTCCCACTGTTTCCCCATCTATTTGCCATGAAGTGATGGGACCAGATGCCATGTTTTCGTTTTTTGAATGTTGAGTTTTAAAGAAGCTCTTCGTTCCTCTTCATTTTCTGCCGTTAGAGTGGTGCCACCTGCATATCTGAGGTTATTGATACTTCTCCTGGCAGTCTTGGTTCCAGCTTGGGATTCATACAGCCCAGCATTTTTGCATGATATACCCTTCATGGAAGTTAAATAAGCAGCATGACAATATACAGCCTTGTACTTCTTTCCCAGTTTTGAACCAGTCAGCTGTTCCATGTCCAGTTTTAACTGTTACTTCTTGACTCGATTACAGGTTTCTTAGGAGACAAGTAAGGTGTTCTGGTACCGCCATCTCTTAGAACTTTCCTCGGTTTGTTGTGATCTAGACAGTCAAAGACTTTAGTGTAGTCAGTGTAGCAGAAGTAGATATTTTTCTGACATTCTCTTTCTTTCTCTATGATCCAAGGAATGTTGCAATTTGATCTCTTCTTCCTCTGCCTTTTCTAAATCCAGCTTGTACCTCTGGAAGTTCTCAGTTCATGTGCTATTGAAGCCTTGCTTGAAGGATTTTGAGCATAACTTTGCTAGCATGTGAAATGAGGGCAACTGTAGGGTAGTTTCAACAGTCTTTGGCATTACCCTCTTTTGAAATTGGAATGAAAACTGACCTTTTCCAATCTTGACTTGTTGAGTGCAGCACTTTCACAGCATCATCTTTTAGGGTTTTAAATAACTCAGCTGGAATTTCATCATTTCCGCTAGCTTTGTAGTAATGCTTCCTAAGGCCCACTTGACTTCACACTCCAGAATGTCCCGCTCTAGGTGAGTGACCACACCACCGTGGTTATCCAGGTCATTGAGACCTTTTTTTGCGTAGTTGTTCTGTGTATTCTTGCCATCTGTTCTTAATCTCTTCTGCTTCCTTTAGGTACTTACCATTTCTGTCCTTTATGATGCCCTTCTCTGCATGAAATGTTCCCTTGATTTCTTTAGTTTTGTTGAAGAGATATCTGCTGCTGCTGCTGCTAAGTCACTTCAGTCGTGTCCGACTCTGTGCGACCCCACAGACGGCAGCCCACCAGGCTCCGCCGTCCCTGGGATTCTCCAGGCAAGAACACTGGAGTGGGGTGCCATTTCCTTCTCCAGCGCATGAAAGTGAAAAGTGAAAGTGAAGTCGCTCAGTCTTTTCCGACTCCTAGCGACCTCATGGACTGCAGCCTACCAGGCTCCTCTGTCCATGGGATTTTCCAGGCAAGAGTACTGGAGTGGGGTGCCATTGCCTTCTCTGGAAGAGATATCTAGTCTTCCCCATTCTGTTGTTTTTCTCTGCTTATTTGCATTGTTCTTTTAAGAAGGCTTTCTTATCTCTCCTTTCTGTTCTCTGGAACTCTGCCTTTGGTTAGGTATATCTTTTCCCTTTCTTCCTTGCCTTTCACTTTTCTTCTTTCCTCAGCTATTGTAAAGCTTCCTCGAGTAACCACTTTGCCTTCCTGCACGTCTTTTGCTTTGGGATGGTTTTGGTCACTGCCTCCTCTGCAGTGTTAGGAACCTCCATCCATAGTTCTAGTACTCTGTCTACCAGATCTAATCTTGTCACCTCCACTGTGAAGTCATGGAGAATTTGATTTAGGTCATACCTAAATGACCTAGTGATTTTCCCTATTTTCTTCAATTTGAGCCTGAATTTTGCAATAAGGAGTTCATGACCTGAGCCACAGTCAGCTCTCAATCCTGTTTTTGCTGATCATACAGAGCTTCAACTGAAAAGAATATAGTTGATTTGGGTATTGACTGTCTGGTGTTGTTGAACATCTTTTCATGTATTTGTTGACTATGTATATGTCTTTGGAGAAATATCATTTAGGTCTTGCACCTATGTTTTGATTGAGTTTTTTTTTTTTTTTTTTTAATATTGAGCTGCATGAGCTGTTTGTATATTTTGGAGATTATTTTCTTTTCAGTTGCTTCACTTGTAAAATACTTTTTTCCCATTCTGAGGGTTAACTTTTCATCTTGTTTATGGTTTCTTCCACTCTCTGTCCTTTGTGTTCTCCCACGATCCCCTAAAGTTGCCTTTTTGTCTCATCTGACTTGCCCACCATGAGGCGATTTTTCTTGGTGCAGGAATCTCTCCTTACCTTCAGCTTCCAACCAGGGGTGCTGGTCTCTTTTTTGATTCCTCCTTTCTGTCTGTCTGTCTTTCTCCTACCTGGTTGTGAGGGGATTTTTCTTGTCCTTTTAGGTGTCTGAAGTCTTCCACTAATGTTCAGCAGCTGCTCTGTGAGAAATTTCCATTTGTAGACATATCCTTGGTGTACTTGTGAGGAGAGATGAATTCTGTGACCTATTTCACCATCTTGACTGCCCGCCCCTCCACTGTAGCACTTTTAGAAGCAAGAATTAAAATATAGCTGTAGCGATCTATAATAATTTCCAGGTAAACCCTGCCAGGTAGTGCTTCCTGTGTTGATGGAAATATTCTGTATCTACACTGACCAGTATAATAGCCATTAAATACATTTGACTTTTGAGTACTTGTAATGTGGCTACCATGACTCAGAACTGAATTTTTAATTTTGTTTTAATTATTCAAATTTAAAAGCTAAGTTTTGCCAGTTGCTGTTATATAACTCTAAATCAATATTTAGCAAAATTTCTGTAGGAAAACCAAATAGTAATTATTTCAGCCTTTGCAGACCATATGGTCCTTGTTGCAACTACTTAGCACTGTGATCGTAGCAAAAAAGCGATTTTAGACAATGTGTAAGTAAATGAGCATGACTGTGTTCCAGTAAAACCTTATTTGCTAAAATAGAGTGAGCAGGACTTGACTTACTGGGCCCTCGTTTCACAGCCTCTGCTCTACTTCAAAGATGTATCTAAGGATCTATTTGTTTTTCTTTTCCTGCTCTGTATTCCCTGGGTCCTTTCCATTGGTTTTCCTCGTGTGTGTGTGTGTGTGTGTATGCGTGTTTTTTGGATGGGAGAAAGTAGTCTTTTCCCTTATCCCAGCCCCTCCGCACTAGTAACCACTAGTTTATTCTCTTTATCTGTGAGTATTTTTCCATTTTGTTGTATTTATTCACTTTACTTTTAGATTTCACGTTAATTGATAACATACAGTATTTATCTTTCTCTGTCTAACTTATTTCATTAAGTAAAATACACTCCTGGACCGTTTATGTTGTTGCAAATGGCAAAATTGCATTTTTGTATCTTCCTTATCCATTCATCTGTTGATTGAAACTTACATTGCTTTCTTATCATGACTGTTGTAAATAATGCTGCTGTGAGCAATGGAAAAATGGAAACAGTGACAGATTTTATTTTCTTTGGCTCCAAAATCACTGCAGATGGTGACTGCAGCCATGAAATTAAAAGACGCTTGCTCCTTGGAAGAAAAGCTATGACCAACCTAGACAGCATGTTAAAAAGCAGAGACATTACTTTGCCAACAAAGGTCCATCTAGTCAAAGCTATGGTTTTTCCAGTAGTCATGTATGGATGTGACAGTTGGACTAAAGAAAGCTGAGTGCCTAAGAATTGATGCTTTTGAACTGTGGTGTTGGAGAAGAGTCTTGAGAATCTCTTGGAATGCAAGGAGATCCAACCAGTCCATCCTAAAGGAAATCAGTCCTGAATATTCATTGGAAGGACTGATGCTGAACCTGAAGCTCTAATACTTTGGCCACTTGATGTGAAGAACTGACTCATTGGAAAGACCCTGATGCTGAGAAAGATTGAAGGCAGGAGGAGAAGAGGACGACAGAGGATGAGATGGTTGGATGGCATCACCGACTCGATGAACATTAGTTTGAACAAGCTTTGGGAGTTGGTGATGGACAAGGAGTCCTGGCATGCTGCAGTCCATGGGGTCTCAAAGAGATGGACACGACTGAGCGACTGAACTGACTAATGAGCAATGGGGTGCATGTATCTTTTAAAATTGTGCATTTTTGGTTTCTTTGAATATATATCCAGGAGTGAAATTGCTGGATCTTGTAGTTCTAAGTTTTTTTAGGAACCTCCATACTGTTTTCTATAGTGACTGTAGCAGTTTACATTCTCACCACCAGCATATGAGAGTTCCCTTCTCTCAAACTCCTTACCAACATTTGTTATTTGTGGTCTTTTTGGTAATAGCCTTTCTGACAGTTGTGAGGTGATATCTCATTGTAGTTTTGATTGACATTTTTCTTATAATTCCTAATATTGAGCATCTTTTCTTGTGCCTGTTGGTCATCTGTATGTCTTCTTTCAAAAAATATCTATTCAGATCTTCCGTGCATTTAAAAAACTGGGTTGTTTGGGTTTTTTTGTTTTTATTTTGAATTGTTTAAGCTGTTTATATAGTTTGGATATTAACCCCTTATCAATCATATCATTTGCAAATGTTTTCTCCAATTTAGTAGATTTTCTTTCTGTTTTGTCAATAATTTCCTTTGCTCTGTAAGAGCTTTGAAGTTTAATTGGATCCAATTTGTTAATTTTTGCTATTGTTCCATTTGCTTTAGGAGCCAGATCTAAAATATATTGCTGCAATTTATGTCAGTGTATTGCTGTTTTCTTCTAGGAGTTTTGTGGTTTCTGGCCTTAGATTTAGGTCTTTAGTTTACTTTATTTTTGTATACAGTATGGGAAAATGTTCTGATTTCATTCTTTTGCATGTAGCTGTTCCTGTTTTCCCAGCGTCATTCTCTAGAGACTGTTTTTTCCTCCATTGTATGTTCTTACCTCCTTTGTTATAGATTAGTTAGCCATAGATATGTAGGTTTATTTCTGGGCTCTGTTATGTTCCATTGATAGATAGATCTGTTTTTGTGCTGGTACTGTACTGTTTTGATTACTGTAGCTGTGTAGTATAGTCTGAAGTCAGTGAGTGTGATACCTTCATCTGATCTTTTTTTGTTGAGGTTGCTGTGGCTGTTTAGGGTCTTTTGTGGTTCTATATAAATTATGGAGTTCCTTGTCCCAGTTTTGTGAAAAATATCATAGTGTTTTGATAGGGATTGCACTAAATCTGTAGGTTGCTTTTATAGGTAGGACTTATTGATGTGTTTTGATCAGGTGGATAAGCAGAGAACAAACAGATAGGACAGGCCTTTTTCTAATAGCCTGATAAGGAGGCTCCTATCCTAGATTTTCAACCACCATACTTTCATTCACCTAACTTCGTCCCAGGCAGGCTAAAGCATTTTTATCCTCCTTAAGTATTGACTCAGCCCTTGCCACAGGGAGAAAAGTTCTGTCTTCCCTGACCATCCTGTGTGTGGTTGGCCAGGCGTCAGCATGCTTTTTAGGAAACCAAATAGTAAGTATTTTAGATTTTGTAGGCCACATGTCGTCTTTCACCCCTTTTTAACACTACCATGAAAATGCTATTTTATGTTAAAAAATGAGTACAGCTATGTCTTAATGCTTTGCTTATGAAAATTAAAATTTGAATTTCATATAGTTTTAACATGTTGCAAAATATTCTTCTTTTGTTTGAGCCATTTGAAAGTATAAAAGCCAGTCTTAGTTTGCAGGGTATACAACAGCAGGGGGTAGCCTGGAAGATTTGCCCTGTGAACTGTAGTTTACTAAACACTATGCTAGACTGTTGCTCTTTTTGTCATGTTCTACCTATCACTATTACACTCTTTTAGAAAGTTTTTAGAATCTCTAATATGTTGATGCTTTTCACTCCCTCTTAGTGGTCTAGGGCTCAGCCTTTCATTCTACTCAGACCTTCAATGAATTGGATGACGTCTGCCCACATTAGGGAGGACAGTCTACTTAGTCTGAGGATTCAAATGTTAATGTCATCCAAATACACCCTCACGGTAACACCCAGAATAATGTTTGATCAAATATTTTGACCACCTGATGCAAAAAACTGACTCATTGGAAAAGACCCTGATGCTGGGAAAGATTGAAGGCAGAGGGAGAAGGGGACACAGAGGATGAGATGGTTGGATGGCATTACTCGAGTTGATGGACATGAGTTTGAGCAAACTCCTGGAGTTGGTGATGGACAGGGAGGCCTGGTATGCTGCAGTCTATGGGGTTGCAAAGAGTCAGACACGACTGAACGACTGAATTGAACTGAACTGAATGGAAATATCTTGACGTTGCATGGCCCAGTCAAGTTGACACATAAAATTAACCATCAGTGTGACATAGCTGGTAAATGACAGAGCTCGGTTTCACAACAGTGATGAACTGTCTCATGACAAAATTCAGGCTTTTATTTACTGTTTGTACCTGGGCCCAAACTAAGCATTCATATCCTTCTGAATTAGCCCTTTATTTGGCCAATTTATGGTTGAATATTTGCCTAAGCAATGAGGCATATTTGTCCTGCTAAAATGAGTAAATTCAGAGATAGCAGTATGGTTAGAGACTGTGATATGAAACAACAGATAGTAAGTGGGACATATTTAACTCAGAGATGAATGATTTTGAGTTTCAGAAGACCTATCTTAATCTTCTGAAAGAGAAATTAGACCCCTTTGTTTCTCCAGAGCAGAGAAATTTCATTTTCAACTCGGATTAAAGAACTTTCTACCAGAGTTGTCCAGCACTGATAAAGATTTTTAATCATTAAAAAATACTTTTAAAAATCTTTTGGAATTTAAGGGCATGTTCTTACCTTTGTATTTTTTCATTCCCCAAAATGGAAGGTTAAAAACAAGGTAAAGTCTGTGTTGTATTACAGTTTTATCATTCTCTAGAATGAAAGATTTGAAATTAATTTTGTAGTCTGTTTGATATTCTAAGATTATTTTTAAAAAATTTGAAGAGCAAACCTTGCTTCCTTTTTATATTTTGTTTTATTTTGTTAAGTTGCTAAGTTGTGTCCAACTGTTTGTGAACCCGTGGACTGCAGCACACCAGGCTCCTTTTTCTATTAACATTTCCTAAATAAACTCATATGGAATTAATGAATTACTATCATATATGATGATCATTTTCCCTCACTGAACTTTAGAATTGTTCAGCTTACAGCTTATCAGCAGCCTGGTCTTAATTCTCTAATTGAAGTCATTATGTTAACCTTCTCAGCTGACTCAAGATCTTGGTCCCTTTTTTGATAGGAGAACAGCTTTTTGTGGTAAAAGTATGCATGTGTGCATAGTTGCTCAGTTGTGTCCAACATTCTGCAACCCCGTGGACAGTAGCCTGCCAGGCTCCTCTGTCCATGGGGATTCTCCAGGCAAGAATAACTGAAGTAGGTTGCCATGCCCTCCTCCAGGGGATCTTCCCAACCCAGGGATCGAACCTGGGTCTCCCTCATTGCAGGTGGATTCTTTACCATCTGAGCCACCAAGGAAGCCCCAAAATATACATAATACAAGACTTATTATTATAACCATTTTTTAAAGTGTGCAGTTCAGTGGCATTAGCTATATTTATGATGTGTAAACACTGTCACTATCTTTTTGCAGAACCTTTTCATTATCCCAAGTGAAAGCACTTTACTCATTGAGCAGTAACTTCCCACTCCATCACTGCAGTCTCTGGTAGCTTTATATTATTTCCCGTCTCTGTGAGTTTGCCTCTCTACATACCTCACATAAGGAATCATGTAATATTTGTTCTTTGTTAACATTTACATAATGTTTTTCACTTAGCAATGTTTTTCAAAGTTCGTCCATCTTATGTATCAGCACTTCACTCCTTTTATGGCTGTATAATATTTAATTGTGTGTATATAGCACATTTTGTTTATCCATACAGCTGTTGTCAGGCACGTGTCCTGTTTCCATCTTTTTGCCTATTGTGGATAATGTAATGAATGTTGGAGTTTGAGTATCTGTTAGAGTTTGTTTAGGTGTATACCTAGGAGTAGAATTGCTAAATTATATGTTTAACTTTGTGAAGAACTGCCAGTGTGTTTTCCACAGTGACTTAACTGTTTTGCATTCCTTCTAGCAATACACAGAGGTTCCAATTTCTCTTATGTCCTGGCAACTTTGGTTCTTTATTGGGTGATAGCCATTCTAATGAGTTTGAAGTTGTATCTCATTTGTGTTTTTGATTTGCATTTTCCTAATAATTTGTGATGTTAACCTTTTTTGCAATCTAGACATGCTAAAAATTTTCTAAATCACCAAGTAATGATTTCTTTTTGCTTAACTTCCTCAGTTTAACTCCTTTTCTTCTTTATCCTTCCCCAGTTTATTATCCTCTTTTTCACATTTTACCATAAGCAGCAAGGAGAAAGTACACGCCTTCAATGTTTTGCTTGGAAATCTCAACTAGACATCCAGGTTTATCACTTATATGTTCTCCTTTTCACACAATATTAGAATACATTTCAGTTTTGCTACACTGTAACAAAGACTGCCTTTGCTGTCCTGTTCAATAATGTCTCATTCCATTTTTGAGACTTCACCAGAAGCCCCTTCAGTGTTCCTATTTCTGGATCATTCTGTTCCTGACACATGTATTCTCTAAGATGATGGAGAATCTTATCCTATTTACTTCTTTCTGCACATTCACCAGAATCTCCTTAATATCTTTGTTTCTACCAGCCATCAAGTCATTTTCTCTCATGTCATTTTCTCTGAAGAAAATAGTAGAATTATTTATTACATTTCAAGTAAATGTTATTTATATTACATAAATTACTTTATTATATATCTATTTCAAGGTAAATATTCATATGTTATCTTTTTCTAATGGCAAAAATTTGGTTTTTAGTGTAAACAATGAAATTTTGCCTGTAAACACACATAAGGCAAACTATTTAACGTTTCAGGTAAAAGTGGTGATACATTAGGATTCCCTGGTGGTTCAGTGGTTAAGAGTCCACACTTTCAATGCAGGGGCCACAGGTTTAGTCTCTGGTCTGGGAACTAAGATCCTGCATGCTGCATGGTGTGGCCCCCCAAAAAAAAGAAAGCGGTGATACATTATTTCCTCAGTCATAAGAACTGACGTGGAGTTATCATTGAATATGAGGCAGGTTTTGACATCTAGAATTTTAAACATAATATGTTTTGCCTTTGACATATTGTGACTGGTCATAGAATTTTTTTACAGTATCATGTGCATGCCTCGTAGTCATTAAATATCTGGCTAATCAATCTTAACATACCAGCATTACAAGCTACTTCTCTGTTGCCTTTTTATTCTTAAAATTAACCCTAGATATTCATTCATGCTGACATGCAGAAATGAATGTCATATCCTGTCTATAACCTGCAAATTGTTTAGAAGGGCTTGATATATCAACACTGTATATGGTTGGTTTAACAACTCCTGTTAAGTCCTTGACCACAGTTTTCTCTGGGTCGATTGACATATTATTTCATCCACTGACCTTCTTCTACTTAAATTCTCTGGTAAATAAAATAATATTCTGCTTTTTAAAATCACTTGACCCGAAGTGTCATTGAATATCTGACTTCCAAATCCCATTGATCCACTAAGGAAGATGGCACTTTAGTAACTGAGAGACATTTAGTCATATTATGTACTAATTCAACTAAATATGGCTGAAAGAAACCTTTGCCTAATATAATTTTGATTTCCTGTTTTAGGAATCCTGGTACTATGGATCACCTATGTTTGCTTTGAGACATGCTTTAGATGTTTTTTTCTGGAAGCCCTGTAAATACTGCAAAAATTCAGTGTATTGTTGTAAAGACATATGGTAAGTGGGTTTTTTTTCCCCCTTCATTTTCTTCTGTCCATTTCATGTTGTCATTAAGTCTTATGGATGTTGTAATACTGCTCCCTGCTGGACATAGTGTAACTTTTTAAAGTTGGCCCTTAATAGATGGGCACATAACTGATTAGCTGGACCCAGTCTGGTGGGAAATCCTTGAGTGCATTTACACACCAAAAAAACAACAATATATAACCAAAGCAACTCTGTTTTCATTTTGGGTGATACTGTTGCCATTGTATTGATATCTGGAGCGTAATGAAAGTGCTTACAGTCTTGTTTCTAAATTTTATTATGTGTGCTTCCTGGATAGTGGCATCTGAAAGTTGTATCAAGCATATGTTAAAGGATGTTTGTAGTTGATGGAACTTTTACGATTTCCTAGATTATATTCGTATGCATGTTTTTGCAGTTTGTTAGTTTATTATTAGTATTATCTCTTTTGTAATCATATAATCATTTAAATGCCCTGTGTATTTGTTTTTCCAAATGTAGTATTTAAAACAGCTTCAATATAATTTAAATTAGACACTATTGGATCTATTTTGTGTGAATACCCTTAATCCACCTGTAATGCAGGAGACCCTGGTTTGGTTCCTGGGTTGGGAAGATCTGCTGGAGAAAGGATAGGCTACCCACTCCAGTATTCTTGGGCTTCCTTGGTGGCTCAGCTGGTAAAGAATCTCCCTGCATTGTGGGAGATCTGGGTTTGATCCTGGGTTGGGAAGACCCCCTGTAGAAGGGAGTGGCTCCCTATTCCAGTATTCTGGCCTGGAGAATTCCATGGAATATATAGTCTAAGGGGTTGCAAAGAGTCGGACACAAATGAGCAACTTTTATTTCACCCTTAATTAAATTTTATGCAGTAAACTTCAAGTGTACCTTGTTTTGTATATCCATCCTGTAATCTAACTATTATATTTTCTAGTACACACAGTGACCCATTCTCACATAGAGTGACATTGGATTGGACCTGAAGTATCATATCTGTGTCTGTCCTATAACAAACCCTCACAGTGAATGCAAACATAGATATTCTTAAAATTGTTTTTAAACTTGTGAGAGTTGAAAATATTTGTCTTCCTACTTTTGAGCTAAATTATTATATACTTTTTAGAGTGTAGTTTGCATAAAGTATAATGTAGATTTTATGCAACGTAGATTGGATAAATGTAGATTTATCCAATGGATAAATTGGATGTAACAGATTTTTTTAAGTAAGCATACATTTTCTTGAAGAGAAGAAAATGTGACAGATACAACATAGAGCTCAGCAAAGATGTAGCAGGATAATCAATCGTACACTCTTTAATGGTCTGGTTTCTTTTTGTGTGTGTGGCCATTTGGAAAGCCTGTGAAATCTATTCTTAATTAGGATTCTGGAGAATTAAGCATAATAACTTATTTATTCTTAAAATATTGCAATAAAAATTTGAAATGTAAGCCAAGAAAATACAAGGTTGTTAGTAAAAAAAGAAGAGGTGCCCTTTCTTCCCTTTAATACTGTATTATTTCAGAAAGTATATAATTTTAAACCTTTTTATTATAAAATATAACTATATAGAAACATAAATGTATAGTAAAATGAATAAATATAAAGCAGATATTCAGTAACCATAGATCACTACTGACATCCCAGAAGCCCTTAGTATAATCTTCCTTTTAAGGTAAACACTTTCCTAATAATTAGATAATTCTCTATATAATTTTATCACTTTTATGTGTATTCCTCAGCAGTATGTTCACTTTTTGTCTCGTTTTGATCTTTTGGGGTTCATATGTATTCTTTTTTTTAGATAAACATTTTTGTATTTTTGTTGGAAATGTTTTTGTTATCTTCAAAGTGAAGGGTATGAAGAAACAGATTGTAAGGTCAAGCCAGAGAGGGCTGGCTTCGCTGTACTGAAGAGCTTAGGGGAAGGAGGAGTTGTAGGGAATTTAGAAGTAGCAGCAGTCAGATTGGGATCAGGATGTCTAGGAACAAGCCTGTCTTTCAGGGAAGTGAAAGGCCAATAAGTCGGCTAAGAAAGGACAGCATTCTTTTATTTTTTTTCCCTTTATTTTTATTAGTTGGAGTCTAATTACTTTACAGACAGCATTCTTGAGGAATGTATTTGAATGAGGCATGGAAAGCATTATGCTAATAGAGCCTATCATAATGCTGCCAACAATAGTAAGGAAAATCAGGTGAGTTGTCTAGTCTGCACTGCCTGCAGGTCTCCAAACCTGATGTTGTTGCAATCCTCACAGGGTATCTCTTGGAACGGGTCTGGGGCAGAAGCTCAGAGCCCCTTCTCAGTAGGGATGGAGGCGACCCTGCTGCTGTCACTGTCACCTTTCAGCCCCCTCCATGGCATGGCAAAGGGTGGAGGAAATTCCCAGCAACGTGTGACCCAGGCCTTGCAGCAGCATCACGGAGGTTCAACTGGATGAGCTCTCTGAGTACTTTCTTTGGACCAAGTACTTGAAAGTCACAGCTCATGGAGTAGATCCTGTAAAATGTGGCGCAGATGTTCAGGCCTAAGAGGTTTCAAGAGTTTGTGTGTATATGAACCAGGTAACGAGGGCAGTGTCCTTGCTGCGCTGGGGCTTCTCCCCCGGCCAGGCTGCATGACAGCGCCTACTCCTGCTGGGACTCTAAATTTGCCTGAACTCTAGGATCATTAAGCGTGTACCTTCTTCCAACAATTGGAAGAAGTCCTCACAGTCCACAGAGGTCCTACCCTCCTCTGTCACCAGTGTTAACCACAGGGTCTCCAGTGCTGGGTTTAGTCGTGCTGGTAGGGGTGGTAACTGTGATCACAGACCCAGAAAGATGTGGTGGAGCTGGTGAGCACCCCCAGGGCCTACAACCAGTCTCAGAATTCAGATTGGATCTTGATTTGTGCTTGGAAACCGTGATCACCTTTGTGCTTCTCTTTGGGTTGGTGCTAGACTTCTATGGTGTAATACTGCTGCAGCTGTGGGGTGCCGCTCTGGGGTGCCTTTGTGGGGTGGCATGGGACACAGGTGGACCTACTGGTGAGTGCCGTTGTCTGGGATCATATGCATTCTTTCTTCCATTACCTAGCATTGTGTTTTGAAGATCATGTACATAGTTGCATGTAGTTTTATTTTGTTCATTTTAATTATCATGTGTTATTCCTTTGGAATGAATATGGCAGAATTTATTTATTTTGCTGTCGGTGGATGTTTGGGTTCTTTCTGGTATTTGACTGTTTTAATTAACATTGCCATGAACATTGTTTTACATATCACATGTTGATTTTTATGTGTCATGTGGAAAAAGCCCTACATTTTCGGGTTAAAGATAGATGATTATAGTGGTATTTTAAATAAATTCAAATGAGTACATGAGAAAGTTGTTATATCCTGAGAGTAACACATATTAAATACTGAAAAAGATTCTGAATCAATCATAATTTCTTTACTGTAGGCCTTAAATATATGGTAGAATTCCATGTAACTTGTGACAGTTTAAAAATAATATACATACAGATACAGATACAGGACCTAATGTAGTAACTCTTTGTTTACTTTATTGACATGATTCCATTTACTATCATATCCTGTTTTATATAATTTCACTTTACTGATGAAGAAACTGTGGAGAACTAGAGAGGTTGAGTGAATTATGCAAGGTTATTTAGTAGGTTGGAGCTAGAAACCAGACCAGCCTGTCTACTTGGCAGTCACAATTTAAAGAAAACAAAGTGAAAAGCTAAATCAGGATATTTTCTTGAGTGTGTCCAGTCATTGAAGTGGAAAATTTGCATGACTAGCTTTTAGGAATTATCAGATACTCTTTTGACTCTTAACCAAGACCTGGCCTTGCACAGGGAATTGTATCTATAAAGGCCCCTGAAATGTTATTGTGCCTTATCACAGTTCATCTTCTGAAAGGCAGCTATAGTATATTATCACTTTGAGTGAGAATTTTACTTACGTATTTCCTCATTCACTGGGCTCTTATTAACAAGTGGTATAGTATTATTCATCTGTTAATTTGTGAATAATTGAATCTTACCCTTTTATGTGCCAAAGTTTATTTCATAGGAATATTTTTTCTAAAATGTTTTTGAAATATAAAATGTACCCTTTGTTTTCTTAAACAAGACAAACTGAGTGTAATCTAACTTGTTTTGGTTTTGTTTTGATGGCTCAAAGTTATTGTGAACAGCAGTCACTTCATAGAATTTATGTGATTTCTGCAGAGATCGTTATGCTGTATATGCCTGTTCTCCTAAATTGTCCTAGAGTGATGAACTTTTATGTCATGGTGCTACTTATGATGACATTTTTTTGTTTGTTTTGTTTTACCTTTGTTAGATAATTCTTGTTTTTTTGCTCTCAGTGCATTTTACTGACTCTAATGTAAAAGTCAGTGTTTACATATACATTGCTTAGGTGAGATCTTTTTTCTGCCCCATGTGCTGATTAAGGGCATAGAATGTGTGCTTTTAAAACTTACTTTGGGATCAGGAACTAGTCTTGCCACTTTGTTCCGGGGGACTGAGATTATCTTACAACTAATTTATGGATGATTGAAATGCAACATAGATTTCCACGTATCAATACTGTTATATCTTTATTTGTGGAATAAGAATGATCATGTACATATTTTCTTACAAAGCAGTAATATTGAAACTGGATTTACTTGTGTGTGTGTGTGTGCGCGTGCACGCTCAGTTGTGTCTGATTCTTTGCCACCCCGTGGACTATAGCCCATGAGGCTCCTCTGTCCATGGAATTTGTCAGGCAAGAATACTAGAGCAGATTGCCATTTCCTACTCCAGGGGATCTTCCCTCTCTGGGAATTGAACCCTCCTCTCTTAAGAATTCCTTAAATAGGAAGTCCAGGGAACTCAAGTGGCTGTTTTTAATTATGAAATATTTGATAGAATAGAGTTTGAAAGAAAAACAGTGTATTATGTAACACTGCCTGTTGAAAATGGCAGTCATAAAAATTAAACCACCTTTGAAATGATAGTTTTGTAAATGAAAATATAGATGTAACGTGGATTTGGTTTTCTGAAAATTTTAAACTGCTTTAGGAAGACATTCTTTTAAAAGGGAAATGCATGTTTGACTGCTTCCCCAATTATAAATTATTGAATGTGAATTTAAAGGAAAAATTTGGAGTGGAGGGAGTATATTTGTTTTTAAATGAAAGGAAATATCAGGAAGGAAGATAGACAGTTGCTATCCCAGCATGTTAGGTGTTAATATTATGATTCCCTACATCAATGAGATTTTTTTTTCAATTTGAAAATTAAGTCAGCAAGTTTTACATGTGCATTTGGGGGAAAAGAAGCAAAGAGTTTCATACAGTTTTTTCCAATGAGAACCTCTTTGAGGATTTGCTTTTTATGGGATGCATCTGAGATGTATATGTGGTAGAAGCAAAATGACATAGCCCCTGTAAAAGAAAAATTAGTAATTTGTAGAAAAAGACCTGTGCATTTACACATTTGTCTGAGAACCAATTCTGGGAATTTGTTACAGATATATTTATGTATTAATACTTATAAAATTACATATGTATTAATACTTATTAATACTTATAAATACTTATTAATACTTATAAAATGACATATGCATAAAAGTTTTCATTATAGCTTCCTTTGAAATAGCAGCAGATGGAAGCATGCCTAATGCCTGTCAGGAAGGGTACAGTCCATGGGGCCACAGTGGTTAAATGAATTCTGCCATAGCTGTACAGTGAAATACTCTACAGCTTTAAAAATAGAAAGTACGTTCTCTGTATGAAGATTCAGAACACTGTTACCCTTGAAAAAAGCAGTGCTCCAACAGTACTCAGTCACTTAGTCATGTCCAACTCTTTGTGACCCCGTGGGCGGGTCATGTAGCTCGCAGGGCTCCCTTGTCTGTGGTATTTCCCAGGCAAGAATAGTGGAGTGAGTTGCCGTTTCCTCCTCCAGAGGATCTTCCTGACCCAGGGATTGAACCCATGTCTCTTGCATTGACAGGCAGATTCTTTACCACCTGGGAAGCAATGTTCAGAGTGTGTAGTAAACTACTTTTTGTATAAAGGAGATGAGGAATGAAATCAATATTCATAATTGCTTATATTTGCATGAAGAAAATCTGGACATGTATACAAATTCTAAATCTTACATGTTGATGCGTAAGGAAAACAAACTAGTTGGGACTTTTAGATTGTTTTTGAATATGTGAATATGTTATTAGTTAAAAAATAATTTTGTTAATCAAAAGAGAGAGAAAGGGATAAACCTGTTGTATTTTCCATAAAATTAGCCAGTTTTATTCCTTTTTGCCCAGAGTCTGGGATATAGTTGTTTGTTGTTTTGTTGCTAAGTTGTGTCTGACTCTTTTGCGACCCCATGGACTGTAACCCACCAGGCTCCACTGTCTATGGGATTTTCCAGGCAAGAATTGTAGAGTGCATTGCCATTTCCTTCTTCAGGGGATCTTCCTGACCCAGGGATCAAACCCATATCTTCTGCATGCCTCTCTTGCATTGCAGGTGGATTCTTTACCCTTGAGCCCCAGAGAAGCCTGGGATATAGTTAGCACTGAATAAATATTTATTATACAAATTAAGTATAAGCTATATAATCTTTAGGTGATCTCTTTTAGCTGACTTCTTAAAGTATTTTTTCAATAAGGGAAAAACAGTGCTCTAATTCATGTGTTAATTCCAGTATAGAAGTGAGGGAAAGTATTTAAGTGGGAAATAATAAGCTTGGTGTGCTGCAGTCCACGGGGTTGCAGAGTCAGACACTAACGAATAAACAACAACAGTAATAGCTTAATTTATTGTCAAATTATCATGAATTTTCTTTAACTTGTAGGATATTGATATTAAAGAATTTTAATTTCACTGAAAAGTAAAATGAATGTTTTCAAAAGATTCCCATTAAATTAGGTAATAAGGTTTCATAATAAAAGCTTATGAAATTTGAGAGCACTGGGGAAAATGGCCTACATATTCTTTATACTTGCTTTCTGTCATACTTTAATTTCTCACATGAGGGCAATTTTCAGTCCTGAGACAATTTTAGAAGCACTGTTATGAGCAGCAGCACCCGTAGCTACTCCTGACAGAGAGGCCAGTTATCTCTGAAAATACGGTATTTTAGTTTGGGAATTGAGGGAAGATAATAGGGTAAATGGCTGTTGCTCCTCCATTTATGAGTTCAGGAACTTACCTTATGGTTTGCAGATTTGATCTTTCAGATAAGTAGTATATGAACCTTTCATTCATCTTTAGATTATATACACGTCATTGTTGTTGTTGTTTGGTCGCTGAGTTATGTCTGACTCTTGTGACCCCATGGACTGTAGCCCGTCAGTCTTCTCTGTCTGTGGGATTTTCCAGACAAGAATACTGGAGTGAGTTGCCATTTCCTTCTCCAGTGGGTCTTCCCAACTTAGAGATAGAACCCATGCCGCCTACATTAGCAGCAATGAAGAATCTCACTGAGCCGTCTGGGAAGCCCCTCTATATACATTCCTTTTTCCTAAATTTCTTATGATAATGATTTTGACTCCCTTTGTGTATCTGTATTTATGTGCAAAATGGCCTTTTTAAAGAAAGGAGTATATATGGAAAAGTGCACATATTATAAGAGGATGGCTCAAGGAATTTTTCAGAAGCCAAATACAATCATGTAACCAGCACCGAGATACCAAAAGGAGCATTATCAGCACTCTAGAAGACACCTTCGTGCTCTCTTCTCTCCTCTGTTTCTCTCCCTGCACAAGGATAACCACTGCCTTGACTTTTGACATCATAGATTATAACAGTTTTGCCTTTGTATTTTATATATAGAATTGCACAGTATAATTTCTTATGTTTAGTTTCCTTTGCTAAGGATTGTTTCTGAGATTCATCTACATTGTTGCATGTGGTTGTAGTCTGTTCACTTTCATTACTGCATTCCATTGTGACTGTATCACAACTATTTTTTTATCCATTCTGTTAATGGACATTTGGGTGATTTCCATATAATGTTAAATATATACTTTATAATTTGCATGTTTCTTTTGAGCACATGTCTAACAGCAAAATTACTGGATCATAGCTTTATTTATTTCCAAGTTTAATCAAAATCGCCTGTTTTCTGAAATGGTTGTGCTAGTTTACATTCATGTGAGAGTTTAAGTTGCTCACACCTCATTTTCCCCATCTTCTTCATCCTTCAATTCTGATGGGTATAAAGTACTAAGAGTTATGTCGTTTAATTTCTAGTTTCCTGATGATTAATGAAACTGAGCACTTTTTCATATGTATATTGACTGTTGGATTATTCTCTTTTGTGAAGTGCCTGTTCACTTCTTTGCCCACTTTTTTGTTGAGCTGTCTGTTTTTTTCTTTGATTTTGGGGAGTTCTTTATATATTCAGAATATGAGCCCTTCTTTGTACAGGTATTGCAAATATTTCCCCAACCCTGAGATTTGCGTTTTCAGTCTATTAATAGTGTTTTTGGTGAACAAGTTTATGACTTGAAAGTAATCTAGTTTGTCATTTATGTTTAATGCTTTTTGCATCTTAAGAAGTGATTGTCTACTCGGAGGATGTTCTGTGTTTTTCTCTAAAGGTGTTGTAATTTTATCACTTGCATCTGTAATTTCAGACTATATTTTCATGTTAGGCAGTTTTGCTTCTCTTTTTAAACTCAGTCTATGTCTCTAGGCAGAACAAAGTGCACTTTTATAAATGAACATCATCATGTACCTCCTCCAGAATACGCCCTTAAGAAAGTAGTGTGTAATCTGTATGTTTACCTTGCGTGCATGGTCAGTTGCATCAGACTCTTTGCGACCCTATGGACTGTAGCTGGCCAGGTCCTCTGTCCATGGAATTTTCCATGCAAGAATACTGGAGTGGGCTGCCATATCTTCCTCAGGGGATCTTCCTGACCCAGGAATTGATCCCATATCTCCTGCATTTGAACTGATTCTTTACCACTGAGCCACATAGGAAGCCCCTCACCTGCACCTATAATATACTTCATTGTCTTTAAGTAAAGTTCACTACAAAATTCAGCGAAGAATTTCTGAGGTTGGAAAATGTTATGATTTTTAATATTTTTAACAATTCTATCTTTCATTAAAATGTTTATCCATGAAATGTTGTGATGTGTTTACAGACATAATTCTAGTTATCTCATTTAGGTATAGTTTACTCTGTTAAAGTTTAGGATATTTAGTTGAGGAAAAATAGATATTAACTTTTGTCACCAAAGCAAAATAAATACTATTATATTTGAAAATTATTTTTATAGGCCTCTTTTTCATCATTTTGATCTTAAATAGGTTTTTTTGTGAGCATTTGTGTACAAGTTATGAACATTCACAAGGCCTTCAGTGATATTTTTATTATTCAAAAATATTTTAGATATTTCTTCTATGTGCTGTTATTTACATTGCAGCAAAGTATTTCTATATACCCTGGTATTTTAGTTTTTATCTTGTCAATAATGTTTATTATTAGCTTAATGATTATTGTATTTTTAAATTTTACATTTATATTTCATGACATATAATTGCCTACTTGAAAATGTATTTTGTCTCTGATCACAGTGCTGAAATTATTAATAAAGAAAGGTGATTATACTTGACTCTTAGCTAAGCACTTAGATATTTTTCACTTGTCATCTACATTTTTTAGTTTAAAACAACACATTAAATATAATTTTATCCTGGCTTTTATTTTAATTCATGCATTTAAAAACTGAAATTCAGATAAAAGATATTTTCAAAATAAATTCAGCATATTATTTATGAGTGGAGCAACACATTAGCATTGGGTTCACAATAGATCATATCGCTTTTATTCCATCTTACAAGCTTAGCAGCACAAACAGAATAATCAACATATTATTTGGCTGTCATCTGCTGAACAGAAACCAGAGATCACAAGGAGGTTTTCCCTAGCTGTGGTGATGGCCTTTTTGTTCCAAGCCCCCATCTGGGAGGGCCATGGTGTGTTATCATATGGAACGCGGGGTTTTCTGTAATCTGCTTAGCTGCACTGCAGTTTGAATCTTCATTCCATGTTTGTGTAATTTATAATTTTAATGAGACCATGGCTCTTGTGGGCTTTGAAATATATTAAAAGCTCTTTTGTGCATATGCTTTTGTTCTTGCTTAATAGGCTCAGTGTATTTAAAACTGATGAATTTTTATTCATGAATTTGGATGTCTGGGGATTAACTTAGACTGAATATCATTGCACTCATGTATTGATGACTAGAAAGTTTGTTATTGTTGTTATTTTGGGGTTTTTTGTGTGTCTATGTCTTTGTGATACTTGTATCCATAAAAGAACTTAAATAATTAAAGGATAGGAAAAAGTGGCATGGCTAGGTCATAAGGAATTTCTTTAGATTTTACCCATCTTATTAATTGATACTCACATTTCATCTTTAGTCTTAGTGCTTTTAGATCTATATTATGAAGGAATAATTATGAAAAAGCAACTTTTAAATTAGTATCTTACATACTGTGTTTATATTGAAATAATATTCCAGTGTGTAACAGAGTTAGACTTTTATTTTAATTGTATCATATCAGTTGTCTGTGGTCATACTAAATCAGCCATTAACTTTCTTGAATTAAATTAGGTATATGTTTTATATTTCAGCTATTTACAGTTTACTCTGTTTCTGTAAAACCCTTTTTGTTAATGGATTTTTTATTCTTTACCTACATTGGTGAAATGATGAGAAGACTAATGAAAAAGCAGCTTTATAGTGGTTTATAAAGTTGATCTTTTAAATTTTGCGGAAACTCTGAATACACTAAATGCTTCATATTTCTATTATAGTTATTACTCTCAAGTATAGTTTTAAAATTTGAATAGAAATAAATATAGCACATTAGGCAAAAATCATGGCCCATTCTAGATCCAGACTCTTTTGAAGTTTTTGTCTATTGGACTCAATGAGGGGTTACACACTTACCTTACTAGTCTTTTAGGAAATTGCCCAAGATGTAGTTTTTCTAAAAAACCTAAGTTTATTGTACTAAAGCATTTTTGTAGCTATAAAACATCATTCATTTTTGGCACATGTTGGTTATCAATTTGGCTGGCCCCTTGTTTTCCCTTACTACCCTTAAGCTAGAAATATGAGATAGAAGATAAAATGATAACATTTTGTTTTTCTTTTCTAAGCTTTTCTATCAGATTTGATACTGGAATATTTGTTTTTCCAAATAATCCTCTGCTTTAGTGTTTTTATTAATAGTACAACTTCAGTTAGTTTAGGAACATATTATTGGAAATGGTCTGCTAAAGCAGTGCTGTTCAATAGAAATATATTGTGAGTCATATGTATATTATTTAACCTGTTAAATTCAAAATATCTTTTCAACATGTAAATTAATGCAAGATAGTTTATTCTTTTTTTGTACTATCTTCACAGTCCAGTGTATATTTTATACTTACATCTCAATTTGGACTAGTCATGTCTCAAGTACTTGATAGCCTTATGTAGCTAGTGGCTACTTTGTTGAATACTGTAGCTCTATAGTATTATATATAAAAATCATAAGAGAAATGTGTATTTTTTCCATTCTTCATTGTTTTTCTGTACTATCCTAATAAAGGTAATCAAAGAGTATTCATGTGCTGCAAAATTGAAATCACAGTTTTTTTTGTTGCTCTGGTGCTGATGATATTGGTGCATGATTCATAGACAAAAACAGAATTATGCCACCTGAGTATTTATCAGATATTATGTAGATATGCTTACAGGTATTGTGATGATAAGGAAATACTAATGGCCAACATAGTGGATGTGATATGTTCCTCAACACTTGTGGGCGAATCAAATTTATCAAATAAGTCATATTTCAAGTATACTGAGGTGCTTAATTTTATAAGAATTCCATAACAAATCTTGATACTTTTTATTTCTTTGAATAAAGTTGAGAACTCCTCACATTCTTAGAATTTTTCTGGATAGGTATTTGTGTGAACAAATATGAATCTCTCTTTTCATGTATGTTTGCTTAAAGTTAGTATAGCTTTAAATTTCTTTGAAGAAAAAAGCTGAACATAAAAATACTGTTTTTTAAATAGCTCTAGGATTCCATGCATTTTATTAATAAATGCTCTGTATATATGCAAATATAAAGAGAGGTTATTTCACTGAGTACCTTAAAGGTGTACAGTTAAGTATTCTAAAAGTCTCAATTACAGTTGATTTGTATTGGTTCAAATATTTTAAAATGTAAAATCAAGATGATTTGTATAAAATACTGCTGCTACTGTACCTACTTTATAACAAAGTAGAGACCTTATTATGTGTCATGGACCTTCTTGTTCATGTATAGTTTAGGGAGAAAATCCTGTTTGTGAAACTTCTGAATAATTCAAATTTTCTAAATTTTTAAAGAAATGAGCTAATTTTTATGCAATCTAACCTTCATGTAGATATTGGCTGGTGCCTGTTGTATTCTTTTACTCACTTAAATTTTTATTGACTTCTCTTTGTGACTTATGCATTTAAAGTATTGACATAAAATGTTAAACTATTTTTTAAACAATACCTCTAGTTTCTTGGAGATGATAAATCCATCCATTGATTTCCTAATTTTATTATGTACACAGTCAATTGTAATCCAAGATTACAGCAAACAAGATGTTAATTTCTAGCCATAATCTATGTACATTTCAATTACAGAGCATGATTGTTATAGAAGCAGAGAATAAAAAGGAATAACATTTGTGCTATCCTCACAGGAGCTGTCAATAAAAGATGTAATAGGGGATTTAGGAATCTGGAAATGGCCAACTAATTTATGTGAATCTATTTTATTTCAGCTAGAAAGACCAAGCTTTTTTTCGTCTGCACTGCATATTGCAGAGCACAGGCTGTCTATAGAAAACCAGGCGGCTGCATATGGATAGTCCCTTGATATCATTCACTTGCTGTGTAATCTTATTATGCAAAGTTCTAATCTTCACCTAGAATGAATGCCTCTGGGTCAGAATATAGTCATATCAGGGTTTTTGAGGTCATGTTTTGTGATCCTTAGCTTATTCTTCTAAGTAGGGCTGGGATTTGAAGGGTATTCCCTGGACGCCAGCAGATAGACAACAGAACCTGCTGCCTTTTTGGAAGACAAGACCAACATGAGGTCCCTGGTAGGATTAAACTTGATTTGTAGCTGTAGGACTTTTTAACAGATGTATTATTGGACAGGGAATAGGGGGCCACCAGCACAGCAAAATTGAATCACAACTGGCATTCTCAGGGAGTTTGCTGCCTGCTAAAATAGCAGCTGCATGTGGATTTGACTTCTTTCAGGTGAAGCGACTTCCAGTCATTTGGAAAGGATGGGATGAAAAGGAACCTTGGTGATAATTTTGATGTCTGCAAGATTTAGTACCAGTGTAATGGGATTATCGGTAACACCTTCACTGCAGAAAAAGCCACCTGGCGCTATAACTGGCAGCAACTGAGAACTAATCCTTTTCCATCTCTTGGATGTC
The DNA here is from genome assembly GCF_023699985.2 of Odocoileus virginianus. Taxonomy (NCBI): domain Eukaryota; kingdom Metazoa; phylum Chordata; class Mammalia; order Artiodactyla; family Cervidae; genus Odocoileus; species Odocoileus virginianus. The sequence continues at coordinate 26,571,641 of NC_069683.1, forward strand.
ATTCATGAAGCTCAAAGCGATTTCTTTCCTGCTAACTGTGATTAATTTTATAAACAACAGCAAAAAAATCAGGTGATCAAGGCAGAGAATATGCTTTTTTATTATTTAGAATATGTTGCCTTATTATAATCTATATGACTCATAAATTATGTAAGACATATATAGACTATAAATATGACTTAAAATTTATTAAAGTATTAAGATAGAAAAGTTGATTCATAGTGTACTTTATGCTTTTTCCAGTTTGGTGACATAATGTATTTGCTATTGGTAAAGACTTATATTTGAGATTAAATACTAATTTACATACGTTGGTGTTCTTTTAGATGGAAGGCCATTATTAACAAATCCAAGTGTGCATAGGTATAAGGAAAGGGAGTAATTTGTCATATGTTTTATCTTTTTTTGTGACTGCTTCAATTCCTGCTGAATTAAATGTTTTTAGTGAATAAAATGTTTAATGATATTAAAATATATCAACATACTTTTGATAATTAAGGAAATGCTGGCTCAATTTGCTAATAGAAAAAGGGCTCCTTTGAAAGTATATGACCTTAGGTCTTAAGGTAGTTTATATTAATACTGAATGACTATTTTTTAAAATCAGAAATTCTTAGTGTTTTCCTTTAGCAGATGGGGATTTACATGCTTTAGAATCATGTATTAGTTAATTGACTTTTTTTTAAAGCATTTTATTTCAACCAAAAACTTTATCAACTACTTTGTTTAGAGGTGTTAATTATTTTAATATTCTTCTCTTACACGGTTCAAAATAAACTGAGAGAAAATGAAGTGAAATTATCCCATCAGTCACCCAAACAGTATGCAACATAACTGCCAAGACTAGAAAAGATAATTAGTGTTGTCAGTGTTATGATCCTGGAGTACTTACTTTTAAAATATTTATTCACAGCACTTGATTTTTATCTTACTGTAGTTTTTGATTTAGTAGTTTTATATTTGAAAAAATGGATTATAAAACCTTAATTTTAATGTTTTCAAACTTAAAGTCTTAACTAAATGTAGGTGACTAAAGTGTTTTGAAATTATAAGAATAACTGAAATATAGTCATCCATTTTACATAAAATATTGATATGCTTATAGCCTCTGTTAACATATAGTACACTTTTCTCTGTATGAGGTCTTTGTCTAAAAATTCAATAATAAATTTTAATAAATTTATATAGTGATCATTGGTCAAACCTACCTAGCAAACTTGTCATTCTAATGAATTTTAACTGCTTCTAAGCTCTTGTATCTTAAAATGTGTTTCTTCATTTGTTTTCACATTTAAAATGAATGAATGAGAAAGCTTAATAATATTTCTACTGAACTGCATTGTGGTAGTTTATAAAGGACTTTTATAGTCTTCTATTTGTGTTTTTACTATTTGAAAAGCTGTTTATGTAAAATTATATTACACTGAAAAGACCTATTCATGAAATAAATGAACTAAAATCTTTTTCTTATCATCATAATATAATTATTTGTATTTTAAATATACAGTATTTGACTTATGTGTAATTTCAAATTATTTTGTCAGTTAGTGTATTTCTCAGGTTAACTTTCTATGGTAGTTAATAATAATACATAATTATTTCAAAAGCATAGCTTTCCTTTCAAAATAAAATTTATCTAAAAATTTTATTAAACATTTTCACTGTTTACTTTTCTGCTTTTTATTTGACTGTTTACTGAGTGGCATTTGAGAGTAGTGTTTTTTACTTCCCTGTTCTAGACATTATTTTTATTTGATTAGAACTGATTATCTCCTTTGAAAAGTCCCAAATAACCTCACTTAATTAAATTCATTGTAAGCATGTAGGATCTTTTCAGTAATATACATTTTTTCAAACAGGTATGGATTACTTGAATTTAATACCTGATTATAAGAAACTTGACTCATTGTTAAAAGCTACAACTAATAATTTATTGTACAAGTAACTCATAATGATGTCAATGAAAGTTAAGGAAGTTATTTTGGAGATAAAAAAAGGGATGTAGGATGGGAGAAATGAAGAAAATTTTACTAATTAAGCCAGTTGTAATAAAAGAACAAGATGGGAAATCTTAGGACTTCTTGATTATTTAAGAGATAATGAACGTTTTTTCTTTATTGGTAATGTGTGAGCCTTAGTATTTTCTCCAAAGGACCATGTATGAACTGTAGGCTGGTACATAACAGCTAGCCTATAATAATGCTAAATGATATTTCTTCCATTTGAATGAATATCCTTCAACTATTGTTTGTACAACTTGTATATTGTTCTGAAGTAGATGAATTATATAGCCATTGGGGAATTGTTGGTGAATGAATGGGATGGTTTTGGTATTTAACTGTTTGGAGGCTGGTACTTGATTGTATTAAATGTGTCAACTACTTAACGCTTTATAAGCATAAAATGAGTTTTGATTTTTGTGTGTGTGTGTGTATATACATAAAGAGTGAATTTCAGAAAATAATACTGGATTTTTCAAATCATTGAAATGTTAGCATTATAAAGTTTGATGATGAAAATTTATAGAATTATCCCAAAGGTAGCAATTAGTTTAAAAATAATGAATGGTTAAATTTTGTCAAGTTTCTGAAAATGGTGAGTATGTCTCAGTGGTTTCAAGTGAAGCGCAGAGTCCTTTACTGGATTTTCTGGGAGCTTATTAAAACTACTAATTCTGCAGCCTTGCTCCCACAGATTCTGATTCACTAGCTCCACGATGGGAGCCTGGAAGTTTGGAATTTTTTTTTTTAAGTTTGGGTTTTAAATTAGTTACTTGAATTATTTTGATGCTGAAGTCATATTTAAAGCAGTTTCCACTGCTGTAAACCTTAAAGTGATGTCACTTATTTCCTCTGAGGATGAATCAAAATAAATAGATTTAAATAAAATCTTCATTGATTACGGGGATAAGTGTTCCTTGAATTTGCAGTTCTAGAAAATAAAAAATACCCTCTGCACAAGTCTTACAGTAGATTTAACATTATAGATTTGAACAACTGATGAGCAACCCTGAAGGTGATTTTGCAATGGCAGGAATTTGAGTTACTTTGGTAGAGAGGCTGCTGTGTGAGAGTGAATTATTTAGCTGTTGAACAGGGTACACCACTCAGCTTCTATGTCTCAATGAGTCTTTGTTCTCTCCTTGTCACAGTAACTTCCATTCAGAGTCTTGAAATGGACATATGTCTTTCAGGTACTTTATCTATATGTGTGTATATATGTATACAAACACGTATGATTATATGCTAAAAGTGTATTTTGCGTAGATATCTTTGAACTTTAGAAATCATAGAGGTGTCAGGAATGTTTAAGTCTGCTGTTTTTTCTTGTCCAAATGAAGGTAAATGTAGCAAAACTCTTAATGTTGTGATTTGTCTTCTGCTTCACATCTACTCTTTCCTCACCTTTTTCTTAAGGTGAATCCTTCTTTAAATGCTAATATATTCACTAACTGTTCTGTTTATTAAAAAAAAAAAAGTACATTAATCACTTCTTTGGTTATACTTTAAAATGAATGAATTTCTGTAAACTGATAGTCTCAATTAACCCTGACACTTTACTTTTTTTTCTTTTTCTGAAACAGAATGCTTTCTCTTTTTAAAGGAATTCAACACCTGAACAATTAGGTGGATATTTTTTTTTGTGGCTTTGGGTATTCTGAAATACCCATAAAGGCTTCTTTAATGCTTAGACATAAATCAAGATCTTAGACTTGTACCCCTATTCCCTGAAACTTCTAAGGATGAAGAAATGTCTACTTTTTCGTCTTCTGGAGTTCATTCTGCTCCATCTTTTTAGCTAGTTTGAGATATATATTTGCATATACACTTTATTTCCCAGGGAAGAATACGGGAGTGGGTTGTCATTTCCTTCTCCAGGGGATCTTCCCAACCTAGGGATCGAACCAGTGTCTCTTGCATTGCAGGTGGATTCTTTACTGACTCAGCCACCAGGGAAGCCCCCTTTAGCTAGTTTTAACCAGTCCAACCTCTCTCCCATGCCTATTTTATAGTTTCCAATAAGTTTCTTTGATTTTTATTGAGAGGCATATAGTGTAGTAGTGGATTTTAGAACCCAGCTTCCTCATTTTGAATTGTGACTCTGCTGTGTATGAGCTGTGTGATTTTGAATAGTTTGTTCTCTTTTCTGTCCCTCAGATACTTAAGTTCTCATAGAGTTATTGTAAGAATTAAATGAGCTAATATATGTAGTTAGAACAGTGCTTGTTCAGAACAGAACGTGTTCTTGCATGTATTTAAGTATTTGTGGCTGTTGTTATTTGGTTGGTATTTGAGGAAAGAAGCCATTATAACCTACATCTAACATAATGTTTTCTAACTTTATGTTACAGGAAAAAGGCATTTTTAAGTCTATAATGCAGATAACTGTTTAAAGTAGACAACAACTTTGCTTTTTTACGTCAGCATTATGTGAAGTTTTGCTATATTTTAATCAGAAGTCTCTTAAAGCTTTTCTGAAAGAATTATCATCATATCTTTTCCTGTATTATGTGACACAGTCACAATTTAAAATTTTCCTTTTTTTTTTCCTAGCTGTTCTAGTAATTCTCTGTTAGAGTACACAGGCTTCCTATTAAAGGAATTGGTTCTCTACATTAATAACTCAGTTTTTAATTGACGTATAGTTAATTTACCATGTGTTAGTTTCAAGTGTATAGCAAAGTAATTCATTTATACATACATATTTTCTTAGATTCTTTTCCATTATAGGTTACTGTAAGATACTGAATATAGTTATCTGCTGTATGATAGGTTCTGGTTTACCTGTTTTATATATAGTAGTGTGTATATGTCAATCCCAAACTCCTAATTTATCTCAGTTTTTTTTTTCATGTAAATATGATAGGGAATAAAAAGCAACAAATTCTATTTCCTAGGAGACTAAAATTCTGTATTCCAAAGCTTCCCAACTTTTTTCACAGCACACATGAAATATGTCAATATTTATACATTTATACAGCACCCAGTAATAAATGACTAGCTGAGCAAAGCTGCTTAAGGATAAATGTGCCCATTGGCCATCCTGGGAGCTTACAGCAGTAGTTTTCAAATTTTGCTTCATAATCACCTGGAGAACTTGTTAAAACACAAATTGTTGAACAATACTCCAAGAATTTCTGATTACATAAATCTCGGGTTTGGCCCAAGAATTTGCAGTTCAAACAAGTTGCTTTGATGCCCCTCCTGCTGATCTGGGGACCATACTTTGATGAGTACTAGTTTAGTGTGTTGGTATTGATGTGGTAGGTAGAATAATTGAATCCCTCACTCTGAGATATCCATGTCCTAATCGACCTAATTATGGTATAGATGTGTCTGATTGTTCATAATTAGATTAGGTTATACATTTTTGGCAAGAATAGTACAATGATGATAAGATTGTCAGGAAGCTACATATCAGTTTTTACCTTTATGTGTGCAGCTAAATTGGATCACATAGTTAAGATAATATTTACTTGATCTCTCCATGTAAAGGTATTCTGTTCCCTTTGTAAATAATGTTATTTACTTTAATATTTTGTACCTATCCTGTTTACCAACAACCTTTTACTCAGTATTTTTAAAATTGAACTACAGCTGATTTATAATGTTGTGCTTGTTCCTTGTGTAAGTAAAGTGATTCAGTTATCTATCCTTATTCAGATTCTGTTCCATTATGGTTTATTATATGATACTGAATGTAGTTCCCTTTGCTGTACAGTAGAGCCTTGTTGTTTATCTGTTTTACATAAAGTAGTGTGTGTCTTTTAGTCCAAAGCTCCTGATTTATCCTTCCCACCTTTTCCCCTTTGGTAACCATTAGCTGGTTTTCTATGTCTGCGTCTATTTCTATTTTGTAAATAAGTTCATCTCTATCATTTTTTTTAAGATTCCACATATAAGTAATATCATATGGTATTTGTCTTTCTCTTCCTGACTTACTTTACTTCTAATATATAGGTCCATTTCTGTTGCTGCAAATGGCAATGTTTCATTCTTTTTTATGGCTGAGTAATATTCCATTATATATATATGTACCACATTTTTATCCATTCATCTGTTGATGGACACTTAGGTTGCTTCCATGTCTTGTTTATTGTAAATATTGCTGCTATGAACTTTGGGATGCGTGTATCTTTCTGAATAAGAGTTTACTCTGTATACCTGCCCAGGAGTGGAATTGCAGTCACTCAGTCATGTCCAACTCTTTGCGACCCCATGGACTTCAGCATGCCAGACTTCCCTGTCCTTCACCATCTCCTGGAGCTTGCTCAAACTCATGTCCATTGAGTTGGTGATGCCATCCAACCATCTCGTCCTCTGTCGTCCCTTTTTCCTCCTGCCTTCAGTCTTTCCCAGCATCAGGGTCTTTTCCAGTGAACTGACTCTTTGCGTCAGGTGGCCAGAATATTGGAGCTTCAGCCTCAGCATCAGTCCCTGCAGTGAATATTCAGGATTGATTTCCTTTAGTATTGACTGGTTTGATCTTGCAGTGCAAGGGACTCTCAAGGGTTTTCTCCCAACATTACATTTCAAAATCATTATTCCTCGGCACTCAGCCAACCATATCAGTTCAGTTCAGTCACTCAGTCATGTCTGACTCTTTGTGACCCCATGAACTGCAGCACCCAGGCCTCCCTGTCCATCACCAACTTCCAGAGTCCACCCAAACCCATGTCCATTGACAGTGATGCCATGCAACTATCTCATCCTCTGTCATCCCCTTCTCCTCCTGCCCTCAATCTTTCCCAGCATCAGGGTCTTTTCAAATGAGTCAGCTCTTCTCATCAGGTGGCCAAAGTATTGGAGTTTCAGCTTCAGCATCAGTCCTTCCAATGAACACCCAGGACTGATCTCCTTTAGGATGGACTGGTTGGATCTCCTTGCAGTCCAAGGGACTCTCAAGTCTTCTCCAACACCACAGTTCAAAAGCATCAATTCTTCGGTGCTCAGCTTTCTTTATAGTCCAACTCTCACATCCATACATGACTACTGGAAAAACCATAGCCTTGACTAGGACCTTTGTTGATACAGTAATGTCTCTGCTTTTTTTTTTTTTTTTTTTATCAGCAGAAAAATTTTATTCCTTTGAAGGACAAACCACATCCAAGGCCTTAACTTACAGACACAAACCGAAGTAGTCATTAAAGCATTAGATACTGAGGTACAAGACACAGGGCGGGGAGCTTCGCCATCGCAGGCTGACGCCAAACTCGCTCCATCGACAGCTGAGCTCTGCCGGCGCAGGGGCGCGGTGGAGGGTGGGTGCTGATCTGCGGACCCGAAGGAGGACGCTGTGCTCTGCAAGTGCTGAAGCGTTGTATACCAGCTTTGTGGGGTGATACGCTCACAACGGAGGGAAGAGGGGCGAAGCAGAGTGCCCGCACGGGGCATTAGGCTGCCTTGCAGAGGGCCACAGCCGAGAAGCGAACCTCCCCCTGCTCACGCGCAGTGAATTCTCTACAGACCTTGGCGGCGTCCTGCAGCAGCGAGTCCTCTGAGCTGGTGCCATGGTTCACCGGGAAAGACATCCGTCCATCAAGTTCATAGAGGTGGCCATCCACGTTGTTAAACAGAATAAAATGGAAGTTCACTTTGTCATCTACCCGACGCTGGCCTTCCTGTGCCACGGCATCGTGGGCTGCCTGAATGGCCTCATTCTTTTCAAAGCACTTTGCTCTGTCTTCAGGGGACAGTAATGTCTCTGCTTTTTAACATGCTGTCTAGGTTGGTCATAACTTTCCTTCCAAGGAATAAGCGTCTTTTCATTTCATGGCTGCAGTCACCATCTGCAGTAATTTTGGAGCCCAGAAAAATAAAGTCAGCCACTGTGTCCACTGTTTCCCCATCTATTTGCCATGAAATAATGGGACTGGATGCCATGATCTTAGTTTTCTGAATGTTGAACTTTAAGCCAGTTTTTTCACTCTCTTTCACTTTCATCAAGAGGCTCTTTAGTTCTTCACTTTCTGCCATAAGGGTGGTGTCATCTGCATATCTGAGGTTATTGATATTTCTCCCGGCAACCTTGATTCCAGCTTGTGCTTCCTCCAGCCCAGCGTTTCTCATGATGTACTTTGCATATAAGGTGACTCTATTTTTAGTTTTTTAAGGAACTTACATACTATTCTCCATAGTGGCTGTACCAACTTACATTCCCACCAATGACATAGGAGGGTCCCATTTTTCTACACCCTCTCCAGCATTTATTATTTGTAGACTTTGTAATGATGGCCGTTCTGACTGGTGTGAGGTGATATGTCATTGTAGTTTTGATTTTTATTTCTCTAATAATTAGCGATGTTGAACATACTTTCATGTGCCTGTTGGACATCTGTATGTCTTCTTTGGAGAAATGTCTATTTAAGTCCTGCCTGTTATTTGATTGGGTCATTTGTTTGTTTTTATTATGAGCTATATGAGCTCTTTGTATATATTTTGGAAATTAATCCCTTGTAGGTAACATCATTGGCAAATATTTTCTCCCGTTCTGTAGGTTATCTTTTTTTATGGTTTTCTTTGCTGTGTAGTAACTTCAAGTTTAATTAGATCCCCCTTATTTATTTTTGTTTTTATTTCCACTATTCTAGGAGACAGATTTAAAAATTATTGCTGTGATTTATATCAGAGTATTCTGCCTATATTTTCTTCTAGGAGTTTTATAGTATCTGGTCTTATATTTAGATCTTTAATCCATTTTGAGTTTATTTTTGTGTATGTTGTTAAAGACCATTCTAATTTCCTTCTTTTAAATGTAGTTGTCCAGTTTTTCCCAGGATCACTTATTTAAGAGACTGTCTTTTCTCTATTGTATATTCTTGCCTCCTTTGTTGAAAATTAATTTACCATTGGTTTGGGGGTTTATTTCTGGACTCTCTATTCTGTTGATCCGTATGTCTGTTTTTATGCCAATTCCATGCTGTTTTAATCACTGTATCTTTATAGTATTGTCTGAAGTCTGGCAGGGGTTGTGCCTCCAGCTTTGTTCTTTTTCCTCAGGATTGCTTTGGCAATTCTGGGTCTTTGTAGTTACATATAAATTTTAGGATTATTCTAGTTCTTTGAAAATGTCATAGGTAATCTGATAGGGATAACATTAAATCTATAGGTTACTCTGAGTAGTATGGCCATTTTAGTAATACTAATTCTTATAATCCAAGGGTATCATCGAGTTATTTTAAACATCTATTAATGGCCCTTGCCTGAATTACATTGGTGTTCATTTCATTATTCCTGCTGTATTTATTAGCTGCTGTTTTTTTGATTAAGAACTTTCCTTATCCCCAACACATACTTTTTTTTTAAAATGTATTGACTAGATTTCATTTTTATTCTACTATATTATTTATTACTGTTACTACTTTTTAAAATAATCTCCAACTTGGCTAGTAAGAGACCCCTCAAAGACTCCTATGCCTTTGGGGTGTCAGTGACCTTTGGTCAAAAGACATAGCCAGCCTAAGAAGAATACCCAAGGAACTAGCCAGGAAAATAACCCTTCCTTTCTCTCTCTGACTTCCTGCTGGGGTTCAGTCAAAGCTTGACTGAAGTGCCTTGATAGAGTTCATATAGGTCAGTTTTCCAAGTGCAGAGAGCAGTATGGAGAAAGGTAGAGAGCAAATCCAAAGTGACAAACAAGATATCTGGCACATGTATGCACATATAGAGTTATGGATCCTTTGAAATCACTGTGTTAACCAGAGGTATGAAACCCCTGTCTTAATCTGTTTAGCCAGTAGAGAGATTGAACCCTAGCAGTGTGTGTGATTTTTCATATCTGACATGAATTTGGGCTTCCCTGGTGGCCCAGACTGTATAGAGTCTGCCTGCAATGCAGAGGGCCCAGGTTTTATCCCTGGTGGAGAAGATCCCCTGGAGAAGGGAATGGCTACCCACTGCAGTATTCTTGGCCTGGGGAATCTCTTGGACAGAGGAACCTGGGGGGCTACATCCATTGGGTCGCAAAGAGTTGGATGTGATTGAGCTACTAACACTATATGAATGTTACTTTCTACTCTTGATGTTTCTCTTAAATAAATTTGTGAGTTCTTAATCTCAGTTTCAGTATTTCTCAACAGTGCTCCTCTTTTAAAATATAAGACCAACTAGTCTTGATCCTCAGAGTCCTCTATAAATAGCTCCATAGCTCTTTCTATTTAAGAGACTAAGATCCAAAATTATTTCAGATACTTCAGCCTCCATTCTGTTGCTAGTATCTGTAAGGAAGAAATGATGTCTGTTAACTTTTTTCTTCTGATCACTGATTTATTTTAGTATTTTATGAGATAGTTTCTTCTCAAACATTGTATTTGAAATTGGACATTTACTGAGTAATAATAAAAAAAGGGTTTATGGCCCCAAATACTTGTGAATTGAAGTTAACTACAGGACTTCTCAGAAGATCAGAACCATTGTATAGTTATAGCATCTTTGTATTTTTTTTTAAGTATGTTTTTTAGCCAAAAGCAAAATATATTGCACAATTCAAATTATATAAATTTCGGTAGATTTCTATTCATTTCCTCTCTAAATTTCACCTTATATCTGTATTATCAATGTCTTCTTGCTGAGTGCCTCATGTTTCCTTTTGTTTGATAATATATCCCCTCTGTAACATCAGATAAGCTCGTTTTTATTTTGTTTTTTAAATGTAATATCCATTTCACTACTGTTTAGGGTTTGTCTCATAGATCACACTTTCGCAGCTAAGCCTTAGGACTTGCCCTTGTTGTTGTTGCTTAGTTGCTAAGTCGTGCCCCGACTTTTTCCCTAATATTATAATGGGAGCAAAGTGGTATTTACACAACCTAGTTAACTTTACAAATAATATTCTGTTACTGTTACTCCTCTTAGATCTTTTTTGAATTAATTGAGCTTTAGTTGTGGTGGTGGTGGTGGTTTGGTCGCTCAGTCGTGTCTAACTCCTGCGACTCCATGGACTGTAGCCTGCCGGCCTCCTCTGTCCATGGAATTTTCCAGACAAGAATACTGGAATGGGTTGCCATTTCCTTCGCCAGGGGATCTTCCTGACCCAGGAATCGAACCGAGGGCTCCTGCACTGCAGTCAGAGAGGAGCAAGCGAGCGAGCGCTGGACGGGGAGCGGGGGAGAAGATGGGGAAGTCCCAAGGTTCGGAGGGCGGGCAGAGGCGCCTGGCGACCGGGCACCGGGTCCAGAGCAGTGGACGACCGACGGCCAGCCAGGCAGACCGGTCCAGGGCCGGCTCCCGTCGAGGAGCCATGCACCGCCATGCCGTGCAGTCTGCGAGACGCGCCAGAGGCTCCGCGCTGTGCTGCCGCTAACCCGGGGCAGTTGTGGCCGGCGCCAGAGGCGAAGGCGCATTGGGGGCGGGGAGAGGGAGCTCGGTCACCCAGAACCGTCGGACCCACTCTCCAGTGATGTGGCGGGGAGGTCGGGCGGAAGAGAGACGCCAGAGACGACGCCGCGGGGCGCGGGACTGGGTGGGTCACCCTGGCCATTGAGCGGGTGGTGGGTGGGGTGCCCGGCGGGGATGGAGGCGTGGAGGGGCCGACGGGGCAGGGGCAGGGGCAGGCAAGGAGCCACCTTCGCACCGGCCCTCTTTTTACGCCGCTCCCCACTTTCTCGCTCTCCATTTTCCTTACACTGGAAAGACCACCGGACAGACCGCCAGCCGGCCGCCTGGGCGGCCGCCGCCTCCCGCATTCCTGTGCGGACAGAAGTCTCCCTCCTTTCCATCCCTCCCCTCGCTTTAGTTATGAAGTGTTTTTAAGTATCACTGTTTATTAACTTATTAAATTCTAAAAAATCATTAGTTTTTAAAATATGTCAGTTATTACTGTAAGTCAGATTCCTAAGATGGAATAGTTCATGTTACTTAAAAAATTTAACAAGAACATTTTTTCATATGTTACTGATAGTTTCTTCTTTCAGTGTCTCCTTGTTGACCAAAATCTCAGTGTTCTTCTGATCATTTTGAACCTTAATACCATTTTATTATACTAAAGATGTGGAAAATATAGGAGATTTGTGTTCAGTATATATTCATTAATTCAGTCAAGCCCCATGGATTCAAAGATGAATAGTGCACAGTCACTGCCCACCGACATACAAGCAAATGTAGTATGGAATAAAATATATAATAAGAGAAAGATACAAATAATATAGTGCGGTATTATAATCAGTGTTTGCTGAAATTAGGTAAGTGATACAAAGCATAGGTAACATTTGTTGGGGTGGCCCAGTGAAGACTTGTTAGGGGAGACGACATAATCTATGTTTAGAAAGTAGTGAAGTCGCTCAGTCATGTCTGACTCTGCGACCCTGTGGACTATAGCCTACCAGGCTCCTCTGTCCATGGGATTCTCCAGGCAAGAATACTGGAGTGGGTTGCCATTTCCTTCTCGGGGATCTTCCCGACCCAGGGATCAAACCTGGGTCTCCTGAATTGGAGGCAGACGCTTTAACCTCTGAGCCACCAGGGAAGATACAATCTATGTTTAATAGGTGACTAAACACTAATAAGTAATAAAACACTGATAAATAATAGTCCTATCCTGTGGGTTCTAAAATCCTATTATTGCAACTTCCCTGGAGGTCCAGTGGTTAGGACTTTGTGCTTTCCCTGCCTAGGGCTTGGGCTCACTCCCTGGTCAGGGAAATTGCATGGTGCATCCAAAAGGGAAAAAAAAAAAATCTATTTTATTTAAACATAAGATAGGCAGAAACTTAGACATTTGGAAATGGAACTTAATTATATAAGGTTATATAGTACATGCTAATCGCCAAGCAAATGACACAGTAATATTTATTGATCTATTTCACTACACACTCTTCATATCTGATTACAAGTAATCCTGACTTAACTCTCTGAGATAGTGATAGTAAGGCCATTTTACAGGTAAAGGCACTTGAGATTTACATAGGTAGAATAACCTGAACGTCACACAGCTAAAATGTGGTGGAGCCAGGGTATCTGCTTTGACAGATCAACTTTAGAGACAGTATTCTTAATCATTGAAAATGAACAATGGGAACCCAAATGAGAAGCAACAACTTGCTTATTGAAAGCATTAAGTGTTCGGTGGGCAGTTTAAGTAAACAGGAGTATGGTTGAGCAGTAAGTTTCTGTAGGAGCATCGAGGAAGCTCAGGTTGGAATCTGAAGATGGGATGGAAGCTATTTGAAAAAGAATCCTGAAAGTGAGTAATATGCAGTAGAAAACTATTGAAGTTATGAGAGCAAGGGAGAAATATGGGAGTCAGTATAACATAATGGTTAGGTTCTTGAGTTTCTAGTTTTGTGATGTTTAGCATGTAAGCTGACTACACTTAGGTTCCTTATCTATAAAATGATAATAGTAATAATATCTGTCTCACAGAGATTAATTTGTAAAGCCTGACTTATATACCAAGCATTGAGCAAATGTTACATGTTATTATTGTTGATGTGTTTTAGTAAATTTAATCTGATAACAGTGCCTAGAAGTCTAGGCCTAAGCATTAGGCCATTAGTTCAGAAATGCTTGAAACATAGCTGTAGCAGGTAAATACTGAAGGGACAAATACTAGGAATATTTTAGATGAATAATATCAGTATGTCAAGTATATATGGCTTTTTAAAATATATATGGTTCTTAACGGTGTTTCATAATCATGTGTTCATTGTTATAGTAGCAATTAATAACTGACAACTGAATGTAACTACAATTTACAAAGCCACTAGGACATGTTAATTGAATTTGATTCTTGAACCATTTTGTGAGATACTGTTATTTCCATTTTATTAAGGCTCATAGAGATGAAGTAATTCATTGAAGATCACACAAGTTAATAAAGGAAGTAATTTAAAACTTTCCTTTTCATACATTTATTCTAGTTTTTTCCTGTTTATAACCCTGTTAGGTTATGACAAGAACTGATGTTCTATCACTGGCAATAGTATGAAGAACTATTATTAATACTTGAAAGAGGTAGTATCTTAAGTATCGGCTTTGATATCAAGGAATAACCAGGGCATGAAAGGGGAGAGACAAGTTCAGAGTCTACTAGTTATCTAATTTATATTTAAACCCAGTAATATTTGAATATAATCTGTTTAGTAGATCAGAATATTAAGTGGCTATGATTTACCTTTAAAAAAAATCTGTATAGCAAAAATGAAAGTAAACTTTTGATTTTCTGCACAAATTATATTAGGCATTTACTACCCTTTGGGTAATTGTTAAATATTTTACAGTAGAGTTATCTCTTAAATATTTTTAAATAGTATTGATCATGAAACTTTTTGAAATTTACCATCAGGCCAATGGTGGCAGAGTCTACATAGAACTATGCTTCGTGGTGTTCTGGGAAAAACCTTTCGACTTGTTGGCTATACTATTCAGTATGGCTGCATAGCTCATTGTGCTTTTGAATACGTTGGTGGTGTTCTCATGGTAAGTGCTCACATTCAAGAAAATAATCATATAAAATATGTTATTTTTTTAAATTGAAGGAAGAGTGTTTGTTTGCATTGGCACTGATGTAAAACAGAACTGTAACTTTAAATGTGGTCCTGTATTGTTTCTTTCAGGGGCACAAAAGCCCCTGTTAATCTAATAAAATATTAGTTTTTCCCATTATTGAATACTACTTACTGTGTTCCAGGATGTGTTTGATATTTTATGTTTATTAACTTATTTAATCTTTTACACTCTGTGAGATACATATTATTGTTGTTTAGTTGCTAAGCTCTGTACAACTCTTTTGCAACCCCATGGACTGTAGCCCACCAGGCTCCTCCATCCATGGAATTTCCCAGGCAGGAATACTAGAGTGGGTTGCCATTTCCTTGTTCAGAGGATCTTCCTGACCCAGGGACTGAATCCGCATCTCCTGAGTTGCAAGCAGATTGTTTACCACTGAGCTACAGGGAAGCCTCTGAACTACTCACTAGAAGTTTACCAATACTATGGACATGAGGAAGCTGAGGCTCAGAAAGCTGAAGTAACTTGTACAAGTCCCACAACTCCAAGCAGACTTGGAATTTCAGCACAGAGTTCTCTGATTTTCAAAAATCCTACTTTTTAACTTCTGCGAAGAGTGTCAATAACTGTTACTAAAACAAATGATTTATTCTGCCTTGTGTCAAAATTAAAATGTTAAGGCTGTCCTTTTCCCAATGTATTTTCTTAATATTGCATCATAAATCTATCAACCATGACAGTACTCACCTTTTGTCATATAAATGAAATAATAATTTGGTTGATTGTTCAGTCAGTGAGTTTTGCTGTTGGTGTTGCTGTGTTTACAGGTCTACCCTAAAGAGATTTATAGTCGTATAATCTCGAGTTGGAATAATTCTAATAACTATATTTAGGCAAATAAATATATCTAACTGAAATTCCCCTTTGATTTTTTTTTTTAATCTATACTGGTGCCTCCAGTAGACTACAGAGACACACAGCAAAAAACTTTCATTGTGGTCTTTTTTCCTGCCTGAGTAGGAAGTTTTGAGTAAAAAGTTTTATTTACATACAACTGAATTGGATGAAAACTGTTGTATGTAGATTTTTTAGATTACAATGATAATATACTACAGTTTTGAGGTATCAGTTCAGTTCAGTCACTCAGTCGTGTCCAATTCTTTGCAGCCGCATGGACTGCAGCATGCCAGGCTTCTCTGTCCATCACCAACTCCCTGTCCATATGTACCTCATACCCGTTTTGAGGTATATATGAAGATTATTGTTAAGACACACTAATATGAAAGTTTTTTAAGTGCATCTCATTATGCCAGTATTTTTCAGTAGAAAATGTAACTTGCAGCCCCCCAAAATGAATAAGCTATTCTCTTGAAGAGAATGAAAGACATCAGTTAGTTGAAAATAGTATGATACCACTTGCTAAATTACTGTCATGGGCTTATAGATGATATTTGGCCATAGCAAGAAGAAAAACATCATTCATTTGTTCATTCAACAAGTATGTGTTGAGTATCAACTTTATGCTAAGCACTGTTCATGATCTTGTTTAGCAATTGGGAACTTAAGAGACAAAGTCACTGCTCTCAAAGCACTTATATTTTACAAGATGGCCAAAATTTGGACCCAGAGGTAATGTTATTCATTTTTTATAATATAATATTAATAAACCATTTAAAATATATTTTGCCTGTGTTCCAGATTTGCTGGCTTCTCTATAGAGTTGAACTTCTCTTGGAGCTACCAGCTTTTTATAAATCATCCTCCAAGTTTAAAGAATATTTGCTTGATTTTCTTTTAAGCCTGATCAGATATTTATATTTTAAAAGGTTTTCAAGTTAAATTTAAAAATTACCTTTCTTTCAGTGTTCTGGACCATCCATGGAGCCTACAATTCAAAATTCAGATATTGTCTTTGCAGAAAATCTTAGTCGACATTTTTATGGTATCCAAAGGTAAATTTCTGTCACAAATATATTAAATTCATGGCAAAAACACACATACATATTGTGTCCTTTCTGCAGTTTCTTAACATTAGCTTTAAAAACTCTTCTGTAAATAACCAAATTAATGACCGACTGGATGAAATTTTGACTCAAATTTTTTCTTTCATTGTGAGAAATTTTAATAATTTTCTAAATATTCAGTCTCTTGGATCGTTCGAATGGAGAACTAGAGACTTAGGAGCCAGTTACATATTCAAATCTTAATGATTTGATTTTTTAATTTTCAAAATAATCCTGCATTTCTGTTGTTGACCGTCTTGTTCTCTATAGTCTGTGATGAGCAGTTGATGACTTTTAGACTGTATAGCACTGTATATAGCTGGGACCCAGGAATCCTGTCTATTATGAGTTTTCTGATTAATTATATTAAGTTACAAAATTCCTCGGCAAATATTATTTGCCACTAAATCTTTTAAAATCCTCTTCTAAATGGTGTTTCCAATCCTTAAGATATTATTTATTCTACTTAACTCCTGGAGTGTTATTCTTCTGAATTGATGTCAAGTATTAGTCATTTAATATATTTTCCAAAGGGAACCTCTTTGATTCCCTAAAATTTGGAGTCCATTAGTTTTTCATAATTCTTAAAAAATAAATCTGTATTACATTTCATCTTCAGAAAATATAAATTTTACTCATTTGAGCTGTTATTTATCTTATGGCATAAGTAGGTTTAGGTATTCCTCTTTCATTATTGACCTTTTCTATAGTGTATTTCACATTACTGGAAAATCACCAAGAACAGTGTAAAACTGTTTTTTGCATTTACTGATCTTCCACCACCTTAGCTTCTATAGATAGAAACCCTTTCTTCCTCAGGCATTATGGTCTAGCTGGGCCTTAGGTAATTCTTAAGATCTTTTCTCCCCAACAACTTCAGGATGCCTAATTGATAGATATGGGGGTAAAAAAATAAAGTTTATATAACAGGTTATATTCTAGCTTCCTTTTCTTTTTACCTTATATCGAAATAACTTAGTACAGTCTTTGGATTAACTGAAGACCTAGGTTCACTACAACATGAAGACAAGTGAATGTTTTCCATGCTAATCACATGATTCACTCTAGTCTTTAAGCATCCTTAACAAGAAGCTGGATTCATTGGCTAAATAGTTTCTGAATGAATACTTCAATATTGTCTTTTTTTGGAGGGGATACTCTTTGCAGTCAGATGGATAATATAAATAATTATTTTTAGTAAATAAGTTGTTTGAAAGTTTCATTTTGTATTCTGTTCATTCAGGGAACCCATTGGCTGGAAAGACAGCTCAAAATTTGGCATTTATGTGAGACATACCAGAGTAACTTTTACAACCAACGTAGTCAGTTGGTAACTCTACTTTAAAAACATTACTATCCTGAATATTTTTTTCATTAATCTGCAGCACAGAGCTCTGAGATTTCAGGCACATCTCTTACACCTGACAAGAGATACTCTTGCTAGCTGCCTGTTTCTAAAGACAGAATAGTCATCCATTTAGGGACGATAAAAGACTGCATATCTGGTATCTAAAGCACATGGATTTTTCAGTCCAGTGGACAGAACTCTCATGCCTGAGACAGTCATCCCTTATTACTGCTCACTCTTTGAACAGTCAGTGAGCACCTCATTTATAAGATGTGCTCTACTCTATAGAAAATATTGGGTTGAGTAAGAGGTTGATCCTTCATCTCAAAAGCTTATAATCTACTAGAATAATAAGGATGATTATAAATTATATAGGAAAATTTGAATCTTAGTTCTGTTAAGTTTATTTTAAAATGCTATTTGAAAGAGTGGAGAGTTCTAGGTAATCTTTTTTGATCTAAGTTCTGTGCCTATAATATCTGGTTAGACCACTGCAAGTACAGTCTACAGTAATGATGCTTTCTATAAAAAAAAACTTTGACTAAATTATGATTTTTTTATGTTGCCATTCAAGTGCAGTTTGTTATGAGGGTCATATTGATTATTTTGTTGACAAACTTAAGCTGAATAAGACTCTCACAGAGAACATTTCTCTCCCCAAAGCTAGCCATAATCAACTTTGATAGTATGTTACATATGTTACAATATTTGCAAATTTCTTCATCTGAACAGTTCTGCTGCTATAGTTCCAGTTGGTTGGAAAGAGATGCTTTATCCCGTTTTCAAACAAGTGTAAGCCTTATACTGCACTCCAAATTACAGAATTTAGTGTTTTAATAGCATACAGCTCTTATTAAGAATAGCCTCAAGAAATGACTATTCTGAATACTGTTTTAATTTCTGTAAAATTTCTGATGAAGATGCTATCTTTACTTTCCTTACATACATATCTTTTCCTCTTTGATTTAGTTGTTAAGAAAAATTTTGTCATACTTTTCAAACTAAACCTTATTTTATTAGTTAATGATTGGCAGATAATAATCATAATTTCTTTTTAACTTGACTACCAAAAAGTTTCAAACTCATTATAATACTTATATATAGCAATAACTAGGTTTCTAATTTAACCATCATCCTTTATTTTTATGACTTTTGATTTTGATATATGCATCTTTTATCATAAGCAGCATCAAATTATTTTAAGAACCTGGTACAGACAATAAGTAAATATATTAAATCCCTTCGAGTGTGAGCAACAGAATTCACTTATTGCTCATTTCATGCAGAAAGAGTGTTGTATTCTTTTTGGTTGGGACATTAGTCCTATATTTTTGTCTCCTTCCTTTCCAATTTTAAGTATCTTACTTAGTCTTCTAATGCATGCAAATTGTTACTTATTCCATGAATCATCTCTTCCATATGTAACCCTATCCATATTGGTTTTATATGTATGATATGCCAGTTTATTTTTTGTATCATATGTTTGGACAGCTTTTAGTATTTTTTCTGGCTAAGTCTTCTGATAATTTTTCTTCAAATATAAGTCTTTTTGACTGTACTGTGAACTGTCTAGGTTTATATAATTTACATGCTGCAATTTCTCAGTTCTTTAAGCTCTTTAAGCTCTTTACCTTTATATGTGCTGTAGAGTCAGTCAATGTTACAGGCAGGGCAGTAAAGTTTGCTTGGTTAATCTGGTGATATTTACATGGATTGTTTTTTATAGTTTTGGTTCTAAAAATTTAGACACAAAAGTAACACACTAAGTACAGTGCAAGAAGGTAATTCTCGTGGAATTGTCAAAAATTTTAGAATCTTCTAATAGTTTTTCCATCACTCTCATTTTTGGATTCTGACCCATAAATTTAGTCTTGAAGGTTCTCAAAGCTGGTAAATGTATGGGAGGGTTAGTATGTGAGAGGATAAAGGGTGTGGCTTTAAGTTGCTTTATAAAAGTGTTGTAGCAGTGCCATGCATGTGTTTATGCTTAATAATAACACTGACTTTCTTTGACTTTTTCCCCTCAGAGGTGACATTGTGGTTGCAAAAAGCCCGAGTGATCCAAAATCAAATATTTGTAAAAGAGTAATTGGTTTGGAAGGAGACAAAATTCTCACCAGTAGTCCAGCAGGTTTCTTTAAAAGCCATAGTTATGTAAGTAACATTTCAATTATGTTATTCATTGGTATCACAGTTGATTAACATTAACTGAACACACTGACAAATGAAAAGAACTTTTATTTGTGTTTGAATATAAGTTGAAACGATGCATTCAGTAGAATATGTAAGTGTATGTATCACAAACAACATGGCCGTTATAATTTATACATTTTATTTTCTTTTAAAGCCCCATTCAAACATCTCAGTATTAGTTGTTGAAGGCAGGATTCACCAGCAGTGTCAAAATATTGGGCAAAGTTTTGAGGGAAAATAGTAGATTTGCATAGTCTCAAAGTATCTCTCCCAGGGTTTTTTCCAAAGGGAGAAATAGTAACTTTGTGGAGGAGAAACCTGGCAGACACTACCTTAACTGAGTGATCAAGGTTAACTTCACCAATAATACAACATGTCAACATAATGTAGCCCCTGAATTGAAGCACCGAGAAGGGCACATCACTTTTGTGGTATTCTTGTAACAAGAAGTTATAGCCTCAGTCTAATCATAAGAGAACAACAGACAAACCGTAATTGAGGGTCATCTTGCAACATAACTGACCAGTACTCTTCAAAAATGTCAAACTCTTTAAAAAAGGAAAGTCAGGGATTGTCATAGATTGGGGGAGACGAAGGAGATGTGACAACTAAATGCAATCTGGAATTCTGGCGTAGTTTTTCCACTGGCTTGTTAATGACAAATCTGGTAAAATCAAATGTAGTCTTATAGTTTAGTTATTTTTAATCCTATTTAAATGTTCAGAATAGATATTTTGTATACCTTTGGTGTAGTCAGCTTACCAACCCAGTTAGGAAGAGTGGAAGAGTGAAGAGCAGATGAGATGTGTCCGCCGCCTCCACCATCACCTGACTGCCGAGACAGAGCTTGTGGCTGGGGTGGGGCAGGGCAGGGAGGGCCTTCTGTTACTCAGCATATGCTGTTCTTTCTTTAATTATAAATTTATTTTCTACTTTTGCTTAAATTTTCTGTGTCACTATCAGTTTATTAATAGAACTGTTGTATCTATCAAGTAACTTTATCTTCATCCCCAATGTAAACATATAATTAGGAGTTGAATTGTCATCATTGTAGATTTATTTTTACCTGTAATAGCCTCTGTTGCCCTATTAAGTAAGTTTGATCAGTAGACTATTAAATAATCAATTTATTGTTTATTTACCGTCCTTAATAGACTGTGGTTCAGCTGTGCAAATGCTTATTACACTTTTGATGTTTGTTACTACAGTGCTAAACACCCTCGGAATCAATAGCTGATGGTGATCCTAATGTCAAAGTTGAGAATGTAGTATCAGGTAACATATCAGTATTTTTCTGTGGTCTTCATCATGGATACTTATCCTTTTGTTTTTCAAATATGTTAGTTATTTACATAATTATTTCACCATCACATGACTGTTATCATTTCATGAGGCAGTCTAGTTCACTTCTAAGTTGCTTTAGCAACAAGCATATACTTGAGGCCAGAATTCAGTTCAGTTCAGTCGCTCAGTCCCGTCCAACTGTTTGCAACCCCATGGACTGCAGCATGCCAGGCTTCCCTGTCCATCACCAACTCCCGAAGCTTGCTCAAACTTGTATCCATTGAGTCAGTGATGCCATCCAGCCATCTTATCCTCTGTCATCCCCTTCTCCTCCTGCCTTCAATCTTTCCCAGCATCTGAGACCGGAATTATCAACAGACAAATGACAAAACATATAAATGATAACAAAACATATAAAGTTCTGAGTACTTGTGTGCAATTGAACTTTGCACAGTGTGCACACCACTGTTGTTTTCTTCTGAATTATTAGAAGAGGAATGTTAGGATGAAAGGATTTAGATAAAATCTCTGCTAAGTAATCAGAAAAAATAACCAGGATATTATAAGATGTATTTTTTATATATGTATAAGTATTCTATTCAAGGAAAACATCCTTTGGATTTTTATGTTTGATGAGAGGATAAGTTAGGGGATACTGCTGTTTTGTTCCAGATGTATTCAGTTGACTTTGGTGTGCATGTTATAAATGTTCAAACAATTGTAATAATTTTGGTCAATGCTTACCCTGTATTTACTTTGTACCAGAATAAGTACAGGGTAAGTGTTAAAACTCTTTCAAGGATTAGTTTATTTAATCATCACGACAGTAACCCAGTAAAGGTAGTTGGTAGTAGCATTTAACATATGGGAAAACTGAAACACAGGGAGGTTAAATAAATTGCTCAAACAGTTAGTAAGAGAAACGGTTGGAATTCAAACACAGATAGCCTGGTTCTATTCAAAAATTTGTATTTTTTACTATGCCAGTACTACTTCTCCCAAAGTATTCTCCACTTCCTATTCTTATTTTTGCTTCTATCTCCTCAAATTGTACTTCCCTTACAATGTATTTGTCTTAAACATTTTAAAAAAGAAAGGCAGCTATTTCTGATCAGGGCTAGTATTAGTTCTAAAAGACAAGCCAGTGATTTTTGAAGGCTTCCCACCTCCACCAGTTTTTCTAGGCTGTTTTTTAAACTATGAGAATTGTGTAGCTATTACTGAACTACTTTAGCAGATGTGTTCCATTAATCAAGGTGATTTATAACAAAAATTCATCCAAGTTTGGAGCACTCTGAAGAGATATCCAAACTGTTTGCAATCTGCCCCTCTAGAGTGTTCCCTTTTCCAGCTATCTCAGAAGCAGACTGGTGCTGTATTTTATGAAAGGGGTTTCTTTCTCATATCTGTGCACCCTTTCAGAAAAATATTTGTTGTTTATAAGTTATGAAGACAGTACTATTCAGATCTTGATTGAGCTGCATAAGGATGATGTATATTAAATGTTTTGAATTTCAGGCAAAAAAAACAAAAACCATTCTTTTAAGTAGGTGCTTCAGAAAGCAAAACACCAAAATTTTCATTTGGAACCTAAAATATGAAGTTTAGCATATGAAAGAATTAGCATTATTTTTAAGTTGGAGAAAAAGAACATAAACAGTTAAGTGATGTGAAGCCATCTTACTCATTCCAGAGTTCCAAAAGTCCATATGGCAAGCATTAAAGATGATTTATTTTTTACATTAAGCATTTGGAAACTAAGCAGTCCCTATCAAGGTGTTACTGCAGTGGTTTTGCTTTTTTTCCTGATATTGAGGCTAGTAATTTTTTCCCTTGAGTTATGGGCTGAGCATTGGTACTAGGAAATGAGTTAATTTGTGACTCTCAAAAGAAACAAATTTTACTCAGCTCAAAAATCTTGAATAACTTGCCTTTCTATACTATAGGAATTCCTCAGTTAGCTGCTAGAAGCCTCTAATTTGCCAAAAATTATTTAATTGGAAGAAGCATTTAGCAGGTAGGAAATACGTTAAATGAACTAGCATTCTTCTGTTGATCAGCACAGCAGGTGATTTAACATAGACTCCACTCCCCTAAGGGATATAGAGCCAAGACTCAGGAAATATGGTAAAATTTTGTTATAAAGCTAATAAAGAAACAAAGAAAAACACTTTATACTCTTTCTCAGGATAACATTGTGTGATAGTTCAAAGCTGTGATTTTAATTCATAGTGTAACTGTGTTACAGTTAGGCATTTTGAAATACAGTAAGTTCATATCAGCAAACAATCATGCTATAAAACCGCCCATCCAAACAAACAGACCTTTTGGGCACCATATCCTGCTTTAGGAAAGAGTTGTGCATACTTACCGACTCCCCTGTGAACTTTATGTTCTCTTTTGAACTCATTCCACTTAGACTTTGATCCCTGGGAATTCACTGGAACAGTTCTCATGAATGTTCTGTTGATCCATTGGTCAACTTTCAGTCCTCCTTTCACTTGAATTCACTTGTATTTAAAGTAGTTGTTCATAAGGCCTGGTTTCTCTTAGTTTGAGGAATACCACTGTCTTTAGGTTTTCTACTTTTTCTGCTTCTTCCGAGTGTCCTTTGTTGATTCCTCCAAATAACTAAGTAACTAAGTAATTTAGGGTTACTTACTGGGTTTACTAAGTAAAAAAGTAACTAAGGGTTTGTATTTTAAACTTATTTTGTTTATATATGCAAATGTAAGGTGACCTAATCCTGTCTTGAAGTTTTAAATACTAATTTTAAAGTCCTAAATTTATATCAACCACAACTTCTTTCCTGAACTCCAGAATCATGTATCTAATAATCTAATATTTTCCTCTTGAACTTAGTATGTCCAGAACTAAACTCCTGATTTTCCTTCCACAAGTGAATCCTCCTACACATATTCCCAATCACTGAAAGGTGACTCCATTTTTCTGCTCACTCAAGTCATAAACCTTGGAGTCATCCTTGCCTCTCTTCCTCTTTAACCCTCTCATCCAATCTATTAGCAAATCATGGTGATTATATCTTGGTTCAAATTGGGAAAGGAGTATGTCAAGGCTGTATATTGTCAACCTGCTTACTTAACTTATATGCAGAGTACATCATGAGAAATGCTGGACTGGATGAAGCACAGCTGGAATCAGGATTGCTGGGAGAAATATCAATAACCTCAGATATGCAGATGGCACCACCCTTATGGCAGAAAGCAAAGAAGAACTAAAGAGCCTCTTGATGAAAGAGGAGAGTGAAAAGCTGGCTTAAAACTCAACATTCAAAATGGCATCCAGTCCCATCACTTCATGGCAAATAGATGGGGAAACAATGGAAACAGTGAAAGACTTTATTTTTGTGGGCTCCAAAATCACTGCAGATGGTGACTAGAGCCTTGAAATTAAAAGACACTTACTCCTTGGAAGAAAAACCATGACCAACCTAGACAGCATATTAAAAAGCAGAGCCATTATTTTACCAACAAAGGTCTGTATAGTCAAAGCTATAGTTTTTCCAGTAGTCATGTATGGATGTGAGAGTTGGGCTATAAAGAAAGCCAAGGACTGAAGAATTGGTGCTTTTGAACTTTGGTGTTGGAAAAAACTCTTGAGAGTCCCTTGGACTGCAAGGAGATCCAACCAGTCCATCCTAAAAGAAATCAGTCCTGAATATTCATTGGAAGGACTGATGCTGAAGCTGAAGCTCCAATTCTTTGGCCACCTGATGGGAAGAACTGACTCATTGGAAAAGACCCTGATGCTGGGAAAGATTGAAGGCAGGAAGAAAAGGGGATGACAGAGGATGAGATGGTTGGATGGCATCACCGATTTGATGGACATGAGTTTGAGCAAGCTTCAGGAGATGGTGATGGACAGGGAAGCCTGGTGTGCTGTTGTCCACAGGGTCACAAAGAGTTGGACACAACTGAGCGACTGAGCTGAACTGAATTGATATCTTGTAAATACAATCAGAATTCGACCACACTTTGCCACCATCACTGCTATATCCTGGTGCAAGACAAATTTATCTCACTCTTGTTTTCTTATAATAACTTCTGATCTTCTCTCTCTGCTTGTATCTTTCCCAACTGCTTGCCTCCCTACTCTTTGCACAGTAGCTGAAATCATCCTTTTTAATAATGATGCTTTTTAATAGAAATAATGTTACTCTTCTCCCCAAAGAGCCCAGTAGCTCCCCATCTCATAATAAAAGCCATGGTCCTTTTGATAGTCTGGAAGACCCACATCCTTCATGCTCCTTGTTCTTGTAGTTTAAGTTTTATTGGAACACAGGCACACTCATTCATTTATGTATTGTCTGGGACTCTTTCACTAAAACAGCAGAATTAAGTTGTTGTAACAGAGACTCTGTGGCCTGCAAAGCTTAGGCTCTTCGCTGTCTGGCGTTTTACAGGAGCATTTGCTGACATTTGCTCTAGAACATCAGATTCTTAATGGCAGGGATTTGTGTTGATCTCAGTTAATTCCCCAGTTTCTAAGCTTTTATTTGGCATCTGGTAGATCCTTTAAAAATACTGGAAGTTTAGACAAATGTACATACAACTGGAGTCTGATGGTATTTTCTTTTAGTTTCTGTTCTACTCAGTTTCTTCTGGTTTCTCCTGAA
This sequence comes from Odocoileus virginianus, assembly GCF_023699985.2. Classification (NCBI taxonomy): domain Eukaryota; kingdom Metazoa; phylum Chordata; class Mammalia; order Artiodactyla; family Cervidae; genus Odocoileus; species Odocoileus virginianus. The sequence goes on from NC_069683.1 coordinate 26,597,549, forward strand.
GACTTGGTCTGGAGTAAGGTGCATGATGTTCCACTTTTCAATGATATAAATGTTCTTATACTTCAACACACTGTATGCTAATGCTGAGTTGGCCAATCTGTGTTCATCCTAGTCTTCACAGAATATTTGAAAACTCTACCTACTTGCATGGTAGGGCTACTTGACCATCTTGTGTAATTGCAGGTGAAAGTTGTAGAAAGTACTGGAATGCCCCTGTTACTTTGTGCCAGGATAGCATTGTGCTGAGTAAATGAGTTTATTTCCCTAAATGACTTCTGTTTGATAGATTTTAGCCCTTTTATTAGAGTAGACTAAAAATTCACCTGTGTCTGAGTGGCTTAGTTTAGAGCCCTCTGAATTTGGTCTTGTCTAACTCTTCCTAAGGAACGGTGAAACCTGAGGTACCTTGGGCTTACTACCTTACTCTCATTTTGGGGGAAGATATGACTTCCCAGAAATGGTATGGCAGTTTTGTTACTATGAATACTAAGTTGCCTTTGCAACATGTAGTACCCACTAACTAAGTTGTGTGGTAAAGAGAGTTTTCTACATTTCAGTAGAAATGATGTGCTTTTGGACATATTTAACTACTCTGCAGATGTTTTGTTCTTTTGATCCTTTTATTGGTTGGCAGCTGAAGGATGGATAAGTTATTACTGGAAGTTGGTAAACTTTCCTTTAAGTGTAAACTGTTTTCCAGTGGTTGGGTACTATAAAATGAAGAATCTTTTTTTCTAAATCTTTCAAATAATTAAAACTCTATTTATTGAATTTCAGTTTTTCAGCCATAGCAGCCACTCTGTATTGAAGATGAGCATGGTAGTAGAAATATGATTATGGAGATTTCAGTATTTTCCTGTAGTTAAAACTTGGCAATCTGCTACTGTTAAAGAAAACATCTGTACTTATTAGAAAATTTTCTTTTACTTTTATTTTTGACCTATCAAAGATCCAGTTATATAAAGCTTTTTGGTTCTTGATAACATGGGTTCCAGTGTCATACACAAAAGGTGAAATGTTCATCAAATGCTGGTTCGTTACCACAGTAGAGTAGGTGGATAAGAAATGTAGTATTTTGTCTCCTGGTCCTGCCAACTACACCAGTTGTCTCTCTCCATAACACTGTGTGCACTGCTCTTAAACCCAGGGTAGGCAGGGAGGAAGCTAAGAGCCTGCAGGAAGACTGGAGGAGCCGTAGGAACTGCAGACACGCTGATTCTCTCCTGGCTGGCACAGCAGCCATAGCATCAGCCAAAACATAACCGTAACCTAGTCTGCCAGGGCAGTCCAGGTGAAGCTTACATATGCTTCCACACCAACAGTAGCCTATGGACCCGCGAGTGCCTCGTGACAAGCATGCACAAGGCTATCAGTGATCGCAGCTGTTACAAAATCTTTATTTACAAAACTTGGGGCAAGAGCGCCTGACCATACCATCTTGGCTACTTTGCTCATGCCCTACATGTTTCTTACATTTCTCTTTTTGTATTATAGAGTATGTTAGTAACAGTACACTTTATTGTAATTTATTTATAACATTTTGTAACAATTTGTAACATTTTATACCTTTATAACCTTGTTATTGGCAGAAATGTAAGAAATAGAGATAGTTTTACATTTCAAAAAGAACTGATTAAATGTTCTAAGGATGCTGTGGTCTATAGTGTTCTTAAAAAGAAAACTTTGAAATGGGATAAGATGTTGGTAAAAAGCTGTTTTACTGTATACTGAGAAATATTTATATAAAATTGCAAGCTGAAAAATAATCTAATTGGACAACATTAGAAAATGGGCACTTTTATAAACACTGATAACTCCCAATGTGTCCTGTGTATTTAGGTTATAGTCCAAATCTTTGAATATCCTAATGCTGTTTTTCTGTTTGTTTAAATGTCATTTACTTTAGCTAAAAGTCACAACCATATGGTCTTCTATTGCCACTTGTATTATAAACAGCAAAAGTACTTCTTTGTAGGGAGAGGACTCATCAGATTGAAAGGGCTTGTTTATTATAAGCTGCTGATACACTGAATCCTTATGTCATTTAAATAGAAGAACTACCTAATAATGTCACTTATTACAACTAGGATATCTAAATAAGGGACTTGCTTTTTGCAGACTATAGTGATAAAAACCTGTGCTTCACATCCATTTCTCAGCAACCGCTCCCAGGGTAATCAATCATGGCATACTGCTAATGCCTTGATTGCAGCTGATGCGGAGGAAATTTGTTTACTTTTTTGCTAAGTGAAGTTCACTGCGGAGATGACGTGACTTTTTCATCCTATAGCTAACACAACTCTGAAGATAAATTTGACTTAGTGTTTACAATTCTGAGGTGTTTTTCTTCTGATGTTAACACTAAAGAATCATCTTTGAGGCCCTCAGTACTTAAGCATTTTCTAATGTGTTCCCTGAACATTTTCAGAATATTTTGATCTTAGCTTAACAATAATATTTAGTTTATAAAATATTGTTTTATAGAAATGTATTTTATCTTAATATATGTTTGAATATGTATGTATATGTATTTGTGAAAAATCAACATTTCTGTTGAAACAGCAGCAACTCTTCCTGAAACTAGCGTGTTTTGCTCACCTAAAAATATTTTAACCACTCAGAGTTGGAAAGTCAGTGCTGTTGGTGGGATTCTAGGGGAGGCATTTATGCAATTCAGTAAAATGCTGTATTACATGTAGTTTTATCTACATGTTATATGAGACCTGTATACACTTAGGCTGCTTAAAAGTAATTGGGAAAAATTACTAATAATGAAATTGTAATGCTACTGTTCAACGTGAGCATCTAGACAGACTTGCACTCTGATAGTAGTAAAGAGAATGTGTTCTGAGTGGCTTCCTGATCTGATGCAGTGGTCTTCTGGAAAGCTGTCATTGACCAGGTGGAATATATTCAGATGTCTTCTGAAATAAACAACTGAATGAAATTCTTCTCTTACCACTTTGGGTAATTAAAATCCTACAGGTTTCTGTGACCCACTTAATCTATAAAAACATTCTCACTTAACCAGTCTTTACCTAAAATGAGAATGGAAAAGAGGAATTACACATTTAAAAGAAAGTATGTATGTTATAAAACAGTTGAAGTTGGTAGATTAGCCAGAAAATACTGACATCACATGCCATGGTACTGCCCACCTAGATATCTGAATGTGCTTTCCTCCTGGATTGGAATTTTCGTAACTATTTTAAGAAAATTTCAGATTGTTTCATTTGGCATAGCTGGCTTACATCCCTACTATTAATACCCATACAGAGGCAACAGGGAAGGGAAACAAAGTACTTACAACTATAGGTGAGCAAGTTAAAATTACAAGGTGTAACTCAAGGTTCCGATCTACCTCCTGTACATTGTGTGTTTAAATCTCTAACTCAGGAAGGATTAGATAGACCTCCTGTCATCAGAAGAGACTTGAAGTTTGACCTGACTTCCGTTATGTAAAGAAAGTCAGAGTAGGTCTGGGGATATAGACTAATATGGACTTCTGACCCTAACTGCAAATATACCTAACCCCAAACCAGTCCCAGCACCAGGCGTCTTCTTTAATGAGACTGTGCCTTGGGAGCAGGGGAAACCACTGGACTTGGGAGGACGGAGAGAAGACTTCAGCACAAGGCCTTTAGGAGGCTACAGGGGTGGGCACATTTGCCAGACAATAACTTCACAATTTTCCTGTTATTTATTCATGATTTCACTAATTCCATTAATTCCAGACATTACTGAACATTTACTTGAGGGTCTCCACCATGTTAGAGTAGGTAAGTCCCTGCTTGCTGGCTCTCCAATAGAACTTCGTGCAAAAATGGAATAGTCTGTATCTACACTGTCCGGTGTGGTAGCCTCTAGGTTCATGTGCTGTTGAGTATAGGAAACGTGGTTAGTGTGTCTGAGGAAATGAATTTTTAAGTTTATGTGGCTAGTGTGTCTGAGGAAACAAATTTTTAGTTTTATATAATTTGTAAGATTGAGTGGTCACATATGTTACTAGTGGCTACCATGTTGAACAATACAGTTTTAAGAATCTGTAGTCAAGTTGGAGGACAGACAAGGAATTACAAAATGGTGTAACAGGGTATTCATCTACACTGGGGTGGACAGGATTACTCCAGACTTGGGAGGTAAAAGTTGAAGTTCTAAAAGATAAGTGGGAGCTTGGATAAGACCCTTATCCAAGCAAGCAGCATATTTAGGTTCTAGAAGGGAGAGTGCAGCCCTGTGCTTTGGGCAGCTGTGAAAAATAAGTTCCTACATCTGGGACATACAGTGGGGAGGGATGACTAGCAAAAAGAGATAAAAGTGAAAAGGTAATCAGGGTTGAATTCCTTGTATGTCTCAAGCAGAGGAGTAACTTTATTTTGGTCATACCACATGGCTTGCAGAATCTTAATTTCCCCAACCAGGGATTGAACCCATGCCCCTGCAGTGGAAACACAGAGTTCTAGCCACTGGACCACCTGGCAAGTCCTGGGAGTAACATTATCAGACTTAGTTTTTAAGAGATCACCCTGATACTAATATAGACTGATCGAGGATAGTTTAATAAAGGATGATTGGAATAGGAGAGGCTAGAGGCAGGAAGCCCAGTTAATAAATAGGCTGTAAGACATAATTGAGAAAATAACATTAAGAATGGAAAGCAGTAAAAGTTCGGAGAAAGATGAGGAGAATGTCTAACCAGGACTGGATGTTGGAAGAAATGCATCATCTATCTCTGTTGCTAGATCCAAAAATTTGGGTCAGTTTTGGAGTACTGTGGAAGCCTATATAATAAGCCTATGATTGATTGTACTTAAAATGAGTGCAGTGGCAATGGAATTGAAGTGAGAATAAAACAAGTGCTTTCCCAGAATGATGTCTGGGTGTTATACGATTCCCTCCTTGATGTCCACAGTATATTTTCATGATGTCTTATTAGTCAAAACAGTGTTTTGATGCTCTCAGCCCCCAGAGATCAACCTTTTTAAAGATCTTTAGCTGTTCTCTTCATATCTTAACATTATTGCAGAAAAAAAAAATCATCTGTCGTCCATCTGCCTATTTGCAACTTTGTATTCACAAAGCTACATATTACTCTAAATAACTTCCAGGGTATGGAAGTTATTTAGAATAACATTAGAATTCTGATTTTAATAAATATAAAAAGGAGAAGCATCTATCAAAGGAAATCATGCAGCACAATGCTTTTTTTAAGGCATTAGTAATACCAAGTACAAGAATACTTTGAATCTTTTCTAATTCCATTTCAGGTATAAATCAGTTTTCTAGCCAGTCTCTGTATGAAGCAGTTATGCACTGGGGCCATAAGAAATTGAAAAGAGATACAGAGATTCATCTACAGGAATAAATCCATATTGGGATGAGTTTTGACTGGGAAGAATTATTTGAAATCCCAGGAATAATTCGGTGAGAATATTTGGTGGAAACCTATTAGCACATATTCTTTATAGTAAGCATCTGCTTTACTAATTATTTAGACTTTTTCTGTGAACATGAGAAAACTCATTATTTACATACTTACCACTATGTTCTACTACTCTTTCAGATAATCCTGTTTCATTAAATTAGGCTCATCTTTTGGACCATGAGAACCAGAGTGGACATAAGGCTATATTAAAATGAGAGTACTGACATAGTTTTGAAATGAGAATATAAGGTACTTCTCTTAAATACTAATCCAAATACACAGCAGGTAACCTTGTTACATGTAGAACAAAAAAGTCAGAGTGAAATAATCCATTGTCCTAGGGGGAAAAATATCTATAGGATTGGGATGTTAGTATTAGATGGGAGGGCCTATTTATTGCCTTCAACCCCAACCCTTTCCCTCTTCCTCTGCCTTCTGACAAGTTGGTAGATGGTTCTGAAGAAGTAAATGCTTCATAAGGAAGAGCTTAGGTATCTGATAGTCAGTAAACATTGCTTGGAAAAGACCCCTGTTAAAATATTAAAAATGTTGTTCTTTGCTACATTTGGATGATTTGGTCTTAAAAATTGAATTTCATTAAAGTCCATTAAATCAGTTGGCATAATTAATACAGCATCTGTTCAAAATTAATGTACATTTTTAATTATAATGGATTCAATTCAAAATCTTGGCTAGTACCAGAACTATATAATTGAATACAGTGTAAAAGAAAAAGGCCAAAAGCATAACGAAAGTGAAATTGCAAAGCACAGTTCACTTTGCAGAGAACAGGATATACTGCATAAAAAATCAGGAACAAAAAAAGCCCGGCAGGCATCATTCATCCAGCAGCTGGAGCAACTGTTAACAACAATAGCTAATTTTTAGTGAGTGCTTACTGGGTGCCAGGAATCTTATATATTACTTGTTTTTTAGAATATTTCTGTAAGGCATTTACTAGTCCCAGTTTCATAGATGCGGTTTAAATAACCTGTCCAAGGTGTTTAACTAGTAAGTGGCAGAGCTACAATCTGAACTCAGGCCCAGAGATTCCTATTCAGGCTGGGTGGAGGTATTGAGTACGGAAGGAGAAGATGAAGGAGCTTAGCTTGCAACAGCTATGAGAATGAGCAAGTCAAGTCTTAGACTAAGCTCTAAACCTGCTCAGCAGGGAGATACTCAATAATGAAAGAGAACCTGTAGGTTGAAAGCATCCCTCATCATTACCCTCACCCCAGTGCTGTAGGTGTAGCCTACTAGAACTTTTGTGTAAATTCCTCTTTAGTGATAACTGGCTATGAACCTAAAGTGGCACCATTTTTAAGTAGGGAAAGACAGTAACAGCTCCTGGGAATGATGTGTGGGATAGGATAGTACTAAGTCAGAATTTAAATGGGAGAAGAAGAAGCAGGAATGCATAGAAATAGTATCCATTGAAATAGTGTGTTAACGTGTCATGCCTGGGCCTTATAAATGTTAATCCCGTGGTCATGCATTTGGGAGCACCTCCCTCCCCAGATAGTCTACTCAGGGAGACAAGTATGGGCAAACAGTTGGGGCAAGGAGAATGTCATTAAAAATAGAATCTGAGTGAAACTCTTCCTTGAGTTTTGCTTTCAAAGATACCCATTCATAACTGACACTTGAGATAGCCCCATTTTATAAAATTAAAGATTAATAATGTTTTCTCAGTTTCGTGTTCTTAAAAGTCCTTCTACATGATCGCCTCTCAGGGGATTTAATGTTTCACTTTTTGACATATATGTCTTTATCATTTTGGTGGTTTATATAGGAAAGTCACTTCCAACAGTTATTTAGTGATTGTGTTCCCAGTTTTGCCCTTGCATGAGTCATACAAATACTGTGTGTGAAGTTCTTTAAAACTATATAATTTTAATAAATTATCTCATCTCACAAGCGTTCTCTCCACAAATTTGTGTGCATCGCATCTTACTCTGACGAATTTTGTATGTCTCTACTTTTCCTATGTATTTCAGGAAAAAAAATCATGTCAAAAAAGGATTTCAGAAGCTTTACCCCCCCCATTACCTTTATTTTTGTTTCTTCAATAATTATTGTTTTCTTTACCTTCACAGTCATTTTAGAAGAACCATTAAAGAGTCATGAACAATAATAAGGCTATTGCATACCCTGCCTTTGCTGATTGTAAATTTTTAAATATCTGGCAAACAGAGTTAATTAAAAATCAGTCTATTACTAGGATTTCCTGTTTTTTGAAACTTTTGAAAGATTGAGCATACAAATATCTTACTCTTTAGTCAGAACTTTTTCTTAATTAGTCTTTCCTTAATCAAATAATAAGTTTGATTACAGTTTAGTAAATGTGTTATTTGATATTGTGGACTCTTTCATCAGATTTCACTTGAATCAAGAAAGGTAACACCTGTGGGTTGGTTCACAAAAGCTGCTTTTGTTCAGTGGACACCCGCAGGCCATGAGGCAATTACATTTGTTGCTTATACTATAAAGGAGGCACTTAACTAGACCTCAGTAAGTATAGCTGAGAACCAGAGGCTCGATTCTTTTGTCCTGCCCTGAGATTAGGTTTTATCGTAGCTCAGGAGGTAAACCTCTGACGTAGAAAGGAAAAACCAAGAATGATTTAAGGGCTCTTTTAATGCTTTAAAAGTTAGCCCTAAAGCTAGTTATATCTGAGACACTGGGAAAATTCAATGTTGAGCAAAAATTTCTAAGTGGCATTGTAGACATATTCATATATTCTTAGTCTTGTGCATTCATTCAAGTTGTCATGGCATATTCCCAAAAGTACAAACAGAAAAAGTAATTAGCTATTTTTAAAAGTTTTGGTTATGAGAAATGATGAACAAAGACATGGAATTAGGATTTCCACTTTTGGCCATTTGTAAAACATTTATTATGAGTTCTACTTTAACAGGAAAGTTATAATGGCTTTTTAAAAATAATTTAAACTATATTTTAATCCTTTTTATCAGTTAATATTTTATTATAATAATATTGCTATAGAATTTTTTTCTTACCTGGTTTAAATTTGAACTTAGTGATAACCAATAGATTAATCCAACAGACAATAACTGTATTTTGAGTTAGAAAGGAAATTTTTGTTCGGTTCGTTGCTTCATTCCACTCTACTCACCTGAGCAGAAAGGTCAGGTTTTAAGTTTTGGACCCATACCAAAAATGTGTTGTACTTTATATTTATTTAAATAAATGAGTTCATAGCTAGACTAATATTTCAGTTACCCAGAGGTCTAGTGACAATACTATAATTGCAGTCATTTACTTATACTGTGCAAAGAAGCAGAGCCTGCTGTATGGATTGGAAGTTGGGTCTCTCTATTTCCACACGAACAAAGAAAAAAAAATGGTTTTTACTTCAGTAAAGCTCTTCCTGAACTACATTGTGATGGACAATGTTCCCTTTTTAAAAAAGTACAAATATTGCTAAAATAACTAGGCATATTAAGACACATATATGTGTATGTACATATATATGTAATTGAACTATTTAAGTAATACATACTGGTCCCAAAAATGTAAATTTTGAAATACATAAAATTTTGTGGTGTTTTTTTTTTAAGTAATTATACCTAAGTATACCCTGTAAATTTTTTTCACTGTATCCATGTAAGTCCTATTGTTGTTGTTTAGTTGTACAACTCTCTTGTGACCACGTGGACTGTAGCCCACCAGGCTCCCCTGTCTATGGGATTTTCCAGGCAAGAATACTGGAGTGGGAGAGACCAAATTTCCTTCTTAAGGAAATCTGCCCAACCCAGGGATCAAATCCACATCTCTTGCATTGGCAAGCACATTCTTTACCACTGAGCCTCCAGGGAAGCCCCAAGTCCTTCTATTAGCTGTCTGCTGTGTGTGACTATCCTATAAATAAACTCTATTTAACTTCTGCCTACTGAGGAATATTTATTCTATTGTCAATTTTGAGATGCAAGCAATACCATACTCAGCTTCCTTGCTTATACATAATGGCATGCTGAGTTTGGCAATCTTTTTGAGATTTTGATAGGCAAAGGATAGAAGGAAAACATACAGGGGATGCCACTGAAGGGGATTCAAGGTAGAGATGCCAATCACACCTTACTTACATTAAATTTTTAGTTCTCAACTAGGATTCTCTTCATATTGTTATGAAGTATGCTAAAAAAAAAAAGTAATAAGACTTTAAAAATTAGATAATTTGAACATCTGACAACTATGGAGTAAGTGGTGCTGAACTTGCTCTCCTTCCGTAAAGAACTGGAAAATTGGACAAACTATGTAAAACAAATGTTTTCAGACAGTGTACAGCAGGCAGTACAAGACAGATTCCTGGGAAAAGGGAAACGAACAAACCTTATATTTTCCCCTACTTCTGCCTTTAAGGCAGTTTTCAGAGGTTCCAAGGAAGGAAAATTCAATTAAAGGACAGTGGTGTTGCCGAGTTGAGGAAACAGAGACTAGGGTAGAGGGACATTTAAGTGGTTGGAATTTATGCATCAAACCACTCGGGAGAAAAGAGCCACAGAATGATCTTGAGAAATATGCACCAGTGTTCTCTTGGATTTGGGGCTAAACACTGAATTGTGCCTGAATATGGTGAAATTTGGGCTTCCTTGGTAGCTCAGACAGTAAAGAATCCACCTGCAATGTAGAAGACCCAGATTCGATCCCTGGGTCGGCAAGATCTCCTGGAGGAGGAAATGGCAACCCACCCCAGTATTCCTGCCTGGAGAATCCCATGGACAGAGGAGCCTGGCAGGCTACAGTCCATGGGATCGCAGTCAGATACGACTGAAGCAACTTAGCAGGCATGGTGAAATTTAGAGACTGAGCGAAGAACAGCTAGTGGGGATCAGCCTAGCAATTCAGAGGTCACACAGGGCTGAGAGCCATTGTAGAATTTACCAGCCACAGGGGAAGGAAATCACTGAATATCCAGAGTATTCAGAAGAGACTGTGGAATGCCTTAGGAGTGGGCTAGACTAGCTCTTGGAATACTCAGTATGAGAGACCCAACTCAACAAACTTAAAAACAAGGCTTGAAAGGAATAAGCTGATTCACAGCTAACTTAACTCCCTTCTAAAAACCAAACAGACCACCTCAACATTCAACGCTATCTTAAAAGAAAACAAAATCCACTCAACAAATGAATGTTCAGCTCAGTCACAAGTTAGATATGTAAAGAAGTGGGAAAATGAAACACATGACAGAAGAAAAACAGATCCAGAAATGACAGGGATAATGGAATAGTCATGTGCTCTTAAACAGTGGTCCCCAGTTTCTTTAGCACCAGGGATCAGTTTCCTGGAAGACAGTTTTTTCACTGATCACAGGGGATGGTTTCAGGATGATTCAAACACATTTATTGTGCACTTTATTTCTATTATTATATCAGCTCCACCTCAGACCATTAGGCATTAGATCCTAGAAACTTGGGGACACCTGCTCTAAAACACTAATTATAAGTACTTTCAAGGATCCAGAGGATAAACACAAGGGAAGAAGTGCTAAATAAAAGAAAGAACCAAGAGAAATTTTAAAGAGTGTAATTTATATGGTCTTTACAGCAGGTTGAAAAATGAAAAAGAAAAGATAAAGATCCTAGATTGTGAAGAAATATTTGCAATATCTGTCAAAAGACTTGTACTCAAGGTATATAAAGAGCTCTTAAAATGAAGAATACATTTTTAAAATGAACAAAATATTTTCAGTAGATATTTCACAAAAGATACACTAATAGGTAGAAGGAAAAATACTTAAGAGAAATGCAAGTGAAAACCACAGTGTGATGAAAATAGCCTAATAGACAGGCAAAACTTAAAAACTGAAAATACCAAGGTTATAAAGCAACAGAAACAAACATACATTGGTGTTGGGAATGTAAAATGGTATTATTTTGGAAAAGTTTAAGGTTAAACATAAACTTACAACCCAGAAATTCCACCCTTACATATTTACTGGAAAAAAATAGATGTGTATATATCAGTGTTCATAGCACTTTATTTGTAATAGCCAAAAACTGCAGGTTACTCAAATATCCATCAACAGGTTCATGGGGAAAAAATACTGTGATTTACAATAGGATATTCTCAGAAGGGCTTCCCGGGTGGCTTAGTGGTTAAGAATTCACCTGCCCGTGCAGGAGACACGGGTTTGACCCCTGGGTCAGGAAGATCCCCTGGAGAAGGAAATGGCAACCCACTCCAGTATTCTTGCCTGGACAGGGAAGCGTCGCAAGCTCCAGTACATCGGGTCACAGAGTTGGATGCAACTTAGTGACTAAACGACAACAATACTCAGCAGTAAAAAGAAATGAAAGACTGATACATGTAACATGTATTAATCATTTAAAAACTGCTCAATGAAAGCCAGACACGAAAGTATGTACTGTGCAGTCTTCTTTGTATGAGATTTAGGAACAAGTAAAACTAGTCTCCAGTAACAGGAGACAGATCACTGGTTGCCTAGTATGAAGTATAAGGGTGGGAGGTTGACCTGAAAAGGAGGGAACTTGGAGTGAGAGTAATGTTCTACATCTTGATTGTGGTAAGTGCTTACACAAGAGTGCACATTTGTCAAAACTTAAAATGAGTCTATTTTACTGTAAAGTATATGTCTATAAAATTGATTTTAAAGTGTACACCCCCCCCAAAAAAAAGTGTACACTCTTCAGTTCAGTCCCTCAGTCATGTCCAACTCTTTGCGACCCCATGAATCACAGCACACCAGGCCTCCTTGTCCATCACCAACTCCCTGAATTTACTCAGACTCATGTCCATCGAGTCGGTGATGCCATCCAGCCATCTCATCCTCTGTCGTCCCCTTCTCCTCCTGTCCCCAATCCTTCCCAGCATCAGGGTCTTTTCCAATGAGTCAACTCTTCCCATGAGGTGGCCAAAATATTGGAGTTTCAGCTTCAGCATCAGTCCTTCCAATGAACACCTAGGACTGATCTTTAGGATGGACTGGTTGGATCTCCTTGCAGTCCAAGGGACTCTTTTCAAGAGTCTTCTCTAACATCACAGTTCAAAAGCATCAATTTTTCGGTGCTCAGCTTTCTTCACAGTCCAACTCTCACATCCATACATGACCACTGGAAAAACTATAGCCTTGACTAGATGGACCTTTGTTGGCAAAGTAATGTCTCTGCTTTTTAATATGCTATCTAGGTTGGTCATAACTTTCCTTCCAAGGAGTAAGCATCTTTTAATTTCATGACTGCAGTCACCATCTGCAGTGATTTTGGAGCCCCAAAAAATAAAGTCTGACACTGCTTCCACTTACCCCATATCAAAAATATGTGTTCCAAAAGTAATTTCAAACATAATGAATTGATAGTGAGTAATTGATAGAGGGGTAGGTCAGCAAAGGTGACTGATTTTAAGACTCAGACTTGAAGGTTTTCCTGTTTATAGAGAAGCTCTTATTAAAGGTACCATCAGTGATGAGGTTGCTCCCTTGATTTGTGTACTTTATGCTGCAGGTGCTTAAGTCACTTCCGTCATGTCTGACTCTGTGAGACCCCATGGACTGTAGCCCACCAGGCTCTTCTGTCCATGGGATTCTCCAGGCAAGAGTACTGGAGTGGGTTGCCATGCCCTTCTCCAAAGGGATCTTCCCAGCTCAGGGATTGAACTCAGGTCTCCCGCATTGCAGGCAGACTCTTTACCATTTGAGCTACCTGGGAAGCCCACATATACTATTTCCAGATACACTATTTTGCTATTTTCATCTGTAACCTGAGATGTACTCATTTTTCTATTTGAGTAGCCTTACGCTTCACTGCACATAAATCAACTTATTTTATAGGTTAAGAACTAACTTTGCTATTGGCCCCACCCAGAACCTATGGTAGTTCCACCACTAGGAGTTAATGATATTACAATATCTGATACTCTTTCAAAACACTTTTATTCTTTCTCTTTAAATAGATTTGACATTTAAGTGTATCTAAATGAAAATATTTAGCTTGACTCATTTTGGGCTAATATTTCTACATAAGACATTCCAAAATTATATCTGATGTAAAATGTACTTCTTATTTTACATGCTTGTACAAATTAATTTTTCCAAAAGTTAAAATTCAGAGGTGATGGCAGGGGAGGTGGGGGGAGAAATGAAAAAGGAAGATGACAGAAGATTTGGAGGGCAGTGAAAATATTCTGTATAATACTGTAGTAGGGGATCCATGTCGTACACTTGTCCAAATTCACAGAACGTACAACACCAAGAGTGAACCCTAAGTAAACTATGGGACTCTGGGTGATTATGATGGTTTTGTGAGTTCGCCAGGTGTAACAAATATGCCACTCTAGTGGGGGATGTCAGTAATAGAAGGCCATGCATGTGTGAGGGTGGGAGGCATATGGGAAATCGTACCTTTCTCTCATGTCTGGTGAACCTAAAACTGCTCTAAAAGATGGTCTTTGAAAAAAAATTGTGACATTTGAAAGATAGGTCATTTCTTACTAAACCTAATAGGACTATTTTTCTTCACATAAGGTTCCCAAGTAATAATCAGTCAAAAAAATAGTGAAAATTAATTCCTTCCCAATAGATCGTTTTGGCTAGTCAGTAATTCAACTTTCTTGGGTAACAACTACTGTAAAAAAAGAAACTTTAAAATACAATTTTAAAAACAGAATTGCTAGAGGGTAATTTTTAAAGTTTATATTAAGCAGATATTAGTAGGCATTTGTCTCATGTCACAGAGCACTTTTTTTTACAGTAACATGTTCTAAATATGCTTATGATTGTCATTGAGTAAAAATTTAAATTTATGTTATTTACCAGTTAATACACAGGACATATATAAGATCTTTTCATTTAGTAGAGGGTCACCATCATTAATTTCACAACTGATGATTTTATAATAGGTCTTTCTAGTTCTTGATGGTCATTATTGAAGTATATAAAACATTGAAGATATGGCCTGTACAAAGGCAGAACAAGGATCTTAATTAGAATTCTGACAAGCCCACTCCAATAAAATGATGAGATTATTTGTAATTGATGTCACAATCAATTACCACTTAGTTCATCATGAACATTCTAATAGGTCTGGCCTTGGTGTTGGCCCCAGGATGTTGCTGAGTGAGTGGCTGCCCCGCTTATGCTGTTATTGAGACAGGGGGGCACATTTTCAGCCAGCATCCTAATGACCTCTTTTGAAGTCTATTAAATTAATGACCCTGTCACACTGTTTTGATCTCTCATAACCTCAGTTTGGGGTTTGTATAACAAATTAATGTTTGGGAACCATGTGGCAAAAGAGATAGGTCTTTTTAAAAGTTGAAATATTAACACTACTTACTAATATTTAGTAAAATTTATTTTGCCAGATATAATAGCAAAAATGCAAACCATAGGGTCTGACTATATTTTACAAAAGAACTTTGTTCCTTGCTACCTCCAAAAGACATAATTTTTTTATTCATAGCATCCATATTTGTTTTGAAAGGGGGTGCTTTCTTCTCTAATTCTAGGTGCCAAAGGGTCATGTTTGGTTAGAAGGTGATAATCTACAGAATTCTACAGATTCCAGGTACTATGGACCTGTTCCATATGGACTAATAAGAGGACGAATCTTCCTTAAGGTACTACTGTTTTCTGCTTAAAATGCAGGCTTGCTTTTCTGAGCTGGGGGAAAAAACAAACAGAAAAAACCAATTTCTTTCAAATGCTCTCTGAAATCTTTAGGCTGTTACAATGACTACACCTTAGGAACATGTTAACCTTCATAGCGATAATAAACATTACCACTCCCCCACTATGACAGGTAACTGAGGATATTTTTGTTTGAATAACAAAGTTCAAATTACTTTAGTGGTAGCATAAGAAGCTTTTAACTTTCCAAAATTTAATTTTCTCTCATACAACTTTTCCAACCATATTCATACCCAGGGCATGTATTAATATGCATTTGCAGAAGAGCAGTCTAGAGTCCAGCTAGCTGGAATGCAGGGATGTCCTAGTTATTAGTAAGTTAGTAAGAGTCATGTGCCTCGCTGTAGTAAATCACTGAGTCAGAGTAGAGATTATTGTTGGCCTTTCCATTTTGTCACAGGCAGAAAGGAGAAAAACAGACATGAGTACTTGGTGCTGTTGGATAATTTACAGGATTTTTTACACTTAAGCAGATGTTATTCTCAAGTACTTAGGCTTACAGTTAATTTTGACAGTAGTGAAAGAAAATACACACATATTATTTCTTATATAATATTTGAATGTTTCACATTTTAGACTTTAAATATGTACACAAATACAGGTTTACTTTCTATAGTGTTATTTTGATGTGGAAAATTTGTTCTTGATTGTAGAATAAGGAGAAAGGGATGACAAGGGAAATATGATGATGCTATAACATCGCTTTATTAATTGTCTTCAATCACATTTGACTTTTCAGATTTGGCCTCTGAATGATTTTGGATTTCTGCGTAACAGCCCTAATGGTCACAGATTCTCTGATGAGTAGCAAACATTTATTCTTTTCATTTGATTATTGTCTTCTGTTCAAATGAGTTTACTGTCACTAAAACCATGTACTTACTAATAAACTGTTTGTTATTCAATTTTTATTTTTAATTGTTAAAAATAAAGAATAAGCACCACACACTCTGGAAGCTATATTTGTTCAAAATATATGGATAAAAATATAATCCAAAGTAAGTCATCTAAATTTAGATATAAAAGTATTTTTAGGGAAAACCTAGAACCACCTCACTTTCAAATTTTTGGTTGTATAGGTAAAATGAAAATAATTTACTCCTCTTGAGTATGCCTCATACTTTAGCTACATTTACAAGGTCGAGTAGTAACTAGTCTTATTAAGTCCAAACCAATAATAAATACCAAGAGTTTAACCTAATAAAAAGCTGCTAAGTCACATGCTTGGCTCAGTCATTTGAAATTAAGGAACAAAGTTTCAGTGATCCCATAAAAGATTTCTTAAAAAATTTTTTAAATGAGTTCTGACTTACTCTGTACGTAGAATAGTAAATATACAGAAAATCAAAGTCTTTATAGTTAGCTGTAATCAATATCAACACATTTAAAAAGTCCTTTTCATCACACCAGCAACACAACAGTCATGTTTTCTGACTCCAGGGCTATCCTTCTTTCTACAGTTGCCATTTCACTTTATTAACTTTGAAATAACCTAATGAATATCCATATTCAGCTTTCATCATGGGGAAGCTAGGCTTACATGTTATTCACAAGGATTCTAACTTAATTCTAATGACCTGAGATTAGAGAGTTGTATAAAAGGCGTATTACTTTAGCAGCTAGATATATCACATTACTTCAAAAACATAGCAACTACAAGAGAATATGATGATTCTATGACCCATTAAAAGAGACACACATACACGAAGGAAGGAAAATTTTTACTTTGTACCAATAGGAAAGTGAACAAATAATAAGGTTTTCAGGTGGGAATTTATTTAATATAAATTTACATTCAAGACCACTTTCTTGCGATGTATAATTATAAATATATATGAATCATGAAATTAATTTTCTCTTAATCCAGGTGGCCTCTGCTTGACAGTCTTATCTTTTCTCTGCAAAAACAGAGCTGACAAAAAAAAGAAATCCTTTTGTTTAATCAGCTTTATACATTTGCTTGAATGGACAAGGGTGGAGTGGCCTCTCCTCCATGTGTCTGAAAACACTAAAGAATTCCACTTAGTGAACAATCTCAGCGATAATGAAGGAGTTCGATAACTAGTGAACATGTATCACAAGAAATCAGCGTAACTTCTTCTGCTTCATCCTTTGAAACACTGTACTTTCCACCACATCGACAGCTCAGAGAAAAGGAATGATCATCTGCAAAGAAAATAAAAAACACTTACATGTAAACACATGTAAATTAACAACCTTTTTAAAAGTAACTTTCCACAAAAAATGCAAAATAAAAGATCTGTCAATATAAAATATATTTAAATGAAAACTTGAAAAAATGTCTTGTATAGGGGCAGTGCTTCTAAAAATTAGTTACTAAAAGGTCATTATCTGTGGAGGAGAAGGATGGAAACTATGAAATGCTAGGCCAAAAATCTCATGGGGGAGAGGAGATGCTCAGAGTGAGCAATGGAATTTATTTGAAATCTTATGTTTCTTTAAGATTCATAGAAATTTTATATTCTTCTTAACAGTTTTGTCTAAAATATTACTGTGAAGGAAAAAGAAATAGCCCTACTTGTCTTATTGTCAAGGAGCATCCCTTTGCCTGCAGTATATCATTTCAGAAAAAACTGCTGAATTCAGCAGATTCCTGTATCTTCTGGTATCACACTATTTCAAGAATTCTGATTAAAATATTAGGTTGGTGCAAGGTTGATATTGGAATACATTCTAAATGTGGTCATCATTTTAATGCACATTTCTCACTTTTATGTTTTTTTGCTAATGAATAATTACTTGCTATTTTATATTTATTTTGGACTAGGGAAATGATGTTAGACAAGAAGCAAATCTGAGTTCAAAATGAGTCGTAAAGCAATGGAGATAATTCACAACATCAACAACGCATTTGGCCCAGGAAGTGCTAACAAATGTACAGTGCAGTGGTGGTTCAAGACGTTTTGCAAAGGAGATGAGAGCCTTGAAGATGAGCCTAGTGACTGGCCATCAGAAGTTGACAATTACCAATTGAGAGCCATCATCCAAGTTGATCCTCTTACAACTACAGGAGAAGCTGCTGAAGAACTCAACGTTGGCCATTCTACAGTCATTCAGCATTTGAAGCAAATTGGAAAGGTGAAAAAGCTTGAAAAGTGGATGCCTCATGGCATATAAAAAAATCGTTTTGAAGTGTCATCTTTTATTCTACACAACTATGAACCATTTCTTGATGGGACTGTGATGTGAGATGAACAGTGGATTTTGTACAACCACCAGTGATGACCAGCTCAGTGGCTGGACCAAGAAGCAGCTCCAGAGCACTTCCCAAAGCCAAACTTGCACCAAAAAAAAAAAAAAAAAAAGTCCTTTGTCACAGTTTGGTGGTCTGCTGCCAGTCTGACTGCAGCTTTCTGAATCCCAGCAAAACCATTTCATCTGAGGTATGTAATGAGAGGTATGCTCAGCAAATCAAGATGCACTGAAAACTGCAACACTTGCAGCCAGCACTGGTCAACAGAACGGGCCCAGTTCTTCTCCACACCACCACCTGACGGCACCATCACACATCCAGGCTTTCAACAGTTGGATGAATTGGGCTATGAAGTTATGCCTCATCCACCATATTCACCTGACCTCTTGCCAACCAACTACCACTTCTTCAAGGATCTCGACAACTTTTTGCAGGGAAAATGCTTCCACAACCAGCAGGATGCAGAAAATGCTTTCCAAGAGTTTTGTTGAATCCTGAAGCATGGATTTTTTTTTTTTTGGAAGCACGGATTTTTATGCTATGGGAATAAACAAGCATTTCTCATTGGCAAAAAATGTGTTGACTGTAATGGTTCCTGTTTTGATTAATAAAGATGTATTTTAGCCTGGTTATAATGATTTTAAGTCCATGGCCTGAAAACTATAATTACATTTGTACCAACCTAATATATAAACATACACTATGGTGTTCTTTCTGTGGGGGCTGTGTGTGCGCCTGTTTGTTTGGTGTTTACAAATGATGGAAGAAACAAAAGGACAATCACTGAAGTGAAATGCCCAAAGGAGGCAACATTTTGCCTACTAATGGTGATAATTTTATAAGTCTGTCATCTTCCTGGTAAGTTGAAAACTTGTTTCTTTTACCAGAAAGAATCTCTGATCCACTGGTTATTTCATTTTACTGTCACTGAAAAATAATTACTGATCATATTATTTAACTAGCATCATGAAAAAACTAGGGATAAATGAACTAAATCTCTAAAGATAACTTCTTATAATTAAATATCTTCAGTTCAGTCGGCTCAGTCATGTCTGACTCTTTGCGACCCCATGAACCACAGCACGCCAGGCATCCCTGTCCATCACCAACTCCTGGAGTCTACCCAAAACCATGTCCATTGAGTCAGTGATACCATCCAACCATCTCATCCTCTGTTGTCCCCTTCTCCCCCCACCCTCAATCTTTCTCAGCATCATGGTCTTTTCAAATGAATCAGCTCTTTGCATCAGGTGCCAAAGTATTGGAGTTTCAGCTTCAACATTAGCCCTTTCAGTGAACACCCAGGACTGATCTCCTTTAGGATGGACTGGTTGGATCTCCTTGCAGTCCAAGGGACTCTCAAGAGTTTTCTCCAACACCACAGTTCAGAAGCATCAATTCTTTGGTGCTCAGCTTTCTTTATAGTCCAACTCTCACATCCATACATGACCACTGGAAAAACCATAGCCTTGACCAGAAGGACTTTGCTGGCAAAGTAATGTCTCTGCTTTTTAATATGCCGTCTAGGTTGGTCATAACTTTCCTTCCAAGGAGTAAGTGTCTTTTAATTTCATGGCTGCAATCACCATGTGCAGTGATACTGGAGCCCAAGAAAATAAAGTCAGCCACTGTTTCCACTGTTTTCCCATCTATTTGCCATGATGTGATGGGACTGGATGCCATGATCTTAGTTTTCTGAATGTTGAGCTTTAAGCCAACTTTTTCACTCTCCTCTTTCACTTTATCAAGAGGCTCTTTAGTTCTTCATTTTCTGCCATAAGGGTGATGTCATCTGCATATCTGACATTATTGATATTTCTCCTGGAAATCTTGATTCCAGCTTGTGTTTCCTCCAGCCCAACGTTTCTCATGATGTACTTTGCATATAAGTAATAAAATAAGCAGGGTGACAATATACAGCCTTCCTATTTGGAACCAAATATCTTCATTCAATCCCATAACTTCATTTTTTAACATCGAGATCTCATCATATGCCATGAAAAGAAAAAGAAAAAAAATTCAGCTGCTTTATATTTATTCTCTAACCAAGTTTGGTCTTGGGAAAACAATCAACTAAATAAGCCAACTTTACATGTTTCTTTTATTAGTAAATGTTAGCCACTCAGTCGTGGTCTGACTCTGTGACCCCATGGACTATAGCCTGTCAGGCTTCTCTGTCCATGGGATTCTTCAGGCAAGATCCTGACCCATGGATCAAACCCGGGTCTCCTGGATTGCAGGCAGATTCTTTACCACTGAGCCACCAGGGAAGCCCATTAAAGAGGAAAGAAGCTTTACTTTTCTAAGACTTTTCTATGCTGTGCTGTGCTTAATCGCTCAGTCATGTCCAACTCTGCAGCCCCATGGACTGCAGCCCGCCAGGTTCCTCTGTCCATGGAGATTCTCTAGGCAGGAATACTGGAGTGGGTTGTGATGCCCTCCTCAGGGGATCTTCCCAACTGAGGGATTGAACCCATGTCTCCAGCATTGCAGGATGACTCTTTACCATCTGAGCCACCAGGGAAACCCAAGAATCCTGGTATGGACAGCCTATCCCTTCTCCAGGGGACCTTCTCAACCCAGGAATTGAACTGGGATCTCATTACTGGCAGATTCTTTACCACCTGAGCTACTAGGGAAGGAAAGGAAGGAAACATTAATTCACAGTGCTGCTTTTCATTTTTCACCACAATGCTTTTCTTTATCTATAAAGAAAAATAATGTAATCTTGAATTTTAAAATGCTAACATCCCTCCCTATCTGAGCTAACATATTGTGTAATAGAACATGATTCCAAAGTGAATTGTATTTTTTTTATTAAATTGTCTAAAAATGTGCATATTCTAATCATTGGTTTTCTTAAATCTCCCTCTTGTTTTTTCACCACCTCAGTGAACACTGAGAAACCCTGTGAGGTGACTTGTGCTTAGTAAATGATGCAGAGGACACCATGGGCTACTGTGGAGTTTTGTCATAGATGATTCCAAATGTTAACTTACATCTTGTTAACTTTCTTCTTAAATTATTCTACTATCACTTAACAAAGTGTTATCTTCACAGAAATCATAATTTTAAATATACTGAATGAAGACAAAACATACAAGTTATATATAACACACTTACTGTAAAGGCAATGGCTAACTTCATTCTCTCAAGTTCTTCAGGTATGCCTCAATTTTAAGCATCATAAAATGCATCATTTCCTACTGTTCTTGGACCAAGAAGTTAATAGTTTGGCTATGTTTATCATGTATGATTTCATCCACTTTTCTCCTGTTCTGGATCTTTACCTTCCAAGGTTATTCTGAAAACAACCATGAAGGCACATCATCAACTGATTTTTTACTACTTCAGTTGATAACACTTTTTATTTAATTACATCTGCCGAGACTGCTCTTTGTAATTGCAAAAACAATTAACAGTTCAAAATCACAAATTCAATTGCAAAACTCACATGACCAGTTTTTAAATATTCCTGCAAAAAAAATGGCTTCATGCAGCTCTTGCTTAGGATTTTCTCTCATAAGGATAAGGATTATTTCTATCTTTACAATGATTTAAAAAAACCTTAATGTAAATAAGTATCTAAGAACAGTCTACGCTTTTAAGATTAACTGTAGCTGCTTCTAACTGATTCCACTGGCTGTAGCTGGGATGCTTCTATTTTCTTCACTGCCAGGGAATGTACTGTACTTTTAAAGTGCAGTGAAAGTGAAGTCGCTCAGTCGTGTCCGAGTCTTTGCGACCCCATGGCCTGTAGCCTACCAGGCTTCTCCGTCCGTGGGATTTTCCAGGCAAGAATACTGGAGTGGGTTACTATTTCCTTCTCCAGGAGATCTTCCCGACCCAGGGATTGAACCCCGGTCTCCCGCATTATAGGCAGACGCTTTACCATCTGAGCCACCAGGAAAGTCTTACTATACTTTAGGGTATCCCAAAGACAGCAACATTTATGGTGGTACTTGATGATTTAATGTTGTACATGTCCTTCAATATCTTGGTATTTTCACTTGTTATTAAAAATCCCATATATCTGCTGACTGAACAGATGCTTGAACAACACTAATCCATAGCCTTAATTTAAAATAAAATTTTAAATTATATTTTAAAATTTTACTGAAGTAAAAATACAACAAGAACTAATTTGTTCAATAAGAGATTAAACACATACACAGACTGATAAACTGGTAATACTGTATCTTCAAAAAATACTGTTTAGCTGGGTAGATCTCTCTGATCAATAACATTTTCTAATCTATCCCTTTTACAAACCAGCAGTGAAACCAGTATCACTGGTGTATTTTATTTTCACAGCCCAGTGGCTCTTCCTGTTTACTCTGATGAAACTATCATAAACCCTGGGAGCCCTGTTACAGAAAACCTCAAGTCTTCCAATATTCACTGCAGGTAAGAATCTCTACTCAGGATTTACATTTGGCAGCTGAGGCACAGAGTGGCTCATAAACAAAAACATGATTCCCCTTGTAAGTCAATACAGCTTGAGACTCAACTTCCTAAGAGCACTAAGTTGAGAATTTGCCATTAAAAAATATTCCAGTAAACCTGGTTTTGGAAAGGACAGGCTGTTTATCTTCTACTTATCCACACTTACTAATAAATTTTTATAGATTCCTAGGAATTTGTACTCCAGGGTGAATAGTAAAGTTATAGGATTAAGAGTATATAAATATTTTAGAGGGGATTCCCAGGTGGCTCAGTGGTAAAGAATCCACCTGCCAATGCAGGAGATGCAGGTTTGATTGCTAGGTCAGGAATATCCCTTCGAGGAGAAAATGGCAACCCACTCCAGTATTCTTGCCTGGAAAACCGCATGGACAGAAGAGCCTGGTGGGCTACAGTCGATGGGGCTGCAAAGAGCTGGACGTGACTGAGTGACTGAGCACACACAAATGCACAAAAATTCTAGAAAACAGTAAGATTTCTTCATTTGTCCAGAGAAACATGGAAGTGTGGTCTTCATGGCTTCCACTTTTAAAAATGGGAACTGAATAAAATTTCACCAGAGCAATTCACAGAACTAATCAAAGAATGAAAAGTTAGATTTAAGTTTTTAAACTCTATTAATGGGGAAGGAGAAAAAGACATGACTCGTGGTTGGTAAAAAAGGAGTGACAGATTTTTCTTTTCCACCTAAGACACAATCAAAAAGGAAGGATAAACATAAAGCTCCAAAATTCCTGCTCTGACAGTTTATGAGTCCATATTGAGAAACAAAAATAAACATTTGTGTTGTTCATTCACTAAGTTGTGTCTGACTTCGCAAGCTCATAGACTGCAGCATGCCAGGTTCTTCTGTCTATCTCTTGGAGTTTGCTCAAATCCATGTCCATTGAGTCGGTGATGCTCTCTAACCATCTCCTCCTCTGCCACTCCCTTCTGCTTTGCCTTTAATCTTTCCCAGCATCAGGGTCTTTTCCAATGAGCTGGCTCTTCACATCAGGTGGCCACTGTATTAGAAATTCAATATCAGTCCTTCCAATGAATATTAAGGGTTGATTTCCTATAGAATTTACTGGTTTGATCTCCTTGCCGTCCAAAGGACTCTCAAGAGTCTTCTAATTCAAAAGCACCAATTTTTCGGCACTCAGCCTTCTTAATGGTTTAACTCGGACATCTACATGACTACAGGGAAAACCATAACTTTGACTATACAGACCTTTGTTGGCAAAGTGAAGTCTTTGCTTTTTAGTACACTGTCTAGGTCTGTCATAGCTTTCCTTCTAAGGAGCGAGTGTCTTTTAATTTCATGGCTGCAGTCACCATCTGCAGTGATTTTGGAGCCCAATAAAATAAAACCTGTCACTGCTACCACTTTTTCCCCTTCTACATATATTCTAATAGAAATTCATCTCAAGTGTCAACATAGCATGGAAGAAATTACCTCTTTGACTGTATTTTCCCTCTTACACAGATGGAGAGTAAACCAAAAATCAAAGTACTTTAAAAAAGAAATCCATATGAAACCTTAAGTACCTAACATCTAATTAGGACAGAAAAATAACGGAATGAGTCACAGAGGGGGACACCAATAACTGAAGTTTAGAATGAAACAAAAATATTCCAAACAAAAACACCCACATATATGTAAAAAGCCAAGCTGTTATTTTTAAGATTTCTAAACATCCTATGAAGTTGTTTCATACAAAGTCCCTAATATTTTTCCTGATTGTAATCAAGAGAAAAAAATAATTCCAACCTTCATTCCAAGACATTTCTTCAAGATATATTCGAGCATCTACTGGTCCCATATTTCTTAGATCATCTTCTGTAAAATATAGAATGAGATACTTTCTTTTGATATTTAAGTTATAACCATGAAGAATGCTAAGAAGGCAACTCCAGCCTCGTCACTACAATTCTAATTTTAAAACTTAGCTTACTACTTTTGATACCAATTTTAAAGCTACCTGACTTCAGCTGACAAAAAAAAAAAAATCCAGAACATCTTATAAACGCCATTTTTCCTAAGTATGCAA
This sequence comes from Odocoileus virginianus, assembly GCF_023699985.2. Taxonomy (NCBI): domain Eukaryota; kingdom Metazoa; phylum Chordata; class Mammalia; order Artiodactyla; family Cervidae; genus Odocoileus; species Odocoileus virginianus. The sequence continues at coordinate 26,622,352 of NC_069683.1, forward strand.
TAAGTAAAACCATGAAGTTGGTTTTGATGACTCTGCAATCAACTAATGAACTGCATTTTGTAGGGGAAAATTTTCAGATAAACTATTTGTGTGATCAAGGAGGACAATGTGGAGCCAGGTAAAAATTATTTGAACCTTAATTATATTTTACTAGTTGTCAGACCTTAAGTATTTCAGATTATCTCTCATCTTCCTTATAAGGGTCACTCTGGATTGAATTATGTCCTATCCCCCAATTTCTTATGTTGAAGCCCTAATTTCCAACATTACCATATTTGTAAATAAGGCCTTTAGGAGATAACGAGGTCAGAAGACTGAGGTCCTAATCTGGTAGAACTGATGGCCTTACAAGAGGAGGAAGAGAGAGGTCTCTCTCCACTCACATGCACAAAGGAAAGGATGAAGACACAGCAAGAAAGTGATCCTCTGCCAGCCAGAAAGAGACCTGACCAAGATCCTTATCAACTGGAACCTCAATCTTGGACTTTTCTGCCTCCAGAACTGTGAGAAACAAATTTCTGTTGTTTAAGCCACGTGGTCTATGGAATTTTGTTACGTCAGACATATTTTTATTATGCCTTTCAATCAATTGAGATCAAGCTAAAAGTGTTTTAAAGAATAAGGTTCTAATCAAATGTAAGTGGCTATTGGTCATCTGATTTTTATTTGCTCACAAGACAGTGACGGGTAACTTACAAGTAAAATTATTTTAAAATATGTCAATAACCATGCAACACAACCTTTCTGTGTTGATGTTCCACTGCTGTTTTCTGGGCCAGAGTTTTCCTTGCAGATGGAAAGTCCAAAGAACCCTGGGGTTCCACCTTAGTAGGAATTTAGTAGGAATGGTCTAGGTAGTATAAGCATGCACTCTTGCTTAAAACAAGTGTACTTTAAGACAAAGAAAACAACTACAGATGAGAAGAACTTGTCTTTGTTTTTAAAGGCATGTTATACTTCCCGTATGCCTGTACTGTTCTTCTAGAAGTCAATGCTTAAAAGATACTACTAAAGTCCACCCCTCCACTCCAAGGAAATTTTCTTTAGCTGTCTCACTAGTCTCTTGTTCACTTGCTGAGAATGCTTCCTTTTGTTCCATTATGTGAATGCCTGCAATTTAATTATATTTAATAACTGCCTGTTCAAACTTTATTGGTGAGTTACACAATTTTAAAATAGATGAAAAGATTTTACAATATTTTGAACTCACCATGGTTTTCTATTAAGGTGTGTCAAATATTATATCACTTCATGTTTACTGGCTACCAACACTCTATTAAAGTGTCCTAAAACTCAAAGATAAAGACTTTTGCAAAGTGACCAAGGGGTGGTTCTTCCATCTTTGTGTGTCCACTTAATAGCCTATCCAAAGTATATCAGTATGCAAGGTCATTTCTGAAGAAACCAATTTAATTTCCACATTCTATATAAGTTTACTTGGCCACAGGTTATTCAGTATTCTAAATTAAAGAGAAAATTTTTACCCTAGAAGTCTCATGGATTTTATCATGTTTCAATTTCTTGCTGGAAGGACCAAGAAAATTTACTTGAATGCAGAAATGAAACACTGTTTTAGAACTGAAGAATGGGAGTAACTGATACTTAATAGGGCTTGGTTAGGGAGAAGACAGGTATAAATAATTTACAATCAAGTTGCCTGTATTCCAGGGTATCTTACAGATAAGATATTTTAAGTAATGCTGAAATCAGAGGAAATCAGACCAGAGGTGATGACAAGATGAGAATAAACCTTAATCGAACCTATCTTGGACATCTGTAATACATTAATTGTACAAAAAGACAATCCATCCATAGGTATTCATTATGCCATTTTTATTTTAAAAATAATTAATGAGACATAAGTGGCAAATGTAACTGTTGAGCAAGTCAGGTTTGTATTGTTCTGCTTCTCTACAAGGAAGCCACTGTTATTATCATGTAGTTACTATTTCATGTGGGAACCCTTTCTATTATTCCACCTACTCAAAAAAAGTGGCTTTTACATTTTTATTATTTTTTTAAATTCTTTCTGCACAGGAACTTTAGCTAAGTACTTACTTGAAATATCAGTTTAGACCACATCTCATGGTAAAGGGAAAGAAAATAAAACACAAAAATGGTTAGCACTTTATCCAAGGTCAGAGTTAAAAGGAGTCTTTAAAACATTCTCCTGTTCTATGGCCATCTAAACATTTATATATCGACCTGATATTCAATACTATGTGCACATAATCCAAGTTTTGTGGGGATTCTGGTTTGAAAGATCAGTATCTGAGCCAAGGGAAAACACAGGCTTCCCCTGCAATCAAAGTAGTGTGTTCCTATGAAAGCTTTTGTAAGCCAAGGTGGGAAAAGCAAGGAAGCAATTACCTCAAGACACATCTTCCTAATGGATGCATAAAATAATTCCAGATAAAGCACAGATGCTCACAGATCCAGTTCAAAGCTATGGTGGCTTGGTGCTGAATGTACAATAGTTCCCAAAGTGGGTGGGGAAAGTTTGGTGGTGCCCCTGTGGCCGCTCAGGGCTCAGGGTGCATGCTACCTCTATAAGGGGCTCACAGAAAAGCAAATGTTGAACATTATTTTCATTTTTCACCTTTTTTCATAAAAGTGAACACCCTCTTTATTTCCATTAAATGAAGGCTGACTCTCATTAAAGAAAAATGGCATAAAGTGAATTTTTGTAAAGTGGAGGGTACCTGCAACTATTTGATTTCCATATCATATGAAATTTTACAGGCAAAACTATCCTGTGATGTTGGATGTGGGAAACTGAGCAGTGGTTGGAAGGAGTCACAGGGGCCTTCTGGGGGTCCTGGTTTATTAGATGGATGTGTTTATTTTGAAAATTCATCAAGCTGTACACTTAGGACTGGCACATTTCTCAGTATGTATGATATACCTGAATAAACTTTTAAGTAGTATGTTAGAACTCTAATGTCTATATTTTAAAATAGAAATAAGGAGAGAAAAATTAGGGGAAAGAAGTAAAGAGCTCCATAAGAAACTGTGTATCCTTTGAAAGGACCATAATCTAACAACTTCTGAAAAAGGTTGGGGGTGATTAAGTCAGAGGAAAACTGGATCCCTGGAGAACTGTATAATGAGCAGAGGGGGTACACAGAAGGAAAAGGTGAATCTAAATGCGGGGGTGGGGGGGGTGGGGGTAGGGGTGGGAGGGAGGAGATCACGATCTTTTGTTAAGAGGCAGGTGTCCAGGGAATGGGGCAACACTACCCCCCCCCCCCAACTAGGATTACAATGAAGGAGCACAAACAAATCAATGTGCTTTTTTTTCCTTTTTAAACAATGATCTCTGCCTGTCCACCATTGTAGTTATAATTAGAAAACGTAATTCCTCCCTAGCCCTTAAAGTAACTCACTGGAACCCTGTAATTAGCTTTGATTATTATCTACTAATCATGCATTGTATCTACCAAAGATGTAAGCTTGTTTTCTTTTGAGTTTTACATATTATAAATGTTTTTGCTCATTACAATGAAATATTGTAATAGGTATCTGAAAATGTAAACTCCATCTCAAAGTTCTCCTTCATATGACACTACTAAAAATGTTGAGAAAACAGAAACCGACTTAGAAAGAGATTTAATTAAATAAACAGACAGATCCAAGATTTTAATCTGGAATCTTAGCTACAATATGGTAATAACTTAAAAAAAACAAAATGACAAACAGTCTCTTGGAAAGAAGACACATAGCCTGGCATTTGGTGAACTCCATCTTGAGTCCAGTGACACTACGTGATTCCAAATTCTTTTGAAGTGAATGGGTTCAGCTTTTTCTACGGTATACAGGAACATTAAGGTCTGTTCAAACCCAATGCTGTGCTGACAAAGCTTAGGCAGATATGGTGACAAGAAAAACTGCCAGATTTACTTACATGTAGAAAACAGAGTGCTATCATTAACTAGGGATTCCCTACCAATGTAATGATAAAGTCAAATAATTTATGTGCTTACTTGAAAAAGAATCTTTCAACCTTTAGAAGTATAGGCCCTTCTGACCTTGTGTTCTATTGGATTTGTCTGACAACAAGAAGTGAAAGAATTCTGTGGCTCCATTGTCTCAACAGTAGGATCTAAGAAAACACTGGCAGGACTCGTCAGAGAGGTTTATGAGCCTGCAATTCAAAGAGATTAAAAGGAAAATCTACGGAGATTCTTTCACACTGAAGAATAACATTAAATAACTATTAGCAGCTTGGTTCAGTAAAGCTTACTAGAGCTCTCGCTGGGTCATTCACAACTTTCTAAAAGAGGAAAGGTTTTTTTCAGCTCCATTTGGGAATCAATAAATATTTCTTACTTCTTAAAAGACAATGGAATTCCAGTCCTTTAAAACTTCCTCCTAATGATAGTAAAATTTCTAAAACAGTCCTTTGTTTGCTGCCTAAATAATTATACTTCCTAATCCAGGGAAACCTTTTCTAACTGTAGCTACAATTCAAATAAATAAATAAAAATAAATAAATGACTGCAACAAAAAGCTACCAAGAAGAAGAATTTAACTTTATGGACGAGATACCTAAAAATCTCATTCAACCACTCAACCCAATATGGACCAAAAGATCCAGTCTAAATGTAACTGTGTCCCTACTATTCAAGTATGGGACTGCTGTGTGTTACTCAAGCGCTCCCCAGAACACTCTTATTTAGCAATTAGTATATTGTATTTATCTTTATGCCATTTAAAATACTTAAAAGTTTATTTCAAACTGACAGATGCCATCAAGTGTGTTAAATGCAAATAGCAGCATTTTCCTTCAGGTCTAAACTCAGTATCTGGCTGCTTTAAAACCAAATAATTTTAAACAATCACCTCCTTCTTAAAAATAATTTCATTTAAGGCTGTCCTTTTCCCAATGTATTTTCTTAATATTACATCATAAATCTATCAACCATGACAATACTCACCTTTTGTCACATAATTTCACTTAAAAATCATTTTTCATATAGTAAATAACTTGAAGAAAATCTGTTTCTTGCCCTTAACAGTCACTGTTCTTGGAACAGTCTGTCTTAGTAAGAGACTCAGAATCAGGCAATGTTTAACTTGAAACCTGCTCATTAAATCATAAAGCTCTATAATTCTTTCTCAGATAAAATTAGAGTCACAACTGCAAGGCTTTTGATACTGAAGAAAAACTACACACTTGGGCCTTAATTATGGACTTGAGCTACTGAGCTTTCATAAACTGAATGTACACCTAGTGCAAAGAAAGGTACCAAATGAATCCAGAAACTGGATTTCATGTTTCACTACAGAAAGGTAGAACACAGCAGCAGAATTAAGCCTGGCCTCTCACTCTGACCCTTAAATTGCCTCATTCCCAATTATTTGGAACTAAAACAGTAGGTTGTACACACCTATTCAAGACTTGGCAACCCAGCACAGTGATTAAAGTCAACAGAAGGGCTTTGAGTTTCCCCTCAATCAATTAGTTATTTGCCCTTTATCAAATAACTCTGAGCCTCAGACTCCTTCTCTGGAAAACAGATATTAATATCTTCCTTACAAGGTTGTTAAGCAATGATTAAAAGACAACTGCCATAGTTCTAGTGCTTAACAAATGGCAGCTATTTTAACTTATTATTAACTCACAATGTTTGTGTTGACCTGTCTATAACAGAGCATAGGAAAATGATTCAACTGTCGCACAGTTTGGGGAGCCTCAGGTACCACAGTGTAGAATGGCAGTGGCTTTTGACCTTGTCTGGATTTGTAACAATATTAAGAAGTTTTATGTACTTTACTACCATCAGTACCATTAAAATTGATCCATTATTATCAAAGACATTGTCCAAATAATTATTTAGTCCTTCCAAAGCATCAAACAGAACTAAAAGACAGGAGCCATGGGGATGGGGAATCAAAATAATTTGTGGATTAAATTCAGAGGTCAGATATAATGACAGTAGATTAGAAAGTCACGGAAGGCTTCTTCTGGGGGTTGGGGGTGGTGTGAGTGGAGATAGGACTAGAATTGTACCTTGAACAAAGAACATGCTGTGGAGAAGCAGAAGGGGAGGGTGTTCTGAGTAACTACAAACAGCATAAGCAGACACCTTCGGGAATCCCTAAATGGATGGGGAGAAGATTCACATCAGGTTTGTGATCAGTGATAAGGCTGGAAAGAGTAACTAGGGTCAACCTTAAAAGTTTCTGTCCCATTTAAATTCCAGGTGAATAGGTTGTGTTAGGGAGTAGGTATAGTTATATATGTTCTTAAACAAGAGTGAGAATAAAGAAAGATCAATCAATCAAAATGAAAATGACTATGGGAGAAAGCCAATTAGCACCTGTGGAAATAGCCTAAGTGTATGTTATAATCTGGGCATGGGCTGCTGTGGTTAACTATGAGAATAAAAAGATCACTTAGAGGAAAAAAAAACCACACATTAAAGAAAAATGCCAACATTCATTTTTAACTCATTGGTTATATACTGAGCAAACTAGAAGTAATCAGAGCAAAGATTTCAAGTCTGAGGGTTGAAAACAAGCAATAGGAAAGGTGGGCCCAGCCTTGGTTTTGAACCCATTGTTTTCAGTTGGGTCAATTATTCAAGTAGAAATTGGGAAAGAGGTTAAAGACGAGAAACAAACTTCCTAAAACCCCATATTTTCTCTGTTATTAAATTAGAACTTCTGATTATGTCGATGTATTACAGGAGTATAACTATAGTCTTGCCCAGAGGTTTCTATAGCATTATTTGAAACTAGCCAAATTTTTATTCAAGATCACTGAGAAATTACAAAAACAGTTATCTGTATTCAAATAAAAGTAACAACGTGAACAGTTGCCTTCTTTTCACAAATAAGATGAAGCAAGGGGATCCTCACAGAAAGTTTTATCTATATTATCTTCTCTCTCTGAAGAAATGCCAGTCCCTAACTGTCTAGATGGATTTTCTGCATCATTTCACATGCTTAGACTTTTCCCAGAAAGAGTCACAAAAAAAAAAAAAAAAAAAAACATGCCCGCTGATGCTTATCTTCAAGTTTTACCTGCAGCACATTTTTATAGCCAATTTTCAGATTCCTAAAATCAAATGGAGATACTGATATAACCGTAAGTGTAACCTGACTAATACAAGTATTTTATAAGGGTCAGTTTTAGCAAATAATTTACACAAATATCTACTGGCCTTAGGTTATTATCCCAAACAACCCAAATTCGCATTTTCTACATTTAAAAGTATTAATTCCCTTCCTAAGGAGTTAATCAGTCTTTAGAGTTAACTTCATTTTCAGGGAGCATTCTTATTTTAAATTTAAGAAATTCCATGTTGATTCAGTTCTCTGGTGCATAGACGATGGTGGGGTTTTTAAGGTATGTTCCTCATTTGGTCCAAGATTTATCTGCTTATCTCCCATTCTCAAATATTTATCCTAATAAACAGATGAAGTGAATTGTGTAACACCAGAAATGATCTTTTTCTACCTAGGTAAGGAGAGTATAGCTGATTAGCTTCAAGTAAAGACACTAACTTTACAATGTCTGGCTTAATCCCCTTCAGAGCCCAGTTGTGTGGAGTGAAGGCTCTACATCACCGAAATAATTCACTAACAGAGAACCAAGATGCATCTTAATGTAAAATAATATACCACCAAGGATTCCAGACACAACCTGCTTTTTTTTTTTTACAACATAATTTAATTTGACTGACATCATCCAAATGAAGGTCTGTTCCTCTTCAGATCATAGTGAAGTCACCTAAGTGTAAGCTGTGTCACTCTAGAGAGCCACTGGGACATCAGAAATGTGTGTGATTCACGCTAAAAGCTACTGAACCACGATCCCTGTTCTTTTCCTATGACACCCTTCTGACCTGCTTTTAAATATGCTTAATATATAAGAAAACTCCCCACAAGAATTATATAGGTGCAAAAATTTGTTCAACAGGTATTATCATGTGAACATTTTATAAATCCTAAAAGGGATTTTCCAAAGTGTTCACCTGGTTGTTGGAAGTGCAAAGACTAACCTTGAATAACTACATGCCTTTCTTTCTTTCTTTCTTTTTTTAACTACATGCCTTTCAAGGGAATGTGGAAAGCAGTCTTTGGAAGCATACTTAAAAACAATAAGGTAAATATGTCCAACTGAAATTAACTGATTAAATTCACTAGCTAACACTGCTTTCAAAATGTGTAATATCTGGGTACTGAATATTACTCATCTTTTTTTTTAGGTATGCTTTTCTTCAACCTGCCCAACACTGCCCTAAAATGTCAACCAAGAGTATAGAACTGGAAATGATATGAGAAAAAATATAGGTAATTTTCTTTAGGTTATCCTTCCCAGAGTTTTCCTTTTGATAATTTCTTTTGTGAAGCAAAGAAATATGGATTCCAAGGGCCCATTTAAATGATCTTTTACAGAAATAAATGGTTGCAGGTAATATATGAGGCTTTCCTTACAAAAGAGCGCCAACTTTGAGCTGTGAAATACAAGAAAGTATTCAATATTAGCCAATAAAACACCTCTGCCTCCTTCCCAAGTACACAGAACTCAAATTTATTTTATACTATACATTAGTGGAGGGCAGGAAACAAATATATTTAAAACACACCCTATGAAAAGAAAGTTTCACAATGAACTACATGCAAAAAGAGTCCTGAATAACAAAGTTATTTCCATGTCCCCAGGGGGTGACCCAGAAAAAAAGAGTGCTTTGACCTGGTTATAACACATTCTCTCTCTCTTGGTAACTTATCCAGGTCTTCAGCAAATTATCACTCTCAAAAGGTTTTCCTTCTACCAATCTAAATCCTAAGTGTTTGAAGTTCAAGTTCATTTCCTTCTTTTGAGGAGCCACTTGTTGAAGATGGGTCAAGAAGGAAAAATTAATGTTGGTATTGAAGAAAAATGACAATACAAAACTAGGTTTATTTGCAGTTTTAAAAACAGCTCTAGTATGAAAGGCTTAAAAACAGCAAGTTATATTTGGATAAGAACCTCTATTTCTTATCTAAACAGCAAAACCAATCTCAATTTAAAACTGAAACAAAGCATTTGCACTATGAGGAGCCTTTGGTAATAAAGGAAATATTTAGTACTTGGATCTGGGGCACTAAAATGTCATGGAAATGTGTATTTCTGCTGTCATAGCATAGCTCACCCACCTGAAACACCTGCAAGCAAACAGACATTATATAAATTCTCAGAAGATCTGCCTATTTATATGAGTCAAGCTCAATCTCACTATATTTGGTTTGTCTGAACTTTTCTGTGATCTTATCAGTGATTTACAAGAATCTCCTGTGATACAGTAGGCTAGCGTTGCTTCCAATAAAACCCCCAAACTCAGGACTCAAAGCTCAAAAGAAATCCACATTTCCAAAGACTTCTCAAAGGCAATGGAGAAACACTTGAGGATGTTGCTTATATGTTCTTCCAAAATCTCTTCAACTGTACTTTATGTAATTCTACTGCTCATGTTTAACCCTGCTCCATTTTTCTCTCCATTTCTGGTCTTCCCCACCCTATGCCCTAGAGCAAAAGAAAATATTTTTTTATTTCTGATCTCTCCCTATCTCTTTCTCTGTAGACAGTAGGTTTCTAGTCAGTTTCACAGATAGGTTCTTAACAGTACCAAGCTGTGGAGTAGCAAACAGGCAGAGCAACAGAGCAAGTACATACGCTATACTCCTTACAATACAGTTTTGGGGATCATCCTCACCTTAAGCACATCAGCACCCCAGAATAAAGACTGATAAACACGTGCAAAGCATCATGAGACACTGTCATCCCCAGCAGAACCTGGTCACTTCAGAAACAGTTAACTTCTCACACACTACACACTCATGTGAACCAAGGTCAAAAATGTACATCTGTGGATAGAATTCACCCTCAAATGAAACCACTTCTACATTCCTTCTTCTGCCAGAAGTACAAGCATTTACAGAAGAAATACAACATTTGAAAGATGTGCATAAATATATTAGACAGAAGGAGGACCCAATATTCAAAGCAAATTTGAAAATTAATCCAGATTCACTGCAAAGATATGTTTGTCAGTTTCTTAACATTTTTTAAAAAGTAAATACTAATCATCTTGAGAGATGATCAGTATTATGAAAGTCACTATTAAGAACTAATGCTCTAGTATGTAAGCAAATTGCTCATGAACTCTTTACACAAAGGCATCACACATTGCCCATAAGAAAGACTCCCTCTGAAAATAGATATGGAAAACATGTGTGTGTGTGTGTGTGTGTGTGTGTGTGTGAGTGTGTAGTTGGCTTTAACCTGTAATGCTGTGTTTCAGGAAAAAGCCTTATTTCTCAAATCAAATTTTCATAACCTTAGTAACAGGAGCCTTCTGTGCTAAGTTTGATAAGTTTGATGGTGTGCCAGTACAGACCATGGGAGAAGATTCAGTAAAATAAAGTACAGAGACATGAGCTTTCATCAACACATCTGAGTCAATGCTGAGCCTGGTGCGCTACGGCAGAGTGCAACTGAGTGTTTTCCCCACAGGCCGTGGCTGATTACTGACTCCTCCCATTAGCATGTAGGGCGCATACTGAAGGTTCAGAGAGAAGGCTGGGGGACTCCTATCCCAAGGCCAGGCTGAAAGACAGCCTATCACTTCATGTAACTGCAGTCCATGTGTGACAAACCTGACCTACATTTCTCCCTTTCTTTCTCACAAGAGCCTGTCACTGTTTTAAGAAGCTATTTTCTAAAATGCACAAAAGGAATGACTTTTAAGATTGCTTAGGAAATGTACATTCCTAAAATAGCATTTATAGCAATCTGATAAGGAGTATCGTTTATACAACAGATAATCATAAAAACCTAGCCTAATATAAGCTCAGAGACAGCCAAGAGTGCTTTATGATCTTATCCTTTGTATTCTCCTTTAGATTGTCATTTATACAGTAGAAACTCCTAAAAGTACTACAATTAAATTTTTAATCAGTACATAATTAAATTTAATAAAAAGGAAGTTTTTAAACATAAAAAACATAGTCATTAGGAATGTGTAATTAAACATGTTTCATTAGTTATAAAAAGTAGCTTTCACAGCTTCACAAGAAGCCACATCCTAGTAGTTCCGTTAACTTCTCAATGGATACACAATAATCACTACTAAGAATAGGGCATAATTAGAAACGACGACCGGGAGGAGGAGAAAGGAGGCAATAACAACTTGGTGTCAATGCTGCAGCGCGCCCCAGGAGTGGCTGCACTCTGCACTTCACAGAGTCGCCAGCGTGCCGGGCTCCTCACCGTAAGTACCTACCGTGTCGCTGCAGGTCATACTCTTTTTTTGTCTCTTCATTCCCTAGAATTTTCCATGCCTGATCAATTTCAATGAACTTCTGTATACATTCCTCCACTGATCCTGCTGGCGCATCTGCACTCTGTTTATCTGGATGATACTGCCAATCAAAAATAAGGGCAAGTGATGAGTGGTGAGGGTTGCGGGTAGGTAGGTTACCAAAACAAACAAACAAACAAAACTAAATCTGAGCAGTATTTAAGAGATGGTAATGAGAAGATGAGAACTAAGATGCCAAGCAATGAGGCTACAGCGATGGGCACAGGAGACAACTGCCAGGTTAATTAGAGCACTGGAGTAGCTATAAATCCACTGGTGACATGATCTGTCACAACGTGCAAAGACAGCATTTTCTGGATAATTTGCTGATGGAATCACTGATCTCATGGACAATTTACCTAGAAAGGATGACTAACACAAACAGAAATAGGTACATGCAGACAAGCAGGACATGGCAGAGAAGAGTGCAAACTCTGCAGAGTATGAAGCTTTCCTCATAAAATGTGCTTGGCTGGAAATATCACCATGCACTACTAGCTTTTCTTTTGAAATCACACAATTATACTTTTAAAATAATAAAACACTTTCACCTTCTGGTTCAGCCCTGAAGATTTTAAAAGTTATAAATCCCCAAACACAAATTTTTCTTGAAAAATGGTTGTTTTAGGCTAAATTTGTAGGAAACAGCTTTGAAGAACTCAACAAAACATTTGAATACAAATTAAATCATTAGTAAATCTTTCTTACATTTGTTTTCATGCTGAACTTCTCCACACTGCTGATGATCCTCACTAGCAGAGCAAAAGCTACTGTGGTATTTGGTTGCCCAAAAGAACTAGTGAACATCATGCATGCTGGGACAAAGATTATTAGAACAAAGAGATTCAAGTTTCCATTTTTCTTTTGGCTAACTATTTCTCTTCCTCACTCCCTATGTCCAAGTCTATCAGCTATCAAAAATATTTAAGCTAATTAAGATAATGACTAAAGAAAAGGAAGCTAAGGCTTATCACTTCATCTTTTTTAGGCCATGATTTATTAAATGATCCTCATAAAAGTTATTCCCACAATGAAGTTTAATCAATCTTTAAAGTTAGGATATTAAATAATGTACCAAAGCCAAAATAGAGTTGGCTATATTAAGATCTCTAGCAAACCCTTCTTACACTATGTAAAGATGATCTGTATATATACCAAGTCTGGTATGAATCAATGTTATTTCATGCAATATGCTCAGATACACCACTAGCACACATTTAAGACATACTTACATGTGAAATCTCAATCTCAGTATGCCACAAACATTGAGTAAGGCCCTAGAGAAATCCCTTAATCTAGCAGCTGTATCATGTAAGTACAGACTAGAATACATGTAATTTCTAATAGGCCACTAGAAAAACCAACAGTGGTTGGTACAATGAACAGAAAACATTGGACCTAATCACTTACCAACCTGACCAAGAAAGCCTTACAAAAGCAGTAATTAATTTCTGCCTGCCCAAAACTAAAAGCTATCACTAAATTTTGAGTCATATATCAGTTCTATGAGAGTCAAAGCACAACTCATTTTCAGTAATTTGGTATTTTCCTGACTACTATTTTAAATAAGTAATTCATGATCTGAAGCTTTTTAGATCTATTCTGTTGTACTAATAGAATGGAATAAATCTTACACTGTGATACAGACAATTAAAAATGACAGTTATAGCAAGAAAATAAGTATGGCATTTAAGAGTGCTAAAGGCCTCAGTCCAGTCTGCTTTGATAGCAAGTTCCAGAACAAAAATGAAGGTCTAATAAAGATAATACATTTTGTGATAATAGCTCCCAAGGATACCAGGTCCTAATCCCTAATTGCTGTATATGTTATCTTATTTGGAAAAGGGGTCTTTGCAGATGTGATTAAGTTAAACATTAGGGTTATCCTGAACTGCCCAGGTGGGTCCTAAGCATAATCAAAGTGTTTCTGTAAGAAAGAGGCAGAGGGAGATTTGACGCACAGAGAGAAAGGGAAAGGTGGTATGAAGACTGTGCAGAGAAAACCTTTAAATACTGGCATTAAAGACTAGAGTGATGAGGCCACAAGTGGTCACCAAATGCTAAGAGAGGCAAGGAACAGACTCTCCCTCTAGAGATTCTAGAGGGACGGTGGCCCTGCCAGCACCTTGCCTGTGCCCCAATTACACTGATTTTGGACTTTTATCCTCCAGAATTATGAAACAATAAATTTATGCTGTTTTATTTTTTATAAGTTACGTCTTTATTGAAGGATAACTGCTTTACAGAATTCTGTTTTCTGTCAAACCTCAACATGAATCAGCCATGGGTGTACACATGTCCCCTCTCCTGAACCTCCCTCCCATCCCCGGCCCTATAGACTGATACAGAGCCCTTGTTTGAGTTTCTGGAGCCATACAGAAAATTCCCGCTGGCTATCTATTTTACTATGGCGGTGTAAGTTTCCATACATCTCACCCTCTCCTCCCCTCTCCCCACGTCCATAAGTCTATTCTCTATGTGTTTCTCCACTGCTGCCCTGTAAACAAATTCTTCAGTACCATTTTTCTAGATTCCGTATATATGTGTTAGAATACGATATTTATCTTTCTCTTTCTGACTCACTTCACTCTATATAATAGGTTCTAGGTTCATCCACCTCATCAGAACTGACTCAAATGCATTCCTTTTTATGGCTGAGTAATATTCCATTGTGGATATGTACCATATCTTCTTTATCCATTCATCTGTCCATAGACATCTAAGTTGCTTCCATGTTCTAGCTATTGTAAATAGTGCTGCAATGAACAATGGTATACATGTGTCTTTTTCAATTTTAGTTTCCTCAGGGTATATGCCTAGGAGTGGGATTGCTGGGTCATATGGTGGTTTTATTCCTAGTTTTTAAGGAATCTCCATACTGTCTTCCATAGCAGCTGTTATCAATTTACATTCCCACCAACAGTGCAAGAGCATTCCCTTTTGTCCACACCCTCTCCAGCATTTATTGCTTGTAGATTTTTTGATGAGGGCCATTCTGACGGGTGTGAGGTGATAGCTCATTCTAGTTTTGATTTGCATTTCTCTAGTAATGAGCAATGTTGAGCATCTTTTCATGTGTTTGTTAGCCATCTGTATGTCTTCTTTGGAGAAATGTCTATTTAGATCTTTTTCCCACTTTTTGATTGGGTTATTTGTTTTTCTAGCATTGAGTTGTATGAGTTGCTTGTATATTTTGGAAATTAATCCTTTGTTGTTTCATTTGCTATTATTTTCTCCCATTCTGAGGGTTGTCTTTTCACCTTGCTTATAGTTTCCGTTGCTGTGCAGAAGTTTTTAAAGTTTAATCAAGTTCCACTTGTTTACTTTTGTTTTTATTTCCATTACTCTAGGAGGTGGGTCATAGAGGATGTTGCTTTGATTTATGTCATTGAGTGTTCTGCCTATGTTTTCCTCTAATAATTTTATAGTTTCTGGTCTTACATTTAGGTCTTTAATCCACTTTGAGTTTATCTTTGTGTGTGGTGTTAGGACATATTCTAATTTCATTATTTTACATGTAGCTGTCCAGTTTTCCCAGCACCATTTTTTGAAGAAGCCGTCTTTGCCCGATTGTATATTCTTGCCTCCTTTGTCAAAAATAAGGCACCCATAGGTGCATGGGTTTATTTCTGGGCTTTCTATCTTGTTCCACTAGTCTATGTTTCTGTTTCAGTGCCAATACCATACTGTCTTGATGACGGTAGCTTTGTAGTATAATCTGAGGTCAGGAAGAGTGATTCCTCTAGCTCCATTCTTCTTTCTCAAGACTGCTTTGGCTATTTTGGTGTCTTTTGTGTTTCCACATGAAATGTGAAATTTTTTGTTCTAGTTCTGTGAAAAATGCCATTGGTAATTCAACAGGGATCACACTGAATCTGTACACTGCACTGGTAGTATAGTCATTTTCACATTATTGATTCTTCCGACCCAGAAACATGGAATATCTCTCCATTTGTTAATGTCATCTTTGATTTCTTTCATTAGTGTCTTATAATTTTCAGAGAACAGTTCTTTTGTCTTTTTAGGTAAGTTTATTCCTAGATATTTAGTTCTTTTTGTTGCAATGGTGAATGGGAATGAGTCCTTAATTTCTTTTTCTGATTTTTCATTGTTAGTATATAGAAATGCAAGTGATTTCTGTGTATTGATTTTGTATCCTGTAACTTTGCTAAATTCACTGATTAGCTCTAGTAATTTTCTGATATTATCTTTGGGGTTTTCTACATACAGTATCATGTCATCTACAAACAGTGAGAGCTTTACTTCTTTTCCTATCAGATTGCTTTTATTTCTTTTTCTTCTCTGATTGCTGTAGCTAGGACTTCCAGAACTATGTCGAATAATATTGGTGAAAGTGGACACCCTTGTCTTGTTCCTGATCTTAGGGGGAATACTTTCAGTTTTTCACCATTGAGAATAATGTTTGCTGTAGGCTTATTATATATGGCCTTTATTATGTTGAGGTAGATTCCTTCTATGCCCATTTTTTGAAGAGTTTTAATCATAAATGAGTGCTGAATTTTGTCAAAGGCTTTTCCTGCATCTATTGAGATTATCATGATTTTTATCTTTCAATTGTTACTGTAGTGTATCACACTGATTAATCTGGATATACTGAAGAACCCTTGCATTCCTGGAATAAACCCAACTTGATCATGGTGTATGAGCTTTTTGATGTGTTGCTGAACTCTGTTAGCTAAAATTTTGTTGAGGATTTGTGCATCTATGTTCATCAGTGATATTGGCCTGGAGTTTTCTTTTTTCATGTTGTCTTTGTCTGGTTTTGGTATGAGGGTGATGGTAGCCTTGTAGAATGAATTTGGAAGTGTTCCTTCCTCTGCAATTTTTTGAAAGAGTTTTAGAAGGATAGGCATTAGCTCTTTAAATGTTTGATAGAATTCTCCTGTGAAGCCATCTGGTCCTGGGCTTTTGTTTTTCGGCAGATTTTTGATCACAGCGTCAATTTCAGTACTTGTAATTGGGTTGTTCATAATTACAATTTCTTCCTGGTTCGGTCTTGTAAGATTGAACTTTTCTAAAAATCTGTCCATTTCTTCCAGGTTATCCATTTTACTGCCATGTAGTTGTTCATACAGGCTCTTATAATCTCTTGTATTTCTGCATTGTCTGTTGTAACCTCGCCTTTTTCATTTCTAATTTTGCTGATTTGATTCTTCTTTTTTTCTTGATGAATCTGGCTAAAGGCTTGTCAATTTTGTTTATCTTCTCAAAGAACCAGCTTTTAGTTTTATTAATCTTTACTAGTGTTTGTTTCATTTCTTTTTCATTTATTTCTGCTCAGATCTTTATGATTTCTTTCCTTCTACTAATTTTGGTTTATTTTTTGTTCTTCTTTTTCCAGTTATTGTAGGTGTAAAGTTAGGTTGTCTATTCTATGTTTTTCTTGTTTCTTGAGGGAGGATGGTATTGCTATGAACTTCCCTCTGAGTACTGCTTTTGCTGCATCCCAGAAGTTTTGAGTTGTCATGTTTTCATTGTCATTTGTTTCTAGAAAATTTTTTATTTCCCTTTTGACTTCTTCAGTAACCTGTTGGTTATTTAGAAACATGTTTAATGTCCATGTGCTTGTGTTTCTTACAATTTTTTTCCTTGTAATAGATATCTAGTCTAATAGTGTTGTGGTCAGAGAAGATGCCTGATACAATTTCAATTTTCTTAAATTTACTGAAGTTTGATTTGTGACCCAAGATGTGGTCTACCCGGAGAATGTTCCATGTGCACTGGAGAAGAAGGTTTATTCTTCTGCATTTGGATAGAATGTCCAGAAGATATCAATGAGATCCATCCCATCTAATGTGTCATTTAAGACCTATGTTTCCTTATTAATTTTCTCTTTTGATGATCTGTCCATTGGTGTGAGTGGGGTGTTGAAGTCTCCTCCTATTATTATGTTACTGTCAATTTCTCCTTTTATGTCTGTTAGTGTTTGTCTTATGTATTGAGGTGCTCTATGTTGGGAGAATAGATATTTATAATTGTTATGTCTTCCCCTTGTATTGATCCTTTGATCATTATGTAGTGTCCTCCCCTACCTCTTGTAACCTTCTTTATTTTAAGATCTGTTTTGTCTGATATGAGGATGCTACTCCAGATTTCTTTTGCTTCTCATTTGCATGGATATATTTTTCCATCCTCTCACTTTCAGTCTATATGTGTCTTTAGGTCTGAAGTGGGTTTCTTGTAGACAGCATATATATGGGTCTTGTTTTTGTATCCATTCAGCCAGTCTGTATTTTTGTTGGAGCATTTAATCCATTTATATTTAAAGTAATTACTGATACATGTTTCTATTGCCATTTTCTTAATTGATTGAGGTTGATTTTGTAGATATTTTCTCTTCTGTTGTATTTCTTGACTATAAAGTCCATTTAACATTTGTTGTAAAGCTGTTTGGTGGTACTGAATTCTCTTCACTTTTGCTTCTCTGAAAAGCATTTTATTTCTCCATCAATTCTGAATGAGATCCTTGCCAGGTACTGTAATCTTGGTTGTAGACTTTTCCCTTTCAGTAGTTTAAATATATCCTGCCATTCCCTTCTGGCCTGCAGTGTTTCTGCTGAAAGATCAGCTGTAAAGCATATGGGGTTTCCCTTGTGTGTTACTTGTTGCTTCTTCCTTACTGCTTTTAATATTCTTTCTTTGTGTTTAGTCTTTGTTAATTTGATTAGTATGTGTCTTAGGATGTTTCCCCTTGGGCTTATCCTATATGGGACCCTTTGTGCCTCTTGGACTTGGTTGGCTATTTCCTTTTCCATGTTGGGGAAATTTTCAACTATAATCTCTTCAAAAATTTTTTCATGCCCTTTCTTTTTCTCTTCTTATTCTATAATTAGAATGTTGCTGTGTTTGATATGGTCCCAGAGGTCTCTGAGACTGTCCTCAGCTCTTTTCATTCTTTTAACTTTATTCTGCTCTCCAGAAATTATTTCCACCATTTTATCTTCCAGCTCACTGATTCATTCTTCGGCTTCAGATATTCTGCTATTGATTCCTTCTAGAGTATTTTTAATTTCAGTAATTATGTTGTTTGTCTCTGTATGTTTATTCTTTAATTCTTCTAGGTCTTTATTAATTGATTCCTGCAGTTTCTCCATTTAGTTTTCAAGGTTTTTGATCATCTTCACTATCATTATTCTGAATTCTTTTTCAGGTAATTTGCCTATTTCCTCTTCATTTATTTGGACGTCTGTGTTTCTAGTTTGTTTCTTCATTTGTGCAATATTTCTCTGCCTTTGCATTAAAAAAAAAAAATTATTGTGTTTGAGGTCTCCTTTTCCCAGGCTTCAAGGAAAGTTGAATTCTTTCCTTGAAGAAGGTTGAATTCTTTCTTCCTTTTGGTTTCTGCCCTCCTAAGGTTGGCCCAGTGGTTTGTGTGAGCTTCATATAAGGTGAGATTTGTGCTGAGTTTTGGTTTGTTTGTTTTTCCCCCAATGGGGAAGGCTGAGTGAGGTGGTACTCCTGTCTGCTGATGACTGGGTTTGTATTTTTGTTTTGTTTGTTGTTTAGATGAGGCATCCTGCACAGGGTGCTACTGGTGGTTGGGTGATGCCAGGTCTTATACTCAGGTCTTTGTATGAGTTCTCACTATTTGATGCTCCCTAAGGCTGCGATTCATGGGGTTGCAAGGAGTCAGACACGACCGAGTGACTGAACTGAACTGAAGGTTAGTTCTCTGGTGGTCTAGGGTCTTGGAGTCAGTGCTCCCACTCCAAAGGCTCAGGGCTTGATCTCTGGTCAGGAACAAAGATTCCACAAGTGGTTTGTTATGGCATTAAGTAAGATTAAAACAAATATCCAAAAATGAGAAACCAAAGATCAACCCCAGACAAATGGCAGTTACAAAATCAGGCAAATAACAATTAAAATAATGGAATATACACATATACATATGCACCCATGAGCAGAGTGAAAACAGTTCAACAACAACAAAAAGTACAGTAGGTTGACCTGGTGAACAAAGTAAATCAAAAATCACATTTACCAGTTAAAAACAAAGCTAACCAAAGCACAAACTAGAAAACAAAATTAAAGCAAGGTGCCAACTGGGGAATACAGCAATGAAAATAAAACTAAAAAAAATGTTGTGAGGAAAGGAAAGAAAGAAAAGAAAAAAAGAACAGATATGCAAAGTTAAATAGAGGTAGATAAGGAAGATTTATATACATTAAAGACTAACTGCAAGGGGAAAAAACAGTAGGAAAAGCAAACAAAGGAAAAAATATAGAAAAATAATAATAGTTTAAAAAATTAAAATTAAAAAAAGAGAAAAGGAAAAAAAAAGGAAAACTCCACAGAACTACAAAAGTCCAACATAGATGCACAGGTTTATAACAACAATAAAAAATGTGATGGAGGAAACAAAAAAACTCAAAACCTTAATTAGATTTTATAGGGCCAATAAAGTCAACAACTACAACAGGGGGTAATAAAAAACATCCAAAAGAATCTACAGAGCAGTCAAAACACAAGAATAATGAATGTTTTTCTTGAGTCACCGCCATCAGAGTCCTTTCCCTCACTGGGAGTCCCCTCCCTAGGATGCCCTCCAACCCTGTGCTGATCTCTGAACCTGCTGTGGGGGCAGCTCAGATTCTAAGCTGGTCCTACTCCCGTGTGTTCCTGCCTCCAGTGTCCACAGCTAGCAGAACTAGTGCATTTTCTTTTGTGGGAGCTCTCAGTGGCCTTTTATATATTCCATAGACAGAGTCTGCTTAGTTGATTGTGTGGATTTAATCTGCAGCTTGTACAGCTCGTGGGAAGGTTTTGGGTCTTCTTTAGTGACACCACCCCTGGGTTTCAGTTGTTTTATTTCCATCTCTGAATGTGGATCGTCCACTAGGGTTTGCTCCTGAGGCTGCCCTGGAGGACTTGGGTTTGCCCCTGTGAGGGCCAGATGTGGAGGTGCAACTGCTTGGGTCACAGGGTTTCTGGCAGCACCAGGTACTCAGGGGAGTTGGTGGCTAGGGCAGCAGGAAATATAGTGCTCTAGAAGGGTATGTCAACCAGTATTGGTGAATACGCTGTAGTATTCTTGCCTGGAGAACACCTGTCTCTGACAGAGAAGCCTGGCAGGCCACAGTCTACAGGGTTACAAACAGTCAGACACTACCGAAGCGACCCTGCGTGCATAGACCCAAGACTTATTTTGCCTGTGGCAGCTCTGCCCCAGTGAGAGTTGAGCGTGAAGGTGGCGCAGCTGCTTGGCATGCGGGGACCCTGGCGGCGCCAAGTGTGCAGGGACACAGACCGCCTCCGCCGCAGGAGCTATGGCCCTATCAGTCTTTTTTCAAGCTTCTTGTAGCTGGCGATCAGACAGCCTCCTTGGCCAGTCTTTCTCCCTAGCTCTGCCCATTCAGGCACTTAGAGGGCTCCCTTGCCTGGGGTATTTCTCTGTTGTTCCATGCATCAGGCACATAGAGGGGGCCCCTCTGGCTGGGGTCCTACCATATAGAGCAGCACATCAGGCACTTAAAGGGGCACCCTGGGTGGGGTCCTAATCTGCAGTTCGGTGCCTCAGGCATTTGATGGGCCAGCCTCTCTTACTGTTCAGCTGCTGCTGATGGCTTGTGGGGAGAGAGAAGCTATGGTGATGGCTCCACCCCTATGCATGACTCAGCACTATCGTCTGCTTCCATGACTGCCTGGCTTTTCTGCACAGGCATTTCCCACCACAGTCTCCTCCCTCACATCCCCTCGATCCATCTCTCCACAGTCAACAGCAGCCCTAGTCCTGGGATCTCTCCATAATCCCCAAACTCCAGGTCCCAGCCACTGTGCCTTCCAGGGGACCCGCATCCCTGTCCAGGGTATGTATGACTGCAGCAAAGACTGTCTGATTTTCATTCCATTTAGGCTGCCACAGATCAGCTGTTTCAGTCTCAGCCTTAAATGTTTCTCCTCTGACTCAGACAATTGCCCCGACGTGGGGACCGGACCCCTGCTTCAGTTCCCCCATCCACTGAGGGCAGGTCCAGTCCTACTATCACTCCTGTTTTTCCTCATTGTTCCTTCATCCTACCAAGTTTTGCGAGGTTCTATGTATTCTTTTCCTCTGGTTAGGTCCTCCTGTCCACTCTCAGCTGGTGTTCTGCAGGCACTTCTGTGTCTGAAGTGTATTCCTGAGGTATCCGTGGAGAGAGATGTACTCCACGTCCACCTACTCCTCCGCCATCTTGTTCTCCTCTGCTATTTTAAAAGCCACTAAGTTTGTGGTAATTTATTTCAACAGCCACAATAAATTATACACAATCTAAACACATCTATGGTTTAAAACTAGAATACATCTAGCACAACTTCTAAAGATATTTCAATTAAAGGTCTATTAATAAAATGGTATCATTTTTTATGTACAATGTTAACTGCTATGACTCTTTATTGACCACAGAAACCAAGCCTCTAATACTAGGTTTCAAGACTTTCTGATACCAATGAATGTGAATTTTTTTCCTACTATTTTTATACTGGAGACCACCTCCCATGAGAGGCAGGCTAAAGCATTTAGTAGCACCACAAGAGATCACTGTCATTTTCCTCTGTTATTGAGGCTTATTTTATCCTTTGCTCCTTTTTACTTTGAATCCCACCAGCCGAACCTTCCCAACCAAAGCTATTCCTACTGCATTCACTCAATGGTTAAATGAAAGACAGAAAATGTAAAACATCCTGCGTTTCAGGGTTTACTAATCCTGATTTAGTTCCTGGTTTGCTAACTGAAAATCCAGAAACAGTCACAAAAACATAGTATGAACTTCCTTATATTGAAAAAAATTCCAGCTAATCCTTTAAATAACAAGGAACTCTGAGGAAAACACTCATCTATCAAATACAGAAAATACTGATACTCAACTAAAAGAAGAGGCATGTACTAAAATCAATGTTGTAAAGTTCATTTAACTTCTATTTCCTACCAGTACTAAATTAAAATGCATTCTGCTGAAACTGGAAGAACTTAAGTCACCTGGAAGCAAAGAACTCAAAATTAAGAAATCAGCAAATTTTTCAACAAACAACTGGAAAAATTCAAGTTTAAGAAATTACTAATTACAGTAGCCTCAAGGGGGGAAAATGGAAAGAAGTAATATGTTCATGATGAGAAGATGATGTCCATTTTTCCTATACTGATAGAAGAATTTGATGCAATTCCTGAAAAATTGCAGTGAGCCACTATGAAGAAGCAGACAAGATGATTTTAATATTTACATGGAAAAACAAAGGATTTAGGGACTTCCCCTGGAGGTTCAGTCGTGAGAACTCTGTATTTCCACTGTAGAGGGCCTGGTTTGATTCCTTTTCTGGGAACTAAGATCCTGCATGCCACATGGCATGACAAAAAAAAATTAGAGATTAAAAAAAAATAGATACAAAACAAGCAAAAGAATATTCAAAAAGTACAAAGTTGGGGGACTTGTATGACCTGATTTCAAGACTTAATATAAAGCTATGGCTGCTACTGCTAAGACGCTGCAGTCGTGTCCGACTCTGTGCGACCCCACAGACGGCAGCCCACCAGGCTCCTCAGTCCCTGGGATTCTCCAGGCAAGAACATTGCAGTGGGTTGCCATTTCCTTCTCCAATGCATGCATGCATGCTAAGTCGTTTCAGTCGTGTCCGACTCTGTGCAACCCTATGGACAGCAGCCCACCAGGCTCCTCTGTCCACAGGATTCTCTAGGCAAGAATAGTGGAGTGGGTTGCCATTTCCTTCTCCAATAAAGCTATGGTATGTATGGCAAAAACCAAACACAACATTGTAAAAATTAAAAAATAAAATAAAGCTGTGGTAATCAAGAATGTATTACTGGCAGAAATATATACAAATTAATGGAATGGAAGCGTCTAGAACTAGACCATACATATACAGTCACTTGTTTTTCAACAAAGGTACCAAGGCATTCAACTGGGAAAGGACAGTATAGAACAACTGACGTTGAAACAACTGGATGTCCATGGGGAAAAAAGTTAACCTCAATCTCTATCTCATTACATATACAAAAATTAATTCAAGATAAATCATAGATGTAAATGTAAAACTCAGAACCATAAAGCTTCTAGAATGAGAAACAGTATCTTGTCCCTTGGCATAGATTGCTTTGACAAAAAGCACAAACTATAATGAACAAAACGGGTAAACTACATGCAATTTTAAAACTTTTACCTCATCGAACATACCATTAAAAAAATAAACAGACAAGCCACAGAGAAAAAAAAATACTGTCTAAATATTTATCTAATACAGGATTTGTATCCAGAATAAACAAACAAAAAATTCTATAAGTCAATGATAAAAAGACATGCCAATTAAAAATAAGGGGGGGAGGCTTGAACAGACATTTTTCAAAAGAAGACAGATGAATAGATAATTATACAGGAATATACACTCAAACGTTTTCATTAGTTATCAGGAAAGTACATATTAAAATCATGAGAAACTACTAGCACCTAATAGAGTGGCTCAAATAAAAAAAGACTGATAACACTAAATGCTGATGAGGATATGGAGTATCTGGAACTTTCTTATGTTGCTGGCAGGAAACAATTTGACAATTTCTTAAAAACACACACATCTACTCTTGAGATCAAGCAATTTCACTGCTAGTTACCTCAGAGAAATAAAAAATTTATGTTCACAAAAAGACTTAGAATTTACCAACACACATTCATTAACAGCCAAAACCTGGAACCATAAATGTCTACCAACAGGAGAATGGATAAACTATAGCATATCTGTAAGGGAACACTACTCAACAACAAAGAAGAAAACAAATTTGATACAGTCAATAATAACACAGACGGATATCTAAAACATTATGTTGGGACTTTCCTAGCAATCCAGTGGTTAGGACTCCATGTTTCCACTGTAGGGGACATGGGTTCAATTCCTGGTCCAGGAAGTAAGATACCACGTGCCCCAGTTTGCCCCCCCCCCCAAAATAAAATAAAAACAAGTAAAAATAAAACATTATGTTAGGCAAGAGAAACAAGAATAAAGGATACATACTATATGATTACACTGATATAAAATCCAAATTCAGGCAGAACTAAATCCATATAGCTGGCCCTCCATATCTCTGGATATGCCATTTTACACAAAGAACTCAAACATCCTTGGATTTTAGTATCCTCAGGATGTCCTAGAACCAATCCCCTAAGAATACCTAGCAATGAATATAGTGATAAAAATCAAAAGTTGGTGGCCATGTTGGAATAGGTTATGGGGGGTGTAAATTAACTGGAAAAGGACATAAAGGAATTCTTTGGGAAAATGGAAATGTTCAATTTCCTGTTTGGGATGGTAGTTACACGGTACAAATTCCACCAAACTAAACCCTTAAGATTCATGCATTTTTCAGTGTATGATGATCATGTGTGTTAGTCACTCAGTCGGGACCAACTCTATGCTACCCCATGGACTGTAGCCTGCGAAGACTCCTCTGTCCATGGAGTTCTCCATGCAAGAACTCTGGAGTCAGTTGCCCTGCCCTCTTCCTGGGGATCTTCCAGACCCAGGGATCAAACCCAGGTCTGCTGCATTGCCTGCAGATTCTTTACCATCTGAACCAGCAGGACCGAACTTTTCTATTGAGATATGTTGACTATATCTCAATAAACAAATACCTTCAAATATGTCTAAATGTTTTAAAAGGAATTTAATGAATTTTTCTAAGCCATAAAAGAAAAATTAGAAATTTATTCCAATATTAAACAGAGAAAAGTACAATTAAAAACATAGAAAACTAATGAAGAGAATGATAGGAATTAGAGAAAAGTTTGAATTACATTCTAGCATATGAAAATACAGTTTTATTACTCTCAAGTATATATACCAACCTCCAAAAAACTTTAAAATATCATTAAAAGTTTAGTATTGCTAAGTAGAGAACTAAAATGCATTCAAAATTAAAATATGATAAATATGTCACAATACTAAGAAAACCAAGAAGAGTATTTCTCTGTGATTCTTTATTATAACAGGACAAAGCTGTCTGTCTCCAAAATTTTAGAAAAGTATTATTTTACTATTCTCAATTGGCTTGACACTCACAACTTTATGATCTATTTAACTTCCTTACATGTGGGGAAAATTTTTCGATACAGACTTATATGTTTTTTAAATCCCTAAGTCACTTGCTGAGGATGAGAAAAATGAACACAAACAAAAGATTAAGAAACTGTCTTGATAAAACAAAAAGGCTCACTCCTGACACTACAAAAGATATACAGAAAATGCTATAATTTTTTAACATAATTGGTATGGGCTATCTATTTCCTAACTGATAAATTACCTAATTGATAACTAATGTTTTAATTATGCACTCAATTCTGACTAGCTGAGATTTTATGGCAATGGGTTGATTAACATGAAACATGTTAATCTGATAATGTTAATGTTATAATGTTAACATATGGTCATTATAATGGTCATTATAATGTTATGATACATGGTCATTATAATGTTATAATGTTAATGTTATATTTTCTCCATATAGTAAATTCAAGTGCTTTCAAAATAACTAATCCTAGAATGACTGTCTGTGTCAGCTCATTGTTGTTTTTCAGTTGTTAATTTCTGACTCTTTGCCAACCAAGCTCCTCTGTCCTCCAATATCTCCTGGATTTTACTCAAATTCAAGTCCACTGAGTCAGGGATGCTATCTAACCATCTCATTCTCTGCCATCCCAATCTTTCCCAATCAGGTCTTTTCCAATAAGTCCACTCTTCGCATTGGGTGGCCAAAGTATTGGAGCTTCAGCAACAGTTCATCCAATGAATATTCATTGTGTCAGCTCAGTGCAATTCAAAATGTGGTCCTCAGATTTGCAGCATCAGCATTATCTGAGAACTCATTAGAAGATGGCCCCATCCCACCCCAGAATCTGTTTCACCAAACCCTTCAGGCAGTTGTTATGCATGCTGAGGTCTGAGAAGGACACTGTTAGTGTGCTTAAAAAACAAAGAATCCACTGCAAGTCAGCAAATTAGTGCTCCATAAAAATTTCCCCTTGACAAATGCATTCCTCCAAATATGAATTTTAAAAAAGAGGCAAGTGAGTGACACTCCTCAATTGTTAACCTATAACACCACAATGAAAATTATATTAAGTGTTTCAAGTCAGAAATTTTTTGATATTTGATACCTTTTGTTCAGTAATCATAAATGCCAACCTCTTTATTTGATTGTTTGCACGAATGCCAACTTCAGTGATGAAGGTGATGAATTCTGAACAATATGTAAGTGGTATTTTAACCTGCTGAGTTTTTTTTTAAAGAGGGGGTTTTAATTTGTATGATGCTTCTGTACTGCACTGCAACGGTGTCCACTGGTAGGTTTAACAAAACTGCCAAGTATTTTTCTATTAGAAAACACAGAGAAAAGGGGGAAGAACTGAAATATGCATAAATTTCAAAAAGAGCAAAAAAACCCCAAAAAACCATTGTGAAAATTCTAGCAACTTCTAACAGTTTTTAGTGGAAATTTATATATACATTAGCTCCAAATGACCTTTTCTATTGACCAAGCAACATAAAGTTGAAATCAATGGCATTTCTTAAAAGTGAATGCACAAGACAGTTTTATGATAAAGTGACCACTAAAGTAATATTTCAGATCACATAAACAAAGGTGTGTGAGGGAGTGCTCGGTAGCGTAGTCACTCTCTTTGTGACCCCATGGACTCTAGTCCGCCAGGTTCCTCTGTCCATGGGATCTTTCAAGCAAGAATACTTGCTTGATCCTACTTCAGAGGATCTTCTGGACCCAGGGATTGAACCTGTGTCTCCTGCACTGGAAAGTGGATTCTTTACCACTTGAGTTATACCTGGGGAGTCTTTCTTATATTCCTTTTCAAAAGGAAATATTGCTTTATGTTACCAGAGCCTGCTACTTAAACATTAAATTGAACAAAAAGTTAAGGAGATCATATATTAATCCTTTATTACACATTTGTGATTATGTTGTTTTGATTAATAAAATATTGACTGCCAATAAAAACTAACAAGCAACTATGAAAAGGATTCCAGGCAAATTTGATTAAACAAAAATCCCTAAATCACCATGCCAATGATATTCTCATCTACCAAGGTGGCCCCGAGGATACAGCACTTTGGTTTTTCTCCACATAGTAACAATGAGTAGTATCATTAACAGGATGCTAGCTCTCATCTCTAGTTTCACACTTTCTTGAATTCCAGAACCAAATTTCAAATACCTTCTAAAAGCTATCTTACTAGCACTACTTTCTTGAGTTTCAGAACCAAATTTCAAATACCTTCTAAAAGCTATCTTACTAGCACTACAAGTTCAACACATCTAAAACCCAATTTATCATCCAGACTCTAAAAGTAGTTTCTTCTCCTGTTGAATTCCTTGTCTGTTAAGATTACCACCAAGCTTAACAAATGCTGAATGAATAAATTAAAGAAAAATACATTTCCTAATAATCCAAGCTATAATATCAGAGTAACCTCCCTTTTCTTCATCCCATTAAGCACCAGACTCTACCTAAAAAATGTCCTTTCTATTCCAAATGACAAATGTAGTTCAACAGAGGCTCCTGTCTGGTCTCCAGCATTCATCTTCTACCAGCTCTTCAGTTCACCCACCTGCTTCCAAATTCACTTGCCTAAACTTGAAACCCTGACAATGTCATTTTTCACCTCAAAATTTTTAATTGTTCACTGATTGCATAATAAATTAGACATATTCTTTTATGCTTACAAGTAAAGTCCTCCAATAAAAGAACTCCACCTACCATTCCAGCTTTATCTACTACAAATATTATAGATACATCATCCATGTCAGTCTTGTCCTCCTACACATTCTAGACTAGACCTTCAGATATCACCCCTGAACACTCATACCTTTCTGTTTCCATGCCTTACTTGTGCTGTTATCTCCAATGGAACATCCTTCACCAGTTCAAATGTACCCCTTCCATGAAGCTGTTTTAATAGCCTTATTCAGACCGCATCACACTAGTTGTGTATATGGGTAAAACTATCTTAAGTGTTGGAAAAGACCCTGATGCAGGGAAAGATTGAAGGCGGGAGGGGAAGGGGCCAATAGAGGATGAGATGGTTGGATGGCATCACTGACTCGATGGACATGAGTTTGAGTAAGCTCCGGGAATTGGTGATAAGACGGGGAAGCCTGGGGTGCTGCAGTCCATGGGGTCACAGAGTCAGACACAACTGACAGACTAAACTGAACTGAACTGATCTTAACTATATCTGTATTACTTGCCAAGCCCCAATAGGACCAATGTTTAATTTCCATAATATCAAACAGGTACACATTTCCAAACAGATTATAATGCAGAATACTACTGAGGAACTTCAAAATGCAGCACACATATTACCACTGAAGAAAAGCTTATTTTTATTTTTGTTCAGATCATTTTTATCCTGAGTTCTTGTGCTTTTTTAAGTTCAGTCATCACTACATTTTGAGGTACTCCTTACCTCAAAGAGAGTCAAAATTCATTTCTCTGGACCTCAGTTGTGAAATAAAAGTGAAATGGTCAACTTGAGAGAATTATGTAATAGGCATGAGTAAATCTGATCACAACAGTACCTGACAACTAAAGTACATTCCCCAACATTTTTACTGGTGAAGAACTGATTTGGATTTACTGAAATATTAAATATAGGCTCTATTAAAATATTTCATGAAAATTAGATTTTTAATATTTTAAAATTTTATAAAAACCAAAGACCTTTTCCCCTGAAGTGCTTATCACATCCCTAACTGTCTCTCCTCTCAAACAAGACAAAGTTGTTGAGTCAATAAAAGTTGAAGTCAATACATTGAGTCAATAAAAGTTAATTGTAAATAGCTCCATCTCTTTGCTCTTAATCTTTAAATACTATGACAGGTGACCCTCACCAACACTTCTGAAGCCTCCCCCAACAACCCCACCTTTTCATCTACTTCTCTCACATAACACCTTCTTATGCTCGCCTCTCTTCCAATCTCCCCTCAAAACTCCTCCAAAATATGTCCCAGATGGCAAGAGGCCTTGCAGTGTAACACTCACTCCAACCCCAACCTGAAGTGGACTGGCTGAGTCCTGATGAGCTGCTGCAGAGCCCAAGGCTCATATTCGAGGCCTTACTTTTTTCCACATCTGAGGAAGGTAGGAGGCCTGAATTCTGCCTGTAAACGCCATTCTGCTGTGGTGTCACCACTGCCACCACCCACCAGAAAAGCAGAATCAAGGATGCCGGAAGGAATGAGGCCATAGGCATGGGCGCTCCCCACCACTGGGCCTCTGAGGTTTCCAGAAGGAAAGCATGCAAACAACAGGATCTCAGAGCCAACTAGTAAAGAACTAGGGTTGTGGGAGAACAGTTTCTTTCTGCCATTTTTCAGCACAACAAACTTGCTTAATAGCTCTCTACAGAAGGGTCCATCTGAGAAGGAAATAGATGAGGAAGCCAGGAAAGAGTATAGAGTCAACTTATCAAATTCTCCTCAGGTCTTCCTACTATAGCTCTCCTTGGTCTTGCTTGCCATAACTGGCAATGATTATTAACCTCTCAAACATACAAGGAGGGAAAAAGACTGTCCGTGTATCATTAATGAGAACAGATTGCAAAATTATGAAATTATTTATATTAAAACCTAACTTTCCACCACTTTGAAAAAACAGAAATTTCTAAGTTGATGTACTAAAAAACAAAACAAAACAAACAAAAAACCCCAGGAAAACAGATCCTTTTCCAAAATAATTTTCCCTAGTTCATTGATGTCTTCACCTCCCTCAAAGTATGTTCTTTCTATTCCTGGTTTTTTTTTTTTTTTAATGCTGAATTACCTGTTTACTGACAACTTGTAATTAGCAGACCTCTGAAACAAAAAGCTGTTTTTATTGAATTGGCCAAAAAGTTTGTTCGGGTTTTTCTGTAACATTGTATGTTAAAATGCAAATGAACTTTTTAGCCAAGCCAATATATCTGAAGAAATTGAAAGACAAAATATCAATATTATTCAAATGAGTAATACGTTAAAGTATTGATTTTAGGGTAAGACAATATGAATTTGTGTGACTAAGTCACAGCTGATCTTACAGAGTAGGATTCATATTATTATTAAAGTGAAATTATTAGGATTCAAACATAGTCACTCTCCTTTTCAAAAATTATTGGTTTTTTCACATATAAACTTGTGATTTTAATTTTCTCCCATTCTACCAAACTTTATAGGAATGACCCTGGCTTTAAAAAAAAAAAATTTTTAATTTTCTCCCATTCTACCAAACTTTATAGGAATGACCCTGGCTTTAAAAAAAAAAATTTTATGGACGAATAGTTGATTTACCGTGTTGTGTTAGCTTCAAGTGTACAGCAAAGGGATTCAGCTATCTATACATACGACTTAAAGATGTGTGTGTGTGTGTGTATACACATTCCTTTTCAAGATTTTTTCCATTATAGATTATTATAAGATATTGAATATAGTTTCCTGTGCTATACAGTAGGTCCTTGTTGTTTATCTATTTTATATACAGTAGTGTGCATCTGTTAATCCCAGCCTCCTAATTTATCACCCTCCTCTCCCCCTTTGGTAACAACAAATTCATTTTCCATGTTGGTCAGTATTTCTGTCTTGTAAGTAAGCTCATTTGTATCATATTTTTAGATTCCACATATAAGTGATACATGGTATTTGTCTTTCTCTGACTTACTTCATTTAGTATGATAATCTCTAGGTCCATTCATGTTGTTGCAAATGGTGTTAATTCATTCCTTTTCACAGCTGAGTAATATTCTACTGTGTGTGTATATGTTTGCACAAATATATATAAAACCACTTCTTTATCTGTTCATCTACCGATGGACACTTAAGTTGTTTCTACATATTGGCTATCGTGAACAGTGCTATTAGGTTGGCAAAACGTAATTGTGGCTTTGCACCATGAATTTTAAATCATTATAACCAGGCTCAAACATATCTTTATTAATCAAAATACATTACATTACAATAAAAACATTTAGCCAATGAAAAATAAGTTTGTTTATTCCTGTAGTGTAAAAATCTGTGCTTCAGGATTCAACAAACTCTTGGAAAAGCATATTCTGCATCCTGCTGGTTGTGGAAGCGTTTTCCCTGCAAAAAGTTGTCTAGGTGGTTGAAGCAGCGGTAGTTGGTTGGTGAGGGGTCAGGTGAGTGTGGTAGATGAGGCAAAACTTCACAGCCCAATTTGTCCAACTTTTGAAGCTCTGGTTGTATGATGTGCAGTCAGGTATTGTCATGGAGAAAAACTGGGCCCTTTCTGTTGACCAATGCCAGCTGCAGGCATTGCCATTTTCAGTGCATCTCATTGATTTGCTGAGCATACCTTTCAGATGTAGTGGTTTCACTGGGATTCAGAAAGTTGTAGTGGATCAGACAGGCAGCAGACCACCAAACAGTAACCATGACCTTTTTTAGTGCAAATTTGGCTTCGGGAAGTGCTTCGGAGCTTCTTGGTCCAGTCAGTGAGCTAGCTGTTATTGGTTGTTGTATAAAACCCACTTTCCATCACATGTCACAGTTCAATCAAGAAATGGCTCATTGTTGTTACGCAGAATAAGAGAAGATGACTCTTTGAAACAATGATTTTTTTTTATTTGTGGTCAGCTCATAAGGTACCCACTTACTGAGCTTTTTCATCTTTCCAATTTGCTTTAAATGCCAAATGACCACAGAATTGTCAATATTGAGTTCTTCACAACTTCTCACATAGTTGTAAAAGGATCAGCTTCAATGATCCTCTCAACTGGTTGTCAACTTCTGATGGTTGGCCACTGTGCTTCTTACCTTCAAGGCTCTTGTCTCCTTTGCAAAACTTCTCTAACCACCACTTCACTGGACATTCACTAGCAGTTCCCGGGACAAACGCATTGTTGATGTTGCTAGTTGTCTCCACTGCTTTACTCAAATAAGAACATCACTAGAATTTGCTTTTTGTCTAACATCATTTCCCTTGTCTAAAGTAAATATAAAATAAACAGCAAGTAATAAATAAGCAAAAAAAAAAGCATGAAGCAAGAAATGTGCATTCAAACGATGCATAATATAACCACATTTAACAATGTTAAATTTATTTAAAATTCCAATATCAAACAGAAAAGTACAAGAATGCAAAACTGCAATTACTTTTGCACCAGCCTAATATGAACATAGGGGTGTATATATCTTTTCAAATTAGTGTTTTTGTCTTTTCTGGATACATGCCTAGGAGTGGAATCACTGGCTTACATGGTTCACGTTTAGGCTTTTGAAGAATCTCCATACTGTTTTCCATAGTGGCTGAACCAACCTGCTTTCCCACCAACAGTGTAGGAGGGTTCCTTTTTCTCCACACCTTCTCTAACATCTATTATTTGTAGACTCCCACTTCACTGTAGTTTTGATTATCATTTCTCTAATAATTAGCCATGTAGAGTGAGCATCTTTTCACGTGCCTACTGGCCATCTGGATATCTTCTTTGGAAAAATGAAATGTCTATTCCAGTCTTCTATCCATTGGGTTATTTGTGTCTTTATATCAAGCTATATGAACTGTTTTGTATATTTTGGAAAATAATCCTTTGTCAGTCACATCATTTACAAATATTTTCTCTCATTCCATAGGCTGTCTTTTCATTTTTTTAAAGGTTTTCTTTGCTATAAATAAAGAAGAAAAGTGAAGTCACTCAGTCGTGTTGGAAAATAATCCTTTTTCAGTCACATCATTTACAAACATTTTTTCTCATTCCATAGGCTGTATTTTCATTGTTTTTTTTTTTAAGGTTTTCTTTGCTGTAAAGAAATAAGAAAAGTGAAGTTGCTCAGTGGTGTCCAACTCTTTGTGACCCCATGGACTGTAGTCTACCAGGCTTCTCTGTCCAAGGGATTTTTCCAGGCAAGAATACTAGAGTGGGTTGCCATTTCTTTCTCCATTTCTTTGCTGTACAAAATCTTTTAATTAGGTCCCATTTGTTTGTTTCACTTTTGTGTCCATTATTCTACAAGACAGATCCAAAAAAATATTGCTGTAATTTATGTCAGTGTTCTGCCTATTTTCCGCTAGGAAGTTTATACTATCTGATCTTACATTTAGGTCTTTAATCCATTTTGAGTTTATTTTTGTATTTGGTATTAGAGAATTTTCTAATTTCATTTTACATGTAACTGTCAAGTTTTCCCAACACCACTTATTGAGGAGACTGTCTTTTCTTGTCTTGCCTCCTTTGTTGTAGATTAACTGACCATAAATGAGTGGGTAGATCCAAAAAAAGCTTTTGATAAAATTGAGCATCCATTTATAATTTTAAAAAATCTCCAGAAAGTGGACATAGGGGAAACATACTTCAACATAATAAAGGCCATATATGACAAACCCACAGCTAACATTATACTCAAAGATGAAAAGCAGAAAGCATTCCTTCTAAGATCAGAAACAAGACAAAGATGCCCACTCTTGCCACTTTTTCTGAACAGAATTGTGGAAGTCCCAGCCACAGCAATCAGAGAAGAAAAATAAAAGAAATTCAAATTGGAAAATAATAAATACAACTGTCACTGTTTGCAGATGACATAATACAATACAGAGAAAATCCAAAAGACACCACCAGAAAACAGAGTTCATCAGTGAATTTGGTAAAACATAATAAAGGCCAAAATTAATACAAATTAATACAGGGCACAAAATTAATACACATAAATTTGTTTCCATTTCTATACACTAACAATAAATGATCAGAAACAGAAATTAAGGAAACAATCCAATTTACCATCACATCTAAAAGAAAAAAATATCTGGGAATAAACCTACCTAAGGAGGCAAAAGACCTATACACCAAAAACTGTATAATTTTGGTGAAGGAAACTCTTTGAAGAGCATACAAAGAGATGGAAAGATATTCCTGGATTGGATGACTCAATATTGTTAAAATGACCATACTATCCAAGGCAATCAACAGATTCAATGCAATCCCTAACAAATTACCAATGATATTTTCACAGGACTTATTTACTCAGTAAAAGTCCTTAATTCAGTGGTTTTAGAAAAGTCACAGAGTTGCACAACCATCACCACTAATTTCAGAATATTTTCGTCACCCACTAAAGCAATCCCACATTCAATAGTAGTCACTCTATTTCTCTTTCCTCC
The DNA here is from genome assembly GCF_023699985.2 of Odocoileus virginianus. Lineage (NCBI taxonomy): Eukaryota > Metazoa > Chordata > Mammalia > Artiodactyla > Cervidae > Odocoileus > Odocoileus virginianus. Next base: position 26,656,862 of record NC_069683.1, read on the forward strand.
TACTCCCAAGCTAATCTACTTTTTGTGTCTGAGGATTTGCTTATTCTGGACAGGTATGATAGATACACACATGCATACCACATACACATACACAGGTACTAATTAATTTATAAGCATATTTGTGATTTTTAAATATCTATAAAAGAGAACCTTCCTCAGTTACTTTGGGAATGTTGGTGAATAGCTAAGAATGTGGAAGAGCACATAAACAAAAAGAATATGCTCATCCTGAAATCACAATTTACTTCCATAACAACAGACTTTACTGAGGAATTCACTGTGAAAAGTCCACTGAATTTATTTATAATAGAATCCTACACATAACATAGTCCCATGGTCCCCAGAGAAAGCCTTACAGTAATGTTTCAGTGTGCTTATGCAGCAGCTAAAGTGACAGAACAATATGAAGAAGTGTATGTCTCTTTAGTCTATCAGACTTGCTAATGACTGCCTCTCATCTTCAAAAGAGTTATTTTAACACTATTAATATTTTTAAGAGAACTTTTGTTCTGATCACAGTTATTTTAAAACTTCTGTTAAATATAACAATGACTTCCTTTGAATGTACGTTGAGATTCATTCTGAGATTACTGGCAGTTCTAAGAAAATGGGGTAAAAAAGGAGGAGGGAAAAGAAGAGGAAGGAGGAGGGGAGTAGAAGGATGGAGAAAGGCAGAGGGAGGGGAAGGGAGGAGGTGATGAGAAAGAGAAGACTGCGGGGCAAGGGGGAGGGAGACAGGAGAGGAGCAGAAGGAATAAAAGGAAAAGCAAGGGTAAGTGAGGGAGGAAGCTGAACACCACTGAAGGAGAACAAAGCCGCGAAATATTTACAGGAGGTCCTGATGTTTTTCAGATAAAGAATTAAGAGGTAGATTGCAGCAACTGGGTTCACAGAAATGAAGAAATAAATGTAAGAAGTAGGATGATGTGTTACTGGGTAATTTAATTCATGGCAAAACCATTTCAGTACCAAGATTGACCTCTGTAATTTACTTTGAACTGTGAGATTTATTAACTCCGTGAGATTTACTAAATCTAAAATACAATCTTGAACTGAATCGTTTTAGTCACATGCCTTGCCTTGTGTTGACTATAAGCAAGTGTAACATAACCTCTTCTCCTTTGTACATAAGATATGAAGCAATTTTAACTCTTACACTCCAATTTAAGTGTAAGATTACTGCCACCTCCCAAAATCATATCAAACAAGTTTTTGAAGGCAGGCTTGACATGAGCTACACAGAGAACTACAAGATTAACACTCTGCCTCCAATATCCCCTGATGACAAGTGCCTTCAGTGTGCTGGCTAACTTCATCTACCCTCTGGGTTCAGGAAATACATGGTTCTTGTATAATCAAGGACTTAAGGAACCAATGCCAAATTTATTCTTGCTGAAGTCTGTTGCTGAAATAAGTTTCTTGCTAAATAAGGATGATGACGTACTCTACAGCGGCAGCTCTGAGCCCCACTCTGTGGCCATCAGGGTCATCAAGTACTAATTAGGTAGTGTGTTCTGTCAACGCTTTCATGCTCTTCTTTTATTAATTGATCATTCTGCCACATTAATGATACCAGTACACTGTCTTTGAGTTCCCTCAAGTGCTTTACCCCAGAGATAGAAAAGAAACTAAAGAAGATGTGAGAGAGAGAATGTCACAGATTTACATTATCCACCTCATATTTGAATCAGCACTAAACCTGTTTCCTCTAAAAGCTACCTATTTCTTTTACTTGCAGAAATGCTATCCTAAACTTAAAATGTACAAAGTGTACATTTTCCTTTAATAAAATGTAACTTCTATTGATTTGACCTTATAAACTACCATAGGAAAGACATTCCCATTTTCATTAATAAGTGTTCAAAAATTAATGGTGAGATTAAATGCATAAAGGCTGGAGAAGTGGTGGCAACTGTTTTTTTAAATTAATTTTATTGGAGTGTAGTTGCTTTACAATGTGTGTTTGTGTCCACTGTACAGCAAAATGGATCAGCCATACATATACATATATTCCCTCTAACCACCTACTGGAGAGGGAAATTTGCCTAGAATGAAACTCAATAAACAAGAGAGGCTGACTTTAGTAAGATAAAAACTGACAAGTAAAAAAGAGAAGCATTTAGTAACTGTAGCTGAATTCAGTGAATATTCTATTTTTGAGATGAAGGCCTAAGAGAGCTTCCTAGGACACTGAGGAAAAACATATCCTCTGAGATAGTTTTTGGTTTTCCTTATTGCAAATCACTGTTATTATGAAGCAGCCATTAAAGAGCTGGTAAGGAAGTGCTGTTAAGATGGTGCTGCAGTGATTCTCTAACAAATCTGCAGACATTTAGGTAGGCAAGAAAGATACACATTGACTGACATGGCTGAGTTTTGTTGCAATTTCTGTGAAATACTTATTAGGTATAAAATTACTACAACTGTGTCCTTTACCCTTTGACACTACATTAAAATTATGAAGGTTTGGAAAAAAAAAATTACAACGGTAAAGTCAAGTGTAACACACTACTGCCACCTAATGCTTAGTGAAATATTGCTTAAAGAAGCAGTCAACACCTCATGAATCATTTTATGAAAACATAAACAGTTGAAATATGATTTTTTAAAGATATCTGATCATTTTTAAGGTTTTCTAATTCAGACAGAGAAAATATTCAAATATTCAAATCCACATTCAAAACTGGTAGCCCCAAAGTGTATTTATCCATTCAAAAAAGGCTCATGATCACTTTACTATAAATCAGATACCCTGCCTGCCATTGAGGATTTATGATGGACTCGCAGTCTAGTGGGAGAATGCAGATAGGTATACAATTAATTATAATATAATGGGAAGGATGAGGTGCTAAGAAAAGATGACAGCATGAAAAGTTAACTTAGAATAAATTAGGGGAGGTTTCTTAATAAAGACACTTAACTGGGTTTTGAAGGATGAATAGGAGTTGGCCTGTGGAGAAACTGTGGAAGGGTGAGAGGGGGACAGCATTAGGTATAGAGAGAAACAGCAAATTTAAGACAGGAAAGTACTAAGATGGATATTAAGAGTTATAAATAGCAGAACAGTAAGCTATGGTGGGAATGAGTAAAAGAACCAGCAAGTAAGAAAAGTTATGAGAGACGAAGTTGAAAAGCTGGATTGGGTTTAGATCATAAGGGAACTTTTTAGTATGCTAAATCAAAAAAAATTTGACTTTTTCCTACTTAACACGTCACTTACTTGTTTCAAAGACAAAAAATCTAATGATGGTGGGATGGAAGCAGTAGGGAGGATGGGCAGTTGTCTGTGTGTGCTCAGTTGCTCATTCATGTCCAACTCTTTGTGACTGCACAGACTGTAGCCTGCCAGGCTCCTCTGGCCATGGGATTTCCCAGGCACAAATACTGGAGTGGGCTGCCATTTCCTCCTCCAGACCCAGGGACTGAACCCATGTCTTTTGCATCTGCTCTATTGGCAGGCGGATTCTTTACCACTGAGCCACCCTGCAAGCTGCAGGACAGGTAGGGGGACCTGCAAAAAGGAAACTACTGTACTCTGGCAGTGCCTCTGAGCAATTATGTGAACAATGCTGAGGAGGAAGAAGGGGGAAGGTGGGAGCCTGGGGACAGAACACAGAAGTCACCTGGGAAGCAGATAAAGTGACAGAATACAGAGAGCAGCCCTTCTCAATTTTTTTGACTTCTGAACCCCTCCATGAATCCGATGAAAAGCTGGGGGGTGGGGGGAGATATATAGATTTTCATACATTTATGAGATTTAAACCTCTAAAAGTTACCCGAGCCTTTGATTAAGAGTCCCTGATTTACAAAAGTGAAGAAAGACAAATATAAAAATCTGAAAGAAGTAATGGTTTACATCAGAGAAAGGAAAAGTTGCTCAAAAAGAAAATAAAGCAGTGAGCAATAAGGCAACCAGGAAACAGAATCCAAAGAAGCCCAAGGCAGAAAGTTCGTTCCAAGACAGATCAAAGATCCGTAACAGTAGCAAAGGCCACAGTAAACCCATGGAATATGTCAAGTTAGGGACACTGGCCACTTTAGCCAAGCACCACTGAGAAGGGCAGTGGTAAAACAGAGGGGTGAGCAGCAAAAAGATGGCGGTCAAGAAATGTCTGACATGGAAGAAGAGCGGAGTGACAGCCAGAGTAGCCAAGGCCAAGGAGAATGTTTTTGGATGAACTTCCTCCTTACAGCGCTGACGGCCCTCAGTTCAATGTTAATGAATCAGCAACATATATTCAAGTGTCTTGAAGCAGAAACATACACAATACAAGGTTATATACCGGTCACTTGCTGAAAATGTTGTGACCAGAGGCTCATAGGAACCTAACCTCCTATTTTCCCTATGAGCAATGTTTCAGTGTTTCCTAATTCTGTGTTTGTGGCGATCTTATACAACATAACTATGGAAAACAAGAATTGACTGTATGATATCAATAATATATGTATTACAACTAATTTACATCCATTGCCTTTGACAGCCGTGTCTCTGTCCCTTCTCTCCTGCCACACCCCATGAAATCTTAAGAGGATCTGCCATGAGGATTCTATGCCCTTCTTCCAGCGATGCCTTACCCTCTGCTTTTAGGGGCTGAGGACACAGGAATTCCCTGCCCAAACAGCCTCATCTTATGACCTGGAGGACTCTGGCTGGGGGTGGGAAAAGGGAGGCAGGACAAGTGGTGGCTTCTTCCACATGGCTGCATTCAGACACAAAACTCCAAGGGCTCTAAGAACTCTACATCTGATCCGGGCTTTCTAGGTCAACAGGAGGGTATATTTGTCAGGACAATATATTTTTTAAGATAAGAGAACTCATATTATTTAATATTATGTTAGCTTGACATACAACTTTTTAAATATTTAAGCATCCGGGACATAGACTCCCATTTCTAATCTTTTTGTAAGCATGAGTAAACATTAGGTGTGGGCCTTATTAATATTACATTACACTATCACTTTTTTATAACATTGTCAAAAGAAGGAGGGGAAAAAAACAATTTAAGAAACATCCTCAGATTTTCAGTGACCTTAGTGTAGTTTACTTAACTTGGAAAAGAAACAACTCTTTCAACAATAATTAAATTTGTAAGATTTCTTTTCACTTATTAGCTCCAGGGGGATCACAGAAAATCATATGGCAGACCATCGATGATTTAAGTTTTACATTTCTGGAACCTTCATACATTTTAACCCCTAACAACAAAGCAACAGGTATATCTTAATATATAATTTATTTCAGATGCTTCAGTGGCACAGTTTTCTAGTACATGTGTACGGTGCCATTCACAGGCCCTCAGAGATATCTAGATAGTCACAGAATGAGAGGGAGTTCCATATGCAAGAAAGACCATTATAAGAGTAAATTCTAAAATTTGCTTAATATATCTGAGAAAATCATGGCTAAAACAAAATAGGACTAAATAACTATCTTCTCTGGCCTTTTTTATTGTGCAACAACACAAGTGCACAGTTGAGTATTTTACCACCTAAAGCTCATTTTAACACTCACTTTCTAAAAGCCCAATACTAAGATGGTGGAATAATTTGTCACATTATTTTAAAATAATTTTTTAAATTACAAGACAGTATGCAAGAGCCACTATAACTCTGAAACAGTCATGTCCAAATTAAAATAAAATGGGTAACTGAGGCTTTTTAAAAAGTCTTTCTTAGTCTTATAATTTTAATGACTCTTAATCCCTCCTTCCTAAGAAAAGTATTCTTTAACTTAATAAACTGAGACCTATACACTTATATTCCCTATTTTGTATTCTGCTTTTCAACTACTGTCCTTTAAATAGCAACACATTTATTTTTCCTAGTTTCAATATTCTCCTCTCAACATTAAAGTTCTCAAAAATATGTCTTCAGACTACTGAAAGACTACAGAGATTACACTTTTGACTGAACTATTAAAAATGAATTGTAACAGTTGGATGGCCTCCTAGGACAGGTGTAGACAAAACATTGGCTCAAAGATGGTCACAGGTCAATCCTTTCACGTGCTGTGGCTCTATTCTGTCATCAGTTGACATGGGTCAAGGACCATCTGACATTGTCACTGAACCCATAAGGAGTAACAGAAAAGCGAGAACAGCACTGTAACCCACATGGAGAGGCCAACATAACAGGAGACAGCTTCCTTCTTAACCCTTCTTTTGTATTTCAGCAAAATCCAGTGCAGTCAACCAATGCACGTAGAGAGGAGTCTATTATATAAAGTATACAAAGCTGGTGCTACCTAAGGATAGAAAAATTACAGGCAGGATCCCTGCCTCCAAAAACTACTTCTGGCTGAGAGGAAGCCATAAGCATAAGTAATCATGATAAAGACAGAATGTGGTCAGTGGGACAACAGTTATGATATATCAATGGAACACACAGAAGACTTCCTGACTAGCCATAAAGGAAAACTTCGAGAAGGAGCGATTGAGTAGTACCTTAACGGGGAGTGGACTTCCCTACATTGAATGTGAAGGAATGGGAAGAATGGGAGGACACCTTCTTGTTTCCAATGATGGTGGGCTCTGTTATTCAAACCAATCTTTCCACTGAAAACAACTGGAAAAAAAACTTGGATGAAGAACTGTTGTAATTGTTTCAGGGTGCTACAAACCACACCCATACAAGATGGTGAACTCATCAGTGTGTGTTCTGACTGTTCCATGGACCTACCCATGATCCATGGGTGGTCTCTATCTCTTTCTTGGTCTCTCCCCGGGCTTCTCTATTCCCTGAGACACAAGGATACTGAAATTGGCCAATTAATAACCAAACAATGGCCTCTAAGTGTTCAAGTAAAAAGAAGAGTCACAATTCTTTTCACTTTAAATTATGACCTGGAAACGATTAAGCTTAATGAGGAAAGCATGTCGAAAGACAAAATAAGTGGAAAGCTAGACCTCATGCCCCAAACAGCCAAGTTGTGAATGAA